>NC_141146.1:79738007-80069436 GCF_053477565.2 Lygodium microphyllum
CGCAAGTCCAACAAGTGACTGGATCCTGTGGCTGCCCTCCTAGGCCCCTACCCCGTCCTCTTCCCAACGCCATCACCGGCACGGGTCGATAATCCATGAGGACCGCGTTACCCTTGTCGTCATGCGAGACGTAAGGGTATATGTAGGTCTCTTAATCATTTGGCTCCTCCACGTAATGAACTGGAGCGTCACTCAGTGGGTGGGTCATATAAGGACCAGGTGGTCTAGGAATGCCGGTGGGATTTATGTCCATTCTAGGGACGGCGGGTTTCATATCGTTAGGCACGGGTAGAGCCAATGGGGCTCCCCTTCTGAAGAATGCATGCAGCCTGTTAGCTAGATAAGGCTGGCCGTAGGGTTGCGAGTATGGAAACCTTCTTGGTAGTCTGCATTGTGCGGCATCGTGGCCGAACCTCCCGCAGTTAGCGCAAGGTCTTGACCTAGGGTCTTGACACTCGGCCGGCAAGTGGTTTCCTCCACAGTACACGCACTGGATGTGCGGGCGCGTTGGTTGTCTCAACATGTCCTGTATCTTGGCTAATTCCATCTTGACCTCCGCCTGTCTCGGTGGCTTTCCCCTTATCTTGGGGTGATGGGTTCGACCGCTCACTAGAGGCTGGCGTTCTCTCTAAACTCTGCGGGTTGGTTTCTTCTAGATTTGAGCTCCTAGAGCTCCACTCTTTCAGCTGGTCATCGACTCTGATGGCTTCCTCAAAAACCCTAGCCACTATGTCTCGCTGCAAGCTTGAGTTGCCTGCCAGTGCCTTATATAACTCCTCATCTCGAATTCCACTGATGAATACAGTTGACACTGCCCTGTCAGTCGGTCACTCGCCTAAGGGGATTCTTTTAAAGAGACTTCTCACGTGGGTCACATAGTCGCAGATGCCCTCCTTCTCCTTCTGTTTGACATTCATCAAGCGTACTAGCAGGTTGTCGGAGTATCCGGGCTCGGCAAACCTCTTGACGAAGAGATCCTTGAGGTTATTGAAGTTGGCTCGTTCTATGGCATCCAAGCTTGTATACCACGTCCTACCCTTATCGCTTAAGCAAAGTCCGAATGCTTGCGAATGTTGAGTCTGGTCGTTGAGGCCATTGGCTTTGCAGACTTGCTCAAACTGCTCGACAAAGCTGTACGGATCGTCATGTGGCTGGTACTTGTCAAGTTGCTTGGCAACAATCGGTATTTTGGCCTGGCTCTTTGAGCCCTGGTTTGCCCCTAACCCTGCAAGCAGCGATGTCGCTAGTGCAGTGGCACTCTGCTCTACTGCGGTGTTATCGAGCAGCCGTTTCATGAGGAGCTCGCTCAGCGTCAGGTCTCCCTCTAGTGCTCTTTCCTGGTCCATTCGGTTTCGGCCAGCCAAGTTTAGCACTCGCTGCACCTCATGCAGCTCCATGCTTTGCCTTAGGCTCCTAGCTTGTTGATCCCTATTATACTCGGCTATGCCTTGCAATGCCTTGCGGGCTAGCCTTCTCTCCTCCTCTAGGTCTGCAATGATTGCATCTGCCATCCTGCCACGGTGCTCGTACCTGGCATGCATATCGTAACTGCTCACCATCTGCTGTATAGCATCTGGGAATGCGCTCACATCGAGCTCCTCAGTAAACCGATGGTCCGAGCCTTCCTCCGTCATGGTCGAATTCTTGCGCCTCGCCACGCTGTCGGTCAGGTTGACTAGTCGTGACAGGTCCTTGTTGTTGGCACTCCTCGCTTTGTTCTCTCCTGCGCTTTGCGTGTTTGTCTACGTCCTAGGTCCTCTCCTATTGGTGGGTTCCTTGAGCGATTTATCTGAGTGAGTTCTCTTATTTACTGAATACAATTCTTAATTTACAGCCACTCGGTGAGTGTGTTGTTCCTCGTGCACTTGTGCCTAATCAGGCTTTCAATTTCCTTAAGTGTACTTCAAGTGCAAAGTTCAATGTGAGTGTAGCAAGCAATTCCTCGGCGCCTCGCTCACTCTCGCTCGTTTCTGGTCTGATAGGCTTGTAGGTCCATTTTTCGGCCATTTAGTCAGGGTTCAGGACTCCTTGTATATTTCGTTGTTTGCTTCCGATCGATCAGATCTTCGTGGCTCAGCGGCTTGCATCCTAGTCTGTGGATCCCTCAACTGTCTACTACCCACTGCTAAGCAGCTGTGTACTACAATTTCTCTTATCCCGTGTGCCAGAATCAAGTGTTGAATGCACGAAGGGTTTCGACAAGTTGCACTAATGCGCGTTTGCCGGTCGGGTCAAATTTCTGGCAACTTTCACAAAAAGTTGCATTCGGACCGAGTGGTTCGAATTGCTGGGTCCGAGTGGGTCACTCGGACTGGCCGAATGGCATGGGGTCAAGGCCTGAATCTCCAAATCTGGCTCGGACGATTTTTACTCAGACGGGCCGAATGGCAGGTTTGACAGATTCGGACAGGCTAATTCGGACAGGTCGAACCGTAGTTGGCCGAAGGTCGAATCCCGGGTGTGGCTAAGTTTCGATTTTGGAATTCGGATGGGCCGAATGGCACAAGGCCGAATGTGCCACGTGGTCAAAAAGTTTTGGCTTGGATGGTCTGAGGAGGGTCTCTTGGACGGGTTGACTCGGACGGTCCGAGTGCCGACTAGGGTTCCGACCGAGTGGTCGAATGGCAAGGGGCCGAAGGCCGATTCTGGGCCGAAGGCCCAAAAGCAATAGCTCGGACGGGCCGAAAACGGTGCAACGGAAACAACACGATGCCGATCTTGCCCGATTCTTATGATTTACTCAACCATTACAAGCACAAACCTCCAGATACCATCTAGGGGATTTGAGGGAGGGATTCATATACCTGAATGGGTCGGTGAGTGCGTCGGTGCTGCGATCGAATCACACAGCCTAGGGCTTTCTAGCTCTCTCTCTCTCTTTCTCTCACACTGAAATGGCACAAATGAGTTCTCTTTTGGCCTCCCGGTTCTTATATGCCCTCCCAGCTGTGGCATTGACACCCCTCATCCCTCTCTTGTTGATCTTAGTCCTCACTAGCGAGCATTTTGCACATTTACATGACTTTTTCCCTGTTTTTACCCTGCTTTGAAATAGTGAACCCTACCCTTTTCCGGTTCGATCTCCTAGCTCTAACCTATGCTAAATGCAACAAAAATTGAAGGCAAAAAACTGGAATAGGTTCTCCATGCTTTCCAATCATCAAACAACCAAAATATCCAAAATACTTACTTGTTTCGAAGATTAAAAGCACCCAACTTCCTACCTATCTCAAGCTCCGTTTCGGGAATGAATACCCTACTTCGATGCTCGATGTGAGGTGCGCAAGTGCTCAAGCTTGAATCCGTTGTTCTCGGCAACGGAACCAAAATGTGGGAGCTTTTGCTCAACTGCCAAGTGTTGAGATATCGAGCTCCACTCGTGATACGCCAGGGTGACCGTTGTGTATTTATGTCACCGACTTGTCAGTTGCAGACGCGGTTGGTACACCGCCCATGAATAATAGCTACATGATAGCTATCCTTATCTACTCTAGTTCGTGGCTTGGTTAGTATGCCACCTTAGTTAGTTGAGTTTGGTTTGAGACCCATATCTAGGGTTCTTCTATTTCTTTGTATAAGAGTTCTTTTGGCTTACACAACTAAGAAGAGGAAAACTGTTTTCAGCCTCCACCCTTGTGTGTCTTCCCCCATTGTGCAAGCAAGAAAGCTTCAAGCGAGACTCCTTCCTTCTCTCCCACAATCTTGACATGGTATCAGAGCCTTGTTCGTGGTAAGGAGCTCAAGAAAGCAAGCCAAGCTCGCGGTGTTCTGGTAAGAGGAGCAGTGTTGCTTTCATTTTCTGTTTTGGGAGCAGATCTCTGCAGGTAGCACAGCCGAAAATTGCAGGAGTGCATTGTCTCAGGTTGAGACGCCCTTCGCGGTGAAGCAAGAGGGCAGTATATGCTGCGGGTGAGGGCTTTAGCCCTCGGCGACCTTGTTTTTTTGATTTGAGGCCATTTCGGGGCCTGTTTTGCAGACGGAAGTTTTCTGCACGCACTCAAGAAAAGGCTCAGTTTTATGCTGTGCGACCACTGTTCTACAGGTCGGTGAAAAGTTACTGTAGAAATTGCATCGTATGCTTGTGCGCAGAGACATTGGGAGTTTCAGAATCATCCTTGGTTCCTGTTTATGCAAAATCGTCACTAGGAAGTGACTGTGTGGTCAAATACCA
Source organism: Lygodium microphyllum (assembly GCF_053477565.2). NCBI lineage: Eukaryota > Viridiplantae > Streptophyta > Polypodiopsida > Schizaeales > Lygodiaceae > Lygodium > Lygodium microphyllum. Next base: position 79,742,179 of record NC_141146.1, read on the forward strand.
CTTTCGCCAGTTTTGCAGATTTGCCCTTGTGAGGGTGAAGCTGTGTTTTTTGCAGTGACAGAATTTCTTGCAGTATTCTGTAATGGCGTCTGATTCTCTTTCACAGATTGTCACTGAAAAGCTTGACAAGAACAACTTCCAGGCATGGAAGTTTAGAATGACGAATTTCCTTATGGGAAAAGGATATTGGGAATTTGTTGCAGGAAATGAAGAAGAACCAGTTCTTCCTGATGTTCCCAATCAACAACAAATGCAGGCATTTAAAACATGGCATGAGAGAGCCAGGAAAGTTATGTATTGGCTGTCTATCAGTATTTCAGACTCTATGATTGTGCATATTCAGGATGCAAGTACGCCAAAGGAGGCATGGGATACTTTGTCAAAAATGTATAGCACAAATACGCAAGCCAGGAAAATGCAGCTCAAGCAAGAGTTGCATAATGTGCAAAGAGAAAGTATGAGCATCAACGACTACCACATGAAGGTGAAGAAGATTGCAGATGCACTTGCTTCCATTGGGTCGCCAGTGGAAGATGATGATTTAGTTTCCGTGACCTTGAATGGTCTAGGAAAGGATTATGCACAGTTTCGGACATCCATTTCAATTCGTGAAAGATTTCCTGATTTTGAGGAGTTGATTGCTCTTCTAATTTCTGAGGAACAGAGAAATGGTGGTGCATCTTCTTCAGGAGGAACTTCAAAAGAAGCTGTCTTCTACTCAAATGCTGGAAGAGGTAGAGGCAGAGGTAGAGGAGGCCGATTTGGAGGCCGTGGCAGAAATCAGAATATGCAGCAAACTCAAGAAAACCAGTCCTATGGAGGAGGACGTGGTAACTCTAGAGGCAGGGGGAGCCAAAGAGGTCGTGGTGGATGGCAAAGAGGCCAAAATGCAAACACTAATGTTGAATGCTACTATTGTGGTAAAATGGGTCATATGGCTAAAGACTGCTATAAAAAGCAGAATGACATCATGAATGGAAAACTGCAACAAGGGAATTATGCATCTTCTAGTAGACAGGGTGATGACAGAAATGAGCATTTGTTCATGGTGCAGCACATGAACAATTCTATGACAAGTGCAGAAGAAAGCAATGATGTATGGTATGTTGACTCAGGTGCATCAAACCACATGACAGGTCATGCAGAATGGATGGAGGATGCAAGGAAAATGGAAAAACCAGGATTTGTGGAGACTGGTGATGATACTGCACATCCTATTGTGCAGATTGGAAAAATTCCCTTGTCTATGCAGGGTGGGAAAAAGAAATACCTGTCCGATGTATTTCATGTCCCGAATATTACCAAGAATCTGGTTTCAGTTGGTCAAATGGTTGAACAGGGCTTGCAGGTCAGATTTAATCCTCATGGATGCTTTGTTGAGGATATGAAAAATAAAGGTCGCTTGATAGCAAAAGGAAAGAAGAAGGGCAGAATGTTTACATTGGATGCAGACATGTCTGAATTGAGTGCAGCAATGTTTGCACATGGGACCGGTGTAGTTGCAGATATTGATATCTGGCATAAACGCATTGGTCATGTTAATGTACAGCGACTTAAATCAATGCAGGCCCAAAATATTGTTGCAGGATTGCCCAAATTCAAGGTTGCAGAAATGCATAAGGTATGTGAAGCCTGTCAGTTTGGAAAACAGGCAAGGAAACCATTTCCTAGACATGTTCAAGAGAGTGAGAAGCCATTGGAATTAATTCACTCTGATGTGTGGACAACTAAAGCTGCATCTCTTGGAGGCTGTCATTATTTTGTCAGTTTTATTGATGACTATAGCAGAAAAGTTTGGGTGTATTTTATGAAAAAGAAAAGTGAAGTTTTTGGGCATTTCAAAACTCTTAAAGCTATGGTTGAAAAAGAAACAGGCTTGCAGATAAAATGCCTAAGGTCAGATGGAGGGGGAGAGTACCTCTCAAATGAGTTTGCAAAGTTCTTGCAGGAGCATGGCATAAAGCAGCAATATTCATGCAGTTATACCCCACAACAAAATGGAATTGCAGAAAGGAAAAACAGGCATATTGGAGAGGTATCTCGTGCCATGCTCAATGAAAAAGACTTGCCAGATTTTTATTGGGCTGAAGCAGTTGCTACAGCAGTCTACATAATGAACAGGACTCCCACTGCAGCAATACATGGAATGACTCCAGAGGAGAGGTATACTGGTAGGAAACCAGATATTTCTCATTTGAAAATTTTTGGTTGCATTGCCTATGTACATGTGCCAGATGAGCTGAGATCCAAGTTGGATCCAAAAGCTGAGAAGTGCATCTTTATTGGTTACTCTCTGCAGCAAAAAGGGTATAGATGCTATAACCCTTCTACTCGTAAGTTTACAGTGAGCAGAGATGTTGTTTTTGATGAGATGAGTAGCTGGTATAGACCAGTAAATGTGATTGATGATGAAGATGCACAAAATGGTAATGCTACACAGAATTCACAGCAGCAGTCACAAAATATTAGTGGACCTGGAGCGTCCTCTAGCAGTGGTTCACATTCTTCGCCATGGACAGGCAGATTGAGATCAGGAGAATCTTCTCAAAGCAATGCAGATAGTGGTATGCAGGTATCACGAAAAGGAAAAGAGAAGGTTGATCAGCCCATGTTTGATGTGAATGCAGGTCACTCTTATGTGGATGGTGAATCCAGTGGCTCAGAACAGAGCATTGATGATGAGTTGGGTATTCCTTCTATTGTTACACCTGGAGTAAGGAAGACCAGGGATGTTTTGAGAGCACCTGGGAGTGAACCTACTTTGCGCAGGTCTACAAGAGCTAGGTATCCTGTGGATAGGCTGAAATATGATGGATTTACAGCCATTCACTATGCATATATGGTCAAAGTGATACAGGAACCAGAACCCACATCTTTTGAGCAAGCCATGGGAAAAGAAAAATGGGAGAAAGCCATGGATGAAGAAATGGATGCCTTGGAAGCAAATGCTACATGGGAGTTAGTACCTTTGCCTAAAGGTAAGAATGCAATTGGCTGTAAGTGGGTTTATAAGGTGAAGCACAATGCTGATGGTTCTGTGAACAGATACAAGGCAAGATTAGTAGTCAAGGGGTATGCACAAACATATGGCATTGACTATGAAGAAACATTTAGTCCGGTTGCAAGGATGGCAACCGTAAGAGCAGTCATTGCTATGGCTGCATCAAAGGGATGGTCTTTACATCAGATGGATGTAAAGAATGCCTTCTTGCATGGTGATTTGCAAGAAGAGGTCTATATGGAGCAGCCACCAGGTTATGTGCATGCTGTTCATCCTGAGTTTGTTTGCAGGTTGAAGAAAGCCTTGTATGGCTTGAAGCAAGCACCTAGGGCATGGTCTGACAAGATAGGACAGTATCTTGTCACTATTGGCTTTCAGATTTCCAAGGCAGATTTCTCACTTTATGTGAGAAAAACAGAGAAAGGTATTATGCTACTTGTCATTTATGTTGATGATTTGATTATGACAGGTGACAGTGATGAAGATATCCTTCATGTGAAAATGCTATTGAAGCAGAAGTTTGAGATGAAGGATTTGGGAGAGCTGCGTTATTTCTTGGGCATTGAGGTGATTAGATCACCAAGTGGGATACAACTCTTGCAGAGGCAGTATGGATTGGACATGCTGTCCAAATATGGGATGACAGGCTGTAAGCCTATTTCAGTTCCTTTGGAGCAGAATGTGAAGCTGAGCACAGATGCAGGTGAGCTTCTAGAAGACCCTACTATGTACAGACGCATAGTAGGAAGTTTGATTTATATGACTATTACCAGGCCAGATTTGAGTTATGCTGTTGGATTGGTAAGTCAGTTTATGCAGGCTCCAAGGAAACCACATTTGGATGCGGCTAGACGCATACTCAGGTATGTGAAGTCCACATTGCAGTATGGACTATTTTATGAGACTGGGGTTCAGATACAGTTGCATGGATACACTGATGCTGATTGGGCTGGTAGTATTTCTGATAGACGATCTACCAGTGGATATGTGTTCTCTTTTGGGAGTGCTGCAGTCACTTGGAGCAGCAAGAAACAGCCTACAGTTGCCTTGTCGAGCACAGAGGCTGAGTACAGGGGTGCAGCAATGGCTGCATGTGAGGTAGCTTGGTTGCATAAGCTACTTTATGATATGCATCAGTCTACAGATGGGCCAGTTGTCATTTATTGTGACAACATGAGTAGTATACACTTGGCAAATAACCCAGTCTATCATGCTAGAACAAAGCACATTGAGGTGCATTATCACTATGTGCGAGAGAGGGTTTTACTGGGTCTTATTGATCTAGTTTATGTCAGCACAGAGGATCAGGTAGCTGACATATTCACGAAGGCATTGGGCGCAGAGAAGCTGCGCAAGTTCAGAGACCTGCTTGGTGTGCAGGAATTGGGATTGAGCTCGAGGGGGAGTGTTGAGATATCGAGCTCCACTCGTGATACGCCAGGGTGACCGTTGTGTATTTATGTCACCGACTTGTCAGTTGCAGACGCGGTTGGTACACCGCCCATGAATAATAGCTACATGATAGCTATCCTTATCTACTCTAGTTCGTGGCTTGGTTAGTATGCCACCTTAGTTAGTTGAGTTTGGTTTGAGACCCATATCTAGGGTTCTTCTATTTCTTTGTATAAGAGTTCTTTTGGCTTACACAACTAAGAAGAGGAAAACTGTTTTCAGCCTCCACCCTTGTGTGTCTTCCCCCATTGTGCAAGCAAGAAAGCTTCAAGCGAGACTCCTTCCTTCTCTCCCACAATCTTGACACCAAGACCCACGGACCGCTTATTCTTTCAAGCGTTTCAAGCGAGCTCTAATGGCTATCTCTCACCTAGCCGACGCGCCGTCGATCCTACGAGTGTAGTGAGCTTACCTTGATGCTCGATCGAGTACCCTCCTCTCTCTTGCACTCCGGTAGCTCCACGATCCTAGATGCTAGCGCAAGCATCCTCAAGCCTCCTCCATCTCCAAGCTCCATCCTCCATAGCCGCGCGAGCAAGAGAAGAGAAGGGGAGAGAAGAGAAGAAGAGGAGAGGAGATGGTGAAGAGCTTCACCCTCTTGATCCCTCACCCTCATACACACTCACTCCCTCACACTCTCACACTCCCTCTCTCAAGAGCACACACAAGCAAGAAGGAGAGAAGAAGAGAGGAAGAAGAGGACTCCTTTTGCCACACACCAAAGAATGAGCTTCTCATTCACTTTTCAACTTTATATACAAAACCCTAAATCCCTTTCGGGCGGTCATCCCCTTTTCCTCTTTTACATGGCTGGCCATAGCCTAGGCCCTCTTTCCCATTTCCCACCATTCTAATTTATCCTATTCCCACTAATGCATACACTTTGCACAGGAGCAAGCCTGGCACTCTTTTACACAGATTGGGGGGCGCTCCTACATATTAATGGTGCGCCTTTTCCTTTTTCATTGCCGTGGCCCAACACCGAAGCCTTTTGAGGGTCGTGTCCAAACATTTGAATTTTTCAGGGATTGGTTGCTAGTCAAGGCGCCTTTTTTGCTCTTGCGCCCTTTTTGCTCTTTTTCCTTCTTCCCAGTTTCCGCTCCTTTGTGCTGCGGTAACGTGGTCGGAAACATGGTAACACCTAACAAGCAATTGACCAATCAAGTTAGGGCAACGAGGTTGTCTAAGAATTATTGACCTTAATGTAAGGAAACCTAAGGTATTCGTTAATTTGGGTTAACATGGTATAAACCCTAACCCAAGGAAAGAGGGTAAACAAGAAACTTAGCTTTCGAAACCCTTGGGATCTCACCAAGTCGCAACTGATCTCGGATCAAATGCTAGATGCATTCGGAGAGAAGGAATTATACCTTAGCAGTTGGCCGAACAAACGACCACTGGATTGATTGTGTTTGTACAGTTAGGAGCACTATTTATACTTCTTTGCTAAAGGAACTAATGCTGAAGAATAATTAATGCTTCAGGTTGAAGGCCTGGAGGGAGAGACAACATTAGTTACCCCCCACTGTCTGCTGACCCTATCCAAGGGGGTTGTTAGCCGCACCGGGTACGTGGACCAAACCTGCCACGAGAGGTCTCTCCGTGGGTGCTACTTGGAGCAGGAGCACGCTTGGGTGCCAGCAGGGGGGCTCTGGCCGTAAATCCCTTGCCTCCGGGCCTTGCACAAGAGGCCGACGTGACTCGAGATTGGATCTCGAGGCCCTCATACTAGTCTACGGGCAGAAACTTGGAATAGCGATCTCTGAGGATTGCTGGAATTGCCTTCGGGCTGGATTATGGAATAGCCTTCGGGCTGGATTATATGATGTATTCCAAAGACTGATAAAGAAAGATCAAATGTTGAAAAGGAACTTTTTTGACGTTGTTTTTCTATGTCAATGCCTAAGTTACGTGAGGAAACCGGTGAATAATTGGCTAATTAAGGAAGCTTTTTTTGCTTGTCAAACTAAATGCGGTAGGTAATTAGACAACTAAAGCAACCCGAGGAAAGTGCGGTGGATGTGACCATGGGTCCGTCCTATGGAAGGGTGGTCCCAGTTGGTCGGGAACTTTTCTCAATGGAATTGACAGTAAGAAAACGATGACCTAGAATCTAGAGGCTAGAGTCCTGATGTATACTATTTTAGGGAAAGGGAATGGGACTATGCCTTATGGGCAAAGAGGTCAAGCTTTGCATCCCTCTCGTTTTCCATTCTCCTTGAACCAAGTGCAGTATAAATCTGCTTTGACCTTGACGTTTCTGCAGAAGTAGTTCATTTGGGGCTCGACGCTAGTTACCTCCGAGGAACTTGACCATTAGAGAAGCCCTGATTCAGGTTGATCCTAAGTGGGAACGATCGAAATGCTTCCTAGATCACCCTGACATTCCGTGGGAGTGCCGGGCGGCGCTTTCTGGACTCTCTTCCCGATAGGCTGTTAAGACGTGTCCCATAAGTGGACAGGGGAACATGTTACATTGGACTTCTTTTCTCCCATCTCTTGCTTCTGACTTTTGCGTAAGCAGAACCATCATCAACTACCTTTGTTTCCATACGCACTCCTGTAATATAGGGCTATCCCAAAATCACTACATATGAGGAATTATCTTGCTGTACATCACCAATCGTCACTTTTACATTAGGACATGCAGCATAGAGCTCCCCTAAAGAATTATTTGCAGCCCTCATTCGCCAACCATGATCACTCTCTACAGGCTATGCACCATTTTCATACAATCCCTGCTCAATGACATTTATCTTAGACCCATGGTCAAGTAAAGCAACACAAGGAGTTTCACATTCCCCTATTTTCACTACCATTTTAGTGGTAGCTCTAGCCCAATGATTTCTTGTGTAGTGACTTCGAGGAATAAATCCTAGAGTCTCTTCTCCATATTGTTGCATTTGCCTTACTCCACCATGCATATTGCTACAAGACAATGCATTTTCAACCACTTTCTTCTCTTTTCCACATGTTGTCCACTGATTAGTAGCATCCTGCATAGATAATCCAGTACTTACTTCATGCTCATATTCAGCTCGAATACCTAACAAACCAGTTTCCTCTTCAAATTGTAGCAATGCACTACTGGTACCACCAAGAAACTGACACTTCCTTTTAATTATGTTAATGATCTCATCATGAAATTCTCACTTGGCAATGCCAAGAACCTCTTCCAAGGTAAATTCCACCCGATTATTTAAGATCTGTTCTTCAAGAACCTTCTTAAGATCTGTGGCTGTCTCAATGTCAAATTGCAACTTATATCCTGACTGCTTGCCCTTCTTTTTTCCCTCTTGTTTGTTATCTTGTTTTTGCTCCTGACTGACCTCTTCCATAACATGCTCGGGAGGTGGCTGATTTGCAGCTTTAGGCAGATCCACACTTCTTCTTGTCATTCTTTTAGATGTCCCGGCAATATCTTCATCTCTTTTTCATTTTTCTTCCACAAGTACATCTGTGTTTTGTATCTTCGCTAAATATGCATACACTGAATATGCATCTACTGGTGATTCCCAATCAATTATGCCACGAATGTCTTGCCCTGCATGAGACATTTCATTATTAGTGACCTTTCTCTTTTCAGTTGCATGTAAAGCATGTGTCCATATTTCAGCCTTTGGACCAACCATCACTTGGCCATGCATTCTATCCAACTGTAGACCAAAAGTAGAAGCATGTACCACTGCATAAGCATTTCGAATAGCCAAGTCTTCCAACAACTTTTACATACCTCTCTTTCCAAAATTCAAAGCAAGAGGAAATCCTGTTTCTTGTACATGGATCTTGCCATCTTTACAAAAGATAAGCTGTCGTGCCAAGGCCTCCTGATAGGCAGCACAATCCTTTCTCTCGTGCTGCAAACTGTCACACCACATACATCTTTTTCGAGGCTTAGGGGCTGCTGCACGTCCCCTTTCCTCTTGTCCTTTTTCATCCAATTTTGCAACCTTCAATTGAAGATCTCGCATCCCTTTGACCAATTCATCTAAGACATCTTCCCTAACAGAGGGAACAATAGCAGGTACAGCCATAGGGTTAGCCACAGAAGTAGGTGGCTTACTGGATACATCAACTGTCTTGCCCGTAACAGTGGGCAAGCTAGAGACATGCAATCTTTCTCTTCTTCTATGCTTCTTCACAAGCGTAGTAACAGCTTCATTGACATGTCTCCACTCTATTTTCAAACCTGTCTCTGTAGTTTGATCCTCCAGCAAATCATCAAGCTTCTCTTGAAGCTCAGGATCAGCTGCCTGTAGAAACAATTAAATTTTTTGACTTGCAAGAGCTTGCTGTTCTGTAAGATCCAACTGCTCAAATCGACTTTCAAATTCTCTTAATTCTGTAGCCACAAGACCCTTATTGGGTTGTATAACCCACTCCTAAAAAGTCTTGCGCGTAATCAAAGTGGTGTCCTCAATGTAAAATTCTTCCGTGAGTGTCTTCTTAAAGGCTACCCAGACAGCATCTTGCAAGTATAATTCAGTAATCTGTGCTTTTAGTTCATGAATAGTAACATGTACAAAATACCGGCTCCATGTAGATTGAGCCACTCCAAAGAATTCCATCTTTTGAGCATAGGTATGTACATATGCAGATACATTTTTGCCATTGAATAACTTCACGTCACGCTCAACTGCTTGCAAAGCATTCATCACAACACTTTCTGTTTGAGCTGAAGCTTGCATCACCTGTTGTTGTTGTTGTACCTGCATAAGCATATTCATATTTTGCACCAATTGTTGCAAAACATCATTGGAGCTTGTATTCGAAGATTCTCCCATATTATCTTTCCTTCTTCTGTGACGACCTTTCATGTCAGGTTCACCAATGTCGGAGGGGTTTTTGTCGAAAGTTCGAATCCACTGGGAATCAGAAGTAGAAGGAAGTAGAGATAGGAGATGGAAGAGAAGATAGAGAATACCCAAGTGGTAAACACAACAAAAACAAATCACAATGAATTGAATCAATATGTATTGAAAGAACCTGGAATCTTTGCACTACTCAGAAGCAATCTCCAGGCATTAGTTCTCCTGGAGCTCCTTCGTAGACCAAAAACGTGGATCAGAAAAATCAGCTCTTTCTCTGCTGCCCGGAACCCGAATCTGATGGCGTCGTTGGCTTTGAAAGGGGGGTAAAACTTCAGGACACCTGTTCACGGATCTCCCAGATCACTCCTTCTTCTTTTAGTTCAATCTACAGTTTTCAACCTGTTTACAGCGATCGCGACGCGCGCGATTTCGTCAATCTGTCTTTTTTATGAAAAAGCTTCTAATTGGCTGAAAAAGCAACTAGCTTTTTGCATGTCATCCTAATCTAGAAGCTTTTTCTAACTTTTTCAAATTTTTACAATAAATAATATAAAAAATAGACTAAAATTATCCAAAAATCTAGTATTTTTGGATAATCCATTGATGGACCTAAAAATGGGCTGGCACTAGCTCATGCACTAGCCGGGCCTCGTCACTACGCGCAAGACAACCCCTCGACCTCGCGGCCAGGAGCGTCTATCAAAATCTCTGCCTTCCTAAACATTGCGTTTGTAATACGTTGTAGTCCAACTGATCCTAACCCAATATTACTCCCCAGAGGGAGTTCCTTTCACATAGCCAAAAGGCTCGAATCACACACACATGGGGTTCCTCCTACGGCTGAATGCCGTCAACCCTCTGTGACTCTCCTACGGATTGGCCCCTCGATGCGTCGCTCAAGATATAGACATTTCGCACAAACGTCGCTCAAGGTACCAAATAAACGTGTCCAGGAATGTACCATTGTCCTTACTTGCTCTCCCTTTTGGGACCCCACAACTAGCCTACGGCTTAAGGTGTCCTGTCTCTCACTCAACGTAGGTCATGTTCTAATAAACCAATTGCAATGCATGTCCAGGAGCTGATCACTGATACTTTTAAATTATTTTTCATGCTCCATGCATTTGGTGGATGCCTAGTGCTCAAACATTTAGTAAAATAGTATCGTGCACAAGTGCAAAAACATCATTTTAATGGTTTCCAACTGCCGTTCGTGCTTCGTTGTATGGGCCTAGCACCGAGGTGATCCTCGTGCTACTAAGCTCTTAAGTTTAATTATCCTCCGTCCTAAATGCTATGCATAGAAATCAGCAACTTTTCCATCATTTCACACGGCATTTAGACATATTTCAACTCCTCTACCCTTCCCCGTTTAAATATTGCCTCGTTGCATAGGTTTATAGGGTATTTTGACATCATTTTTTGTGTAGAAAACGGAAAAAGACACACTAGAACAAGAAGGTGGGGTTGAACTGAGGCAAATCCTCATGCTTCAGTCCCCACAAACATTCACAAACATTGCTCTTATTTATCCTTATTTTTCGAAACCCAAAATGTATTTTTCCCCTATTTTTAAGGGTTTTTCCACCCTTTTCTTGTATTTTCCCTTATTTTCCTGCATTATTTAATTACTAAAAATTCAAAACAGGTTATGGGCTGTGGCCCTTAGTTCCTTCTTGCAAAAAAATGAAAGTTTAGTTGATGTTCCTATTTACTTTCCCATTTTTATGCAAAAAACCATCATTTTCCCTTGTTTTTTCATGTTTTACATGTTTTCATGTATTATTTTGAACCACAAGATGCATATTTTTCTGATTCTTTGATTATGACCAGCAAGAACTCATGGAAAACAGCAACATGAACAATTTTTATCCCACATGAACAGCATTTCATCAATCAAAAGCCATAAAAGCTCAAATTTCCTTTGAAAATTTTAAATTACCGCTTATTTGCGTGTTTCGGGTTTCATGTCCATGGCTGTAGATTTGGAAACCAGCAGCACTTCATATCCAGCACAATCACCAATCATCATTTCCAGCCCGTGGAGCAATCCGATCCATGCCGGACAAACCTCCATCATTCTTTCTTCTTCCTTCTTCTTCCCACATGAACTTGCCTTTAGAAGAGAGAGAAGGAGGAGAGAGAAAGACTAGATTTCTATCTCAGCATTCAGGCCATCAATTGACGGGCGAAGGGCGGCGATAGAGTCAGCATTCAGGAGGGAATGAAGCCCCATAATCCATTGGGGGGGTTGTTTGCAGTAGGCAAGTTGCCTCTCCATCCTCTATGGCGCATTTTTCGGGCGCCATCTTCCTCCACGTTTTTTCATTCCTCTTCATTCTCTCTCCACGTTTTTTGCTTCATAAGGTGCATAAAATTTTTGGGGGAGGGGTCCAAACTCAAAAGGCATGCTCAAATTTGGCCTCCCAAGTGTCCACCTTTTCATATCTTGACCGTTTCCTTGGCCATTTCCCCGTCCGGACTCCGAATTGAGCTCTGAAAAATCCTGGGCGTCCAGCTTAGCATCCCGCATTGGCCAGTAGCTCGTGTCAACCCGCATGACTATCTGAAAAATTATGAAAAATCAACAAGTGTCGCTCGGGCGCCTTTAAAGCACTTTGGCGCTTAAAATCGTCCTAGATCGAGCCGCCGCCTTTGACAGTGAATATTTTTCCCTTGATATTCATAATTTTTTGCTATTTTTAAGCACTTCCCGTCACCTAAATTCCGCTCTCATTGGCGACCACGGGATAGGGCGACTCAGCCCGTCGAATCCACGAACATATCTGCACATAAACAACCAAAGAAGCATCAAACTGATACAAAACAAATATATAATAAAACTCAGCACCATGCTCCCCCTACCCCTGGACAGAACCAAGGCATGACATCCACAAGGAATAGGCCTAGCATCATCTAATAGAAGATCCGAAGTGAGTCACTAACCAGCTGCTCCAACACAGCCAAACTAAAAAAAACCTATCAAAGAGGTTGCCCTAAGTGGTAGTCTGCACTACTTACCAACTAAAGACAACACCACTAGGAGCTACTGCAAGGCGAGGACTCCTATAGCCTGATCAAAGAGTATTTTCTTTCAGTACAGTTCTTCTGTGAGGATTTTTATTGGATGAACATACTTGGGCATGTAAAAAGGAGGGAGCTGAGCGTAGTGACCCAAGGAGAACAGGGCATCGGCCTCAGGACCTGTCTCGGCACCCAAGAACCTACCAAGCCCTCGCAAGGCAACACTTAATCCTTTTCTAACGCTCACTTTTATTTTCGCTCCAACCTTCCTTGTTTTGGTATTATTTTTCCAGCAAGAAGCCACCCCTAGGAAGACAAGGTATCGGCCCCGGGTCTGACTCGTCCCCAGGAACCTACCAGGCCCTCGCAAGGCAATGATCAACTGCTTATATATTTTCATTTCATTTCTTTTCTTTGATAGGGGTTAGAACCTCTTTTTACACACCTTCGTATTTATATTCATCTTTTGGGATGTTCAGGGTTTCTTGATATCATCATTATTATCTTCTGGCAGGCTTCTCTAACTGCCTCACTACTAACAAGAACTCCTAGAACAGCTGCCTAGCAGGCTAGCAGGACAAGGCCACTAGGACTTCCTTCTAAAACAGGTCTTTCAATGTCTAACAATGTCGTTGCAGGAGGCAATGACTACTCCGACCTCCCTCAAACATACTTAGCCTAAACCTGGGACTTCATGCCTTGGTTGCTGGTCCCCAACAAAAAGTATCCCCTCGACAAGTACAAATACAAATATAACAAGAAAGAAAGATACTCGTAAAGGAGAGGTATCACCTGGATTGGCCACAAGAAGCTTCCATCGCAGCAAAGGCTCCTCCAGGCTCCACCAAAGTCCACTAACCACGAAATCTGTCCAGCACAACACTTAAACCAAAAACCTCATTAAACGCACCCGCACTAGACAGGGAAATGGCCCTCTTGGCCTAATGAAATGAAAACACTTCACTACAAAATTAAATCGGCCCTCTTGGCCTAACGAAATCTGGAGGTAATATCCAAAGCAGCTAGCCTTCCTAGCTTAAAACTAGATAGGTCATTTTAGTCCACGTAATACTGATGTCCTTGGCATATACATCACACCCTCTCAGACTACCCAAGGTGCCAAAGATAGTATATCATAGGTCCACTAGCCCCATGCTACTCATGCAGGTTAGCTAAAAGCTTGATCTTGTATTTTCTTTTTCTTTTTCTTTTTTTTTCTTTTTAATCTTAGGGTTGTCTTCTTGTAGAGCTACAAGTCCAAGCCTTTCCACAAATAACTAATCAATAAGACCGATCCCTTCTTGGGCACTATGAGCTGAATGAACAACCTTAGTGAGCTCGCATGTTTCACATTTATTGTAATCCGAATAACCTGGTCATTCAAGCGGCTGAGTGGCTCCTTTGGGAGAAAGAATCATAGCTTTGTACTCATTCAAACCTCCCCTATTTGGGTTTTCACGTAGATCAGTACTGGGACCCAAACTAGGTAGAACTTCAAGCCTAAGCATATCACATGGGTGTGTCCCAAGGCAGTGTATATGGTCAGATGTATATCCAATCTTATCCTCTTGGGGGTTCAACAGAATATATCCAGATGGGATCCTTGGCCTTGCATCTGACACTCCTGCCATACTTTTGGAGATTTTGGGTCTCCAAACCCATCTCACATTCCCCTTAATATTCTTGCACTCCCTCAATTTTTTGCACTGGTCTAACGAACTCAATACAAACTTATCCCTATGGCTAAATGACCTCACATCCTTATGACCTTTGTGAAGCACAGGTGGACTTTTCGCATTTTGCATCCTCTTTACAAAAGATGTCTTTACTTGTTTACGTCCATACTGTAAATTTTCTTCCATAAGAACCATGCTTTCACTGGAAGGAACAACATCCACCCGGAAGCATGATTCCAATACCAAAGGTCTCTCAAGAGCCTTACTAGCAACAAAGTTAGAACCACACACAAAATTCTTATCAACACTCATAGGCCCATTGGTGCGATCCATATTTCCATGACAACTATCTCTCGTGGAAGTGTTGCAAGCCCTAATGGGACTTACATGGCTTGGAACCTGTTCACTGAGAGGCATGTCATTACTACTCATAGGATGGCCATTTTTTGCTTTGAGATTTTGGCCACTAAGGTTCCCCTCATAGGCTGCCTTGGTATCAACAAGTGAGCTGTCTTCTTGCAGAAATGGTTGGAAGCTAGGATGCACTTGTACTGAGTGGGGGAAACTCCAAAAGTTTTCCCAACATCTCTGAATATGACCCTCATAATCGATGGCATGCATTTTTGCTTCCCTTAACGACTTAGGATTCCGCAGTCCCACTTGGATTTGCATATTAATCTCTAAGCCATTCAAAAAGAGCTCACATAGCACATCATCTGGTAGTGCACTGGCTCTTCTTGGCCAAAGCCTAAGAATACTATCAAAGGCTCTAGCATACTCTTTAACAGAAGGATAAGACTCTTGTCTAAACTACATAAGCTGCCCTAAGACCTGAATCATAGGGAGCTGTTTTTCATACTCATCTAGAAATCTATCACAAGACTCCTCAAATGATCTGATCGATCCTCTTGGGAGGCTCCAGTACCATTTCCTTGCCTCTCCCTTTAGGGTACTTGGGAATACAAGCATCCGATGTATATCGTCAAACCCACTTGCAATACAAGTTAGGTCGTATTCTCTTAAATGAATCATCGGATCCTCATTTGGCAACCCATAAAACACTGGGAGATCCCTATAAAGAGGAGGACATTTAGTCCTCCCTTTTGGGATCAAGACTGGGTCATTAAAATCTTTATATTCCTCTTGACCTAATACCAGTGTATTAGGGTCTTTGACCTCTTCCATTTCCACCTTTACTGGTGTGGAAGAGTCACTAATTCCATGAACTTCCCTTTCCACCAACTCACAAAGTGGTTTAGGGAGTCCAACACTATGCAATAGGGAATCTGTCCCATCATCTGCTAGTGGTGTTCTAGTAAGCCTATTCTCATCTACCACCTCTTTGCTAGAACTTAGGATAGGTCCTAATGAAATCTTCCTTACTAACAATGGTTTTCCACACACATGGACATCATCCAATGCTTTATGGATCTTGGCAATCACACTACGGTACCCAACTGCGTCGAGCACTAGCATCGGATGTATCTTTAGATCATAATCATCATGTCCTCCTATGTGCATATTAACCATCATTGTCACAGTCTTTTCTATGACATTATCATCATGAATTATCATAGATGACTGTGTCATCTTAGCACTACTTTCACTTTCCCTTTTCTCTAATCGCCATGGGCTATTAATCTTAGAGGTAGCTCCATGGGTATTTTCCCATAGGGACCCAAACTCAAGCATGGTATCACTTTCAGGGCAAAGGGTAAAATAGTCAATCACCCAACGTGTTAAAGATCCCACTAGACTGTTCAAGATAGACAAAGTATCCTTTGGGTGTTGGGAATTTCTTGGATTGACCGTCATACTAATGACCAAAGTTTTTATCAGACTAACTTGATATCCACCGCTTCAAGGCGGCTATCGACCAATAAAACTAACAGGTCCCTTATGAGACCAAGATTCGGAGACCGCCACTTATCGGCAGCTCCCGGCAGACGCACCACTGATGGACCTAAAAACGGGCCGGCACTGGCTCATGCACTAGCCGGGCCTCGTCACTGCGCACAAGACAACCCCTCGGCCTCGCGGCCAGGAGCGTCTATCACAATCTCTGCCTTCCTAAACATTGCGTTTGTAATACGTTGTAGTCTAACTGATCCTAACCCAATATTACTTCTAAGAGGGAGTCCCTTTCACATAGCCAAATAGTCTCGAATCACATACACATGGGGTTCCTCCTATGGCTGAATGCCGTCAACCCTCTGCGACTCTCCTACACCTTGGGGATTGGCCCCTCGATGCATCGCTCAACATTTAGACATTTCGCACAAAAGTCGCTCAAGGTACCAAATAAGCGTGTCCAGGAATGTACCATTGTCCTTACTTCTCTTTCCCCTAGACCCCACGACTAGCCTACAACATGGGTACCTCACTGCCTCTCATCGTAGGTGATGTCCTAATAAACCAATTGCAATGCATGTCCAGGAGCTGATCACTGATACTTTTAAATTCTTTTTCATGCTCTATGCATTTGGTAGATGCTTAGTGCTCAAACATTTAGCAAACAGTATCGTGCACAAGTGCAAAAATATTCTTTTAATGGTTTCCAACTACCGTTCGTGCTTCGTTGCATGGGCCTAGCACCGAGGTGATCCTCGTGCTACTAAGCTCTTAATTTTAATTATCATCCGTCCTAAATGCTATGCATAAGAATAAACAACTTTCCCATCATTTCACACGGCATTTAGACATATTTCAACTTCTCTACCCTTCCCCGTTGAAATATTGCATCGTTGGATAGATTTATAGGGTATTTTGACACCATTTTATGTATAGAAAGCGGAAAAAACCACACTAGAACAAGAAGGTGGGGTTGAACTGAGGCAAATCCTCATGCTTCAGTCCCCACAAACATTCACAAGCATTGCTCTTATTTATCCTTATTTTTCAGAACCCAAAATGTATTTTCCCCTATTTTTTAGGGTTTTTTCACCATTTTCTTGTATTTTTCCTTATTTTCCTGCATTATTTAATTACTGAAAATTAAGAACAGGTTATGGGCTGTGGCCCTTAGTTCCTTCTTGCAGAAAAATGAAAGTTTAGTTGATGTTCCTATTTACTTCCCCATTTTTATGCCAAAAACCCTCATTTTCCCTTGTTTTTTCATGTTTTACGTGTTTTAATGTATTATTTTGAACCACAAAATGCATATTTTTCTGATTTTTTGATTATGACCAGCAAGAACTCATAGAAAACAGTAACATACACAATTTTTAGCCCACATGAACAACTTTTCATCAATCAAAAGCTATAGAATCTCAAATTTCCTTTGAAAATTTTAAATTACCGCTTATTTGCGTGTTTCGGGTTTCATGTCCATGGCTGCAATTTTGGAAATCAGCAGCACTTCATGTCCAGCACAATCACCAATCACCATTTCCAGCCCGTGAAGCAATCCGATCCATGCCGGACAAGCCTCCATCATTCTTTCTTCTTCCTTCTTCTCCCCACATGAACTTGCCTTTAGAAGAGAGAGAGGGAGGAGAGAGAAAGACTGAAATCAGAAATCTTCAAAGAGAGCATCATTTGACGGGCGAAGGGCGGCGATAGAGTCCACAGACAGAGGGGAATGAAGCCCCATAATCCATTGGGGGGGTTGTTTGCAGCAGCCATGATGCCTCTCATCCATTCATGGCGAAAAAAAATGGCGCCCTCTGTTGATCACGTTTTTTCATTCCTCTTCATTCTCTCTCCATGTTTTTTGCTTCATAAGGTGCATAAAATTTTGGGGGGGGGTCCAAACTCAAAAGGCATGCTCGAATTTGGCCTCCCAAGTGTCCACCTTTTCATATCTTGACCGTTTCCTTGGCCATTTCCCCGTCCGGACTCCGAATTGAGCTCTGAAAAATCCTGGGCGTCCGGCTTGGCATCGCGCATTGGCCAGTAGGTCGTGTCAACCCGCACGACTGTCTGAAAAATTATGAAAAATCAACAAGTGATGCTCGGGCGCCTTTAAAGCACTTTGACGCTTAAAATCGTCCTAGATCGAGCCGCCGCCTTTGACATTGAATATTTTTCCCTTGATATTCATAATTTTTTGCTATTTTTAAGCACTTCCCGTCACCTAAATTCCGCTCTCATCCATGCAACTCACACTAGTACTAATGACTCAGATCACATTGACTCTCTAGATCAATAGAGAAGTTGGATGATGATGCATTCCATACTTTTTCACACTGTGTCCTCATAACATCACGACACCGCCACACCTTTCCCCTAAGATAATTTATGATTAGGGTTTTAAGGCATGTGACCCTAGGTAAGTCAATGCTCGGCTTTGCCTAAATTTTTCTAACTAATATTTCGTTCAATCTCTTAAGAGAAGCTCCCAACATATCGAGACCACCCATCCTTAGGACGGATCCGTCAATGATCTTGTCCACTTGCTTCCTTGAAAAGGTTTTCTTTAATTTTCTAATTACCTATCACATTAAGTTATGACATATAAAAGCAACTTTGTTAATTAACATATTATCACAAGTTTATTTGCGTAATTTTATGATGTATCACAAAGATAGAGAAAACAGTCTTTTGGCAAGACATATTTCGAAAAGTTATTTACAATTGGATCTAACTACTACAAAATTAATCTTTCCTATGTAACCATCAATGCATGCACAAATAAAATAGAAACAGCAACAAGTATTTTTAGCATAGGAAGCAGTCCCACCCAAATCTAGGGTTTCTCTTTTAAGGTCCCACCTTATTCTTAGGGTTTTGCTTCCTACTTGCTACTCTTTTTTGGGATCCGCAAATTATTTCAAAAATTTGATTAATTATGAGAAGTCCATTTTATCCTTATAGAAAATTTGGTATTTCCACGCTCAAAGATAATATGGGTATTTATGCCTATGGTAGGCAATTCATGCAATGCCCTTCCCTAAACTACGCTTAGAAGGATTTCAAATGCTTTTCCAAGTCTGTTTAGACTTCAGAATTTGTATCAAAAAATTCTTATCAATGTCCAACAAGTCCTAAAAACTTCTTGTATTTATTTAATTTCCTGATACTAATAGTTTTAGGGTTGTCGAGTATTTCATAGTGGTTTTTGCTTCAACATTCTCAATATTTTAGGTTAGGTTTTCTCTCATTGATTCATATGTGGGTCAACTCATGATATTGACACTCTCGCTAATATAATCATTAACATTAACATTGCATGTGTTTTCATCAAGAAAATAATCTTTATTTTATTCTACTAATATTCTATGGTTTAATCAACAATGTCTGAGAACTTTCAACGTTATCTAGAAAGATCAATTTTCAATTAGCTATATGCTAAGTGCAATGTTGATTGTTTTTCTGAAAATTTTATTCCAAGCAATGCAAAAACCATAAGTGTAATTTTTCTTTCATCTTTCAGACACTGAATTATATTTCCACACACCTAATTTATGCACGTCTAGTATATATTTTCTTATGTAAATTTTCATTGATTTAATGCATTGATTATTTTATTATATTCTCTAAATGATTTTTCATAAATTATTATAAAATTCATATGCATCTATCTATCATTAGAAAAATGAAATAGATATAGTTGTTTTCAAGGAAAAATTAAAAAATATTCCCTTCTCTAACAAGTCTACCATTTATCTATTATTATGATCACATGCATCTTTAATTAAATAACAATAAATATCACAAAATAAACCATAATTAAAATATTTTATTAATGATAGACATATAATCCTTTTCCAAGTGACAGAGTGTTTTGATTGAATACTTAGTTATTATATTACTTATGTTATTTTTCCAAGCGACAGTTCATATGCATTTTCATTAGAATGCGTTTTATGATCGTTTAAAGCCAAATAAAGTGATAAGATTATAAAATATTAATTTTTTCCAAACCGACGAGATGTTTACCTCTCTTAGATTTATTGTGACGGGGGTCTCACCAATTCCTACCATGTTATTTTCTCCATTGGTCATGCTCCTTGCTTCCCTTGCTTCAAATGTGCTTGTTGAATTTCTACGACCTCATACAACCATCGGATGTTACATGAAATTGACGTGGTAGTTCAGGGAGAGTTGGTGGTCATCTAGACAAAATTTGCCAACGTTTTGCATGCATTCATATGGGACGAAGGCGTAGCAGGCGTATCAAAATGTCCTCTGCCCCTCATGTTTGAGAAGGCCTATCTCTCTGCCACACTCTCTCACTCTCCAACTTCCACAATGTGATGGCATGTGAATCGCGCGCGCGCGCGCGCGCACACACACACACACACACACACACACACACACACACACACACACACACACACACACACAGAGTCGACATGAAGGGGGGTATTTCTATCTTTCAAGCCTCAAAGCTTCAATGGATAAGGGAATTACATCAATTTTGCCATCGGGGGGGTCCACTAGGGTTTACCGTATGGTACCACATGAGTGTAAGGGATGGGGGTTATTTAAGGGAAGGAAGGTACATTTTATAAGGTAAGGTTCCATAAATAAAGGGTAGATAAGGGGTATTTTCATATATTTCTTGCACGTGACATCTCCTTATTACTACTAGTGAATTCCTCGTGTTTTGCCACCATCAAGAGGTCTTCATTCTTGTTTTTTTGTGAAGGAAAGGGGGTGTATTTATATGCATGAGGGGGAATATGCAATCGACTGATTCATTTGGCTACTTATCAAGAGCCAATTGAGCTCTATCAAATATTCATTTTGATTGCTTACTTGTTGGATGGTGGCATAGGGATGATTATTTAATGCTTTCTCTCTCTCTAGGCATAAAAAACATCATGATGTTTGGGCCTGTTTTTTCAAAAACATATTTTTCTTTTCAATGACTTCTTATGGTGGTTTTTGGCCTAGTTACTTCATGGCTTATCTAGTATATAAAGTCATGTCATACTATTTGATACTTAACTTACTCAATATCATGCTTATTCTTGTGCATTCTTTGTCTACCGATTGAGGCTTTTGCAAATTATCTTGCGGTTATGAAATGCGATCCTTGACGCATTAAATGGAATTAGGAATGCAAATCAAATATAATGCGGGAAAATTTATACGATCAAGCCGTCATAATATTATTTACAAGGCATCTTCGCTTTTTATTGACTAGGAATATTGAGGTATCTTCTCGTGTCGGATTGTGGAATTGATTTAATGCGAGACTTAATATCTAGAAGATTACATGTAGTCACTTATGTGACAGCTCGATGAGTAATTTTTAAAACGCCTCAAGACTGAATTTGTTTCTTGATATGGAGTGCTGTGGTGAGAATATTACATTTTCATACACCAACTTTGTCAAGTGCTTAATTAGTCTCACTATATTACAAAAAAGAGTACACTACTACAACTAAGACTAAAGATCCTTCATTATGGTGGTGTCACTGTCAAAGTCTCCTCTTAGATTTATCTCATATACTTTGGTTACATTTCCCTCATATGCTTTTGTGAGCACACCATGCATCTCATATTTATAAGCACATCTTCTCAAACAACCATCCTAGCCCAACCAATTGTGATAAATTATGTAGGGCTAAGTGCTATGATAAGATTATTGAGTTAAGCCTTCTCAATAGGGCAATCTGGAATTCATTTTTTTAGTATCTCAACTATGCATCGGCCCAATAAATCAAGTGAGGTCTAGTTTGTGTAGCTTATCTTCTCTAGAGATAGGCCAAATTGATACAAATACAAAGACAATCAACAAACACTTCAATATACTTTCGTAACATGTCCTTGAAGATCACACACATAATTCATTAAAAGGTGACAAGGGTATTAGTCAAACTAAAAGGCATGATTGTATAAGCAATAACTCCCCACTCATATTGGTGGCATGAATACTCTCTTGTGCCTATGGTTTGGATGAACTTGTAGTGATTATACATTGAAAATCCATCAAGGAAGTTGTAGTATTTGTAGTTTATATATGTATAGTTTATAATTATATTATTTATAGCTTATAGAGAAGGGAGGCGAGGGAGAGATAGAGAGATGAAGTTGAACTTGACTATTCCATGCATGTATATTCAAGCATATGGTTCATGTAACACATGCAAAGAATGACCAAGGGATGAAATTTTGTCTTTTCAAGTTAAAGAAACACTACGTCTACACATTTTTCCATGGTAGCCTATTACTAGGTCAAGCTATTGAGGGTGATAACAAGCATTTGATCTTCAAGATGTCAACAATAAGGGGAGCATCAAGGGTTGATTTGGTGAATTGCATGCAAAGGAATGGTATCAGGGACCCATATAAAAGTTGGATATGTGCTTTGACCATGTACATTTATTAATGATTTGACCTCATAACAACACATGTGTATGTCTCAATGTAATTATTCATTCTTTTTCATGTCATTATCACACGAATGTAGAGATTATATTGTTTCTTGAAGTTCAATATATGATTATCTTTTGAAGTGTACAAGAGTTGATAATTATGGAAATATGCAAGACGAAGGGAGGAGATATAGATGCACACGTCTTGTTTTGGTTAAAGCTCATGTGGCCTAGGATTTATAGTAGATGAGGTAGGTGCCAATGGAAGGGCAGTCTACAAATAATCAATAATGATATGGAGAACACAATGCAAGGAACGGAGAGATGTTGCATGTTTCATTCAAAAAAGTCTTCAAATACTACACAACTTGCAATATGTGCATAGGAATTTCCAAGATGAGCACAAGAGCTTGAACCACATGTGGAGATATGCATCAACAAAACATAATGCAACTATGCAATACCAATTCATTTAGGACGACTGGTGAGTTGAAAGGTTGTAGTTTGTATATTCCTATAATGGATTGTTGGCTTAGTTGGTGGCATCTCATATATCCACATTAAGGATGACACTTTGCTGGGATAAGTTTATCCTTAAGAGCAAGTAGTGATATTTGTTATAATTCTCTTCTCACACTTTATACACATTTGTTTTGTCTTCATGTAGGTGGTAGATGGCATTGCTCATATTCCAACCATAAACTTGACAAAGACAATGCATACAAGTTGGCTACTAGATGAGAGATTCAAAGGTATGTAAGCGACCATCAAGCAAGGCTTCTAGGCAAGTTCAAAAGGATCAACTTGGTAGACAATAGCAATCATCTATGAAGGAGCAAAAAGAGGAGAAATAGGGTGATGATCATGATTAGAGTCATGAAATCAAAAAGTGCTCTCAACTAGTGCAATTGCTAGGGAAGGCCAACTACAATGAAAGCTTTGGCTTCTAAATGTATGATGTGGATACACAACTTGGAGGAAAATTTTACCCACCACTAGATAGAGTGTATTGATCATTTGGAGGAGTAGCATCTAGCCATTATCTATGTGGAGTGGAACCATCTATAGGATAGGGTGTTTGGAATGTAGCAAGGTTCATTGAGGATCTAGCTTTTGAGCTTGCCTTTTATGATGTTCTGCAACCATCTCTCTAGAGCATGATTGAATAGTGGTGGATGCATCAAAATGATCTCAACTATCATTTATTTCCATTGTTGCTTAATAGCTTGCTCATCCTCTTCTAGTGAGGAATTGGCCTCCTTCTCTGATTGGGAACATTGCACATCAAGGACAAGGGTTTCCAAGTCCTATTCCTACTCCACTTCATCTGCCAGTTTTGCTTCGAGTAACTTCTCTTGTTACCCTAGTTCCTGTGCAAGTTACAACTCCTATGGTCATTGCATAAGCTTCCTTGGAAAGTGTTCCAAATGAGTCAATGCAAGATGACCAAGGTGACATTGAAGACTAGCTACATTAATGGGTTTGAGTCCATTGTGTGTGCCATATGTTGGGCATTGGATAATAGAAGTGCTAGAGAAGAGTCATGCATCAATGTTGGATGGAACAAAGTTTGAAGAGTCATGAATCAATGTTGGATGGACCAAATTTTGAAGAGTCATGCATTAAGATTCATGATCCAACCATCATGTCTTTTGGAATCTGTTGATTGTGTAATGCGACTTTAACTGCAAATACATGTACTTTGTATTCATCCTCATGAGAAATATTCAATGAAGCAATTAGTATTGTCTGACAATGTAGTCAATGTATTCTAAGTATTAATGAGTATACTCTCTAATTTTGATTACTGTTATGTGATTATTCTATTTTGAATTGAGCAATGTAGTAGGTTCATCATGTTCACAATTCCCTATGTTAGGTTAAAATATAGTAACTATCTCTATTGTTTGAGTATATTTGTTCCCAATTACACTCATCACTATGAATAATGTTTAGCAGGTAGAGACTGTAAGTTAATAGATTGATTTGTATGTGCAAGGGAAAACTTCTCATGCTCTCTCCCTAGGAGAGTGCTAGTTAATTTTTTCTGGCTAGGACATATTGATGGATTGGAAGATGAATCTAATTCCAAGTAGGCCAAACTATTGTCCCACATTTGAGGACCCAATCAATGTATATGTTATGGTGCAACTACTATGTGAGTGCACATACTTACATAGGCTATTAGGTAGTTAGAAGACAATGTGATGGCTTCTCTTAGTTGAGCATTGATAAAGTAAGGCAACAATTGATTGTTGGGGCATAAGAAGTATTGTTATTGCTAAGAAATGGCCAAATTGGGATAAACACAAATGAAAATTTGAGCCAACTTGAGTATAGTGCAGGTCATGATCAAGGATGTTAAGGGGGTTGGACTTTTAGGATGCATCCTTAAGTAAAGATTGCAATGCCATGCAATGCTATAGTATTGGTGATTCCTAATTGACTTGTGACTTGGGCTTGCTTCTTCCAATATCATTACCTTAGTGGCAGTGAGAGAATGGATCATATTTTGTTAGTGAGTCAAGGAGACATGTCTAGCCATAAGCAAGCTGAGACTTCCTTGGTGCGTCTTACCCTTCATATGTCCTAAGTTCACATGTAGAAATTTGAAGTGAGGTTAGGGGTTTAGGGATGGAGCTAGTCGAGTGAGGCCATAGGGTATTCCTAACTTTAGGACCCCTAGGTATTGTACCATGTTTGTAAGTGCATATTTTTCTTTTTATTTTCTTCCTATTTCAATATGCAATGTGGTATAAAAGGATTTTTATGCTTTGTGAGAGAGATTAGATGGTAAAATTGAGGAGCCTTAAGGAGACTCTTTATAAGGGATAACATGGTTAATATTTAAGAGGTAGTGATAGGGTGGTCCTTGGAACTTGAGGCAAGGTATTTTTGAGGTTGGTACCTAGTTGATGAAGGGAACGTTTGCATTGATGGGAGCTTGTTTTTTCACTAGAATTGGGCATTACTTATGGGGAGAGAGAGAATAGGTTGATAAGCATGCTCAATAAGGTATACTGGCATGTGGAGAATGATCTTTGCAAACATGATCCTTAAAGTCTCATTCCAGTGAGGTGTCCCACATATATCTTCACTCACTGATGTTGTAGCTAGTAGTTTCTTCAAGAGGAATGGTGGCATTTGATGGCTTGGGGTGACAAGTTTAGTAGATTCAGTGACTTGTTTGGCCCTACATTCACTTGGTAAATATGCAAGAGTACATAAAATTGATGTGCTTCAAACAAGAAAATAATTTTAGTCAAAAGAAGTATCACTTATTTGATTTCATTAGAGCTGATTTTGAACCTTATTATCTCTACCTGACAGTCATTGCTTATGGTATGCATGTTAAGATGGCAAGCTCAACATGTGTTGACATTGATGATGGACCGCCTGGCTAGATGGGTTTGCATGTCTACACTTAGCACATCGATGGTCATTATGATTCTCACATAGCCACTAACTTATCACTTATTATATTTAGTTTGTTGCACCTACCTACAACTGGTAGAGAGATAGCAGCAATCGATTATTATAGTTAGTTATGCACTATTTGACGTAGTAGGCCACTTTCCTTTATGTTGTATCTTATCTATACTTTGTGAACATTGTATTGTGTGTGGAATAAGAAGAAGAAACTAGCAAGAAAATGTTTTTCCCTCCATCTCTCTTCTTGTGTTCTTAAGTGAGATTCCTCTTATGTGTAGAGTGTGTGTTTGGCGTAGCAACTCAAGAAAATCCCCCCACCACGTGATTTTTGACATGGTATCAAAGTGGCACTACTGAGAGATTTTTGATTTTGAAGGTTGAAGTGAAGGAGAAGAAGCAAGGATTCAAGCGAGAAAGCAATTGGTAAGAAGCTCTTCCATTCTTCTTCTTTCTCTTAGATAGTGCTCGTGGAGGCACCAAAAGTAGGGCAAAGTAAAAATCTCATATTGCTATGAGATTTGGTGTATGAGCAAAGCACTATATACATCTATAGATTTTTTAGACATTTGAGACCATTTCAAGCCTCGTTTGGATACACAAGGTTGCAAATAGTAGTTTTAGGACATATTATAATTTCGATTGTATCAATTGAAACTGTATGCATAGGTTATAGACTTCAAAATTGTAAATTTTGAGGCGTTTTCTAGGAAGAAACATAAGTTTTATCTACACACTGATTGTAGATTACATGTACTATTGAGTTGTCAATGAAAAAGATTGCTTGGAGTATTGTTATGCACTTCTTGTGAAAAGTTGTAGAAGACTTGCTTGCTATTTTGTATCATTTTTATGATAATATTAGAACAATGAAAATCCCATCATTGAGAAGCTAGACAAGAACAGAAGTTTTGTGTAATGAACTAGCTGAGTAACCATACGAGTGCGAATGAATTAATGGCATGGAAATAATGGAATGCAAAGGACAAAAAGATGATGTATTGGCTATTTGTAGCCATTGATAATACTATGCTGGGACATATCAAGAATGTAGAAACTTCACATGTAGCTTGGATAATTATTGAGAACATGTTTTTAGTAAATACAAAGGCATAGAAGATTCAAATCAAGTAAGAGTCGAATAGTTTGAAGAAAGGAAAAATGTTTGCCAATGAGTATGTTTTGAAGGTGAGGGGCATTGCAGATGCTTTGGCAATGATTGATGCAATGCCTGATAATAATGATTTGGTTTCATCTACTTTGGGTGGCCTTAATAATCATAAGGCTTGGAAATCATTTGTCACTTTTGTATACGTACGGAAGCCATTTTCAAATTTTGATAAGTTGGTCTCTCTTATGATTACCAAATAGATCAATATGCAGGGTGACTCATCTAAAATAAATGGTGAATAGGTCCAAGCATTTTATTCAAGTTCAAAAAGGGGGTGGAAAATCCTCTTTGAGAGGCCATGGTATGGGACATATTGGTGATAACTAGTAAAATAGGTTAAATTAGTAATTTGGTGAAAAGTGTATTGGAAGTTACAAGACTAAATGATAAAAGTACATAAGATTTGTTGAGGAATGCCACACTTTATGCCTAGATTTGGGGGTTATCATTCCTCCTCGACCAATCATGAAAACATCCCTGTGGTCAAAATGAAAGTCTTGGCCTTCAACACTTTCTACACTTAAAACTCCAAGTCCAAAGCATCCTTCACAATGCCTTCGGAAAGAAATCTACATTCTTGACAAAGAGGAGTGACCTCTCACAACCATTTAAACACATGGTCTATTTTTCCATGGAGAAGACCATGGAAGATTGCCCTAAAAAATAATCCAACTTGAAATACATCCCCATAAATGATCTAGCTTTAAAGGCCTCCACCCAATACATGTAACAATGTGTGTTTGTCTTTCATTAGTTGAGCTTTGACATATTGGCTTTTAGCTTATGAAGTTTAGAATGGTTAAGAAGATATGGCTATTTTTATATGAGAAATATGCATTGAAGAAGGTATAAATAATAAAAAAGATTTTTTTTTTCTAGAACGAAGATGAAAGAATGTAGGAATTGTGGCCATCATGAGGGTTCCTTCAAGAAGCGAGGCTATGACATCAACAAAAAATCAAGGAGGAGGGAAGAATCTTGGTGAGGTGTCATCGCTTTCTTCTTATTCATGATACAAGATAGAACAAAAAATGATTTGTGGAAATGATGAGGGCAAGGCAACAACTTCTCACTCTTCTTCTTCTTCACTTATAAACCTTCACACCAAGCAAAATAAGGAGAGGATGTGTAATGTGCCTGCCTATCGACTGCCCAAGCATGTTTCTAGCGGTCCATTGAGAGACAAATCTAAGCGACGCTGCCCGGCACTCCCAAGGAATGTCACGGGGTTTGTTGCCTAGGGTTTCTCGAGTCCACCTCGCAATGGAATGTTTGCGGTCAAACCCACTAGGATCGACCTGAAATCTGGGTTTCAAGTGGTCAAGGTCTCCTGACAGCATTCTAGTGTCGGGTCTTAGATATCCTACTTTATGCAGAGATACCCAAGCCGTAGCAGACCCATGCCGCACTTGCTTCAAAGAGAATGGAAAATGAGAGGAATGCTTTGCTCAACCTCCTTGCCCATAGGGCATAGTCCCATTCCGATCCCCCTAAAACGGCATGAGCCGGGTTCTAACCTAACAATACCTAAAGGTTGTATGACTGTAGAACCTTGTGAGAAGCCTCCCAGTCCTCTGGGACCTCCCTTCCGTACGATGGATCCGTTGGGGGTTACGCCCATCCACTTCCCTCAATAGGTGTTCTTTACTTATCTAATTAGGTCCTATCACATTTATGTGTGACATTTAAAATTGGCTTCCTTAATTAAGCCTTTTAAGGAAGAGGATTCGTTCGAGTAACTTATGGCATCGACACAAAAACAATTCAGATCGGTTCCTTGGAAGTAACTTTATATTAGCATTTTAACTAAGATATGAGTCTTGTTTAAAAAAGGGCAATTTTCGTAATCCGTGAGGATGTGCCTTATTTCTTCCAAGTTATTGCCCTTGCACTAGTAACATGGCCTCGAGAATCCATCTTGAGTCACGTAGATCGTTTGAGCAGGACCTAGAGAGGCAAGGAATTTATAGCCAGAGCCCCCTTGGCATCCAAGCGTCCTCCCACATACAAACTAATCCATGGAGAGACCTCTCATGGCGGGCTTGGTCCATGTTCCCATCACAGTTATTTGGAATCCCCTTGGCTAGGGTTGGTGGCCAACTGGGGGTAGCTTGGTGTGCCCTCCATGAATTCAACTTGATTCATTATTCAAATTTCTTTTGTGAGCTTAGCTCATACATTCTTTTGAACACAGAGAGTGATTCTAGATTTACAAGCACAAACAACAATGAAGGCGAGTGCTCATGACATCTGCGAAGGTGGAGCTCCTATCTTTGAAACAATTAGCCTTCACCCTTTTTTTGTGGGGTTTTCTTGCCTTGATATCACTTCCATAATCCTCTAAGGGATAGAGAATACCCTTATTTCAACCTCAATCTTATGAGCAATTACGCTATTAGATCTATATCTGATAGTTTCTGGATGGTAATTCCCCTAATTTGCTAGCCTTTAGTCCAGGGTTCTTATCTTAAGGTCACAGGTCTTAGATGATTCGCGCTAGGATTTCAATTGGTTAGTTCGTAACCCTTTTCCCACCCTATAATTTTATTGGGTATCGGGATTTCTAAGTTTTTCTAGGGTTTCCTCCCCTTAAGATAACATGGACTTTTGTTCATTCCTCTCACAAGTCAAGAGTAAACTAAACCTCTTTTGCAATCCTTGAATAGTTGCAAGCAACAAATGTCATGTGGCAAATGGTCATTCTTTCTTGTGCATATGGCATTTGAGTTTTCTTGTATTGGCTTTGGGATATGTCATATTTTAAAAGTGATATCTCCAATGGTGTTTTGGACTCATCGCGGCTAGTTGTTGGATAGAGACCAAAGAGTGCATTTACTTGACTCTAAGTCAACATATGGTTGTAACAATAATTTAACCTATTTACGATTAAATCCTAACTGAGTCGAATTAAACCCTAGCCTTACTTATCATATAGGATCTCATTTACCAAACCGCCTGTATTAATTAAGTTCAGCAATTCACATGCACATCTTAAATCTATCTTTTAAGATGCATCCCTATTATGTAGTGCAATCAAAGCTGTCCATGATGCCATGCAAATCTAGATGCAAGTCTTTCCTGAGTTGAAGATACGATGTGGGATTCCCATTCATGAAAATTCCTTCTAGTGCATTTATGAAAATCATAAAGCGTGACCTAAGTATTTAAGTGCGAGTGTACATGAGTTCATCATAAATGCAAGTTAATTCACTCTAATGGTCTACAGGATGCAATTGGCCTACATGGAATATTTATATACATTGGCAATCTATGATGCACTTGCAAAAATTTGAACCTAATACTTGGCTTAGTACTACAACAACCCATAGATGCTCAATCTATTCTTGGCAAATCATAGTTATTAAGCCTTTACAACTACCTTTCGAGTTATGCAAGTTAAGCGATGGAAAGTATGAATTCTTCCTAATGATGTCCATGCTTTATTGTTCGGTTCAAAGTACTAGACACTGTAGCGGTACCTGGTTTTGGAGTGTCGAATTAGTGTTTACACCTGATAACCCGTTTGTGTTAGTGGTGGCACCTTTGCCCGCTCCTCCTTTCGTAGTTGCAGCCTTCCCAGTTACTTGTGAGGGTTTGTGCTTCAAAGCCATTTTGGAGCTTGGAATACAACCTTCACTCCTCTCAAAGGACTCCTTGGTGCCGGAGTTCCCTACACCTTGTCTTGACTTCTACACCCTTCCGCCACATAGAGGAGTAGTTGATGGAGAAATTTTGGTAATTGCAAGGGAGGGAGGGTAGTCGTGTTTTCTTCTCAAGAGAGGGAAGGAAGGAGATTTCATTAAGCCCTCCTTTATATTTCTCTCTCTTTCTCTCTCTCTCTCTCTCTGAATTTTGGTAGCAAGGGGGGGAAAGAAGAATAGCATGTCCTTGCTAAAAGGAATGGGGGGGATTTATAAGGGGAAGATGGGTAATATTGGGGGAAAGAAGAGAATTATCCTCCTTGCTTAAGGGGGGGCATTTTAGGGTGGGAAAGAAAGGTATTATGAGGGTGTTTACATGGGGCCCCCTCCCTTTTCCTTCACCCACCAGGCGGCTAGAATGGCCCTCCCACGAAGCAATTTGTGATTCATGGGGGAGAAAGAGAGATAGTGGGGGGGGTTGGAGGTGGCACACGTGTGCTCCTTTTCCCCATCGTCATTGTCATCTACAGCTAGTTTTCCTTCATCATCATTATCTTCATCTTTGTTGCCGCCTCCTCCAGCTCTCAGTCGACTTGTAGTTCATCCCTTTCCTCACCTCCATCGACTCTAAGTTCAACTCCCCCTCCCTCTGCCAACCGATGGCGTTGACAAGGGGAAAACATAATAATTTTTTTAATTTTTCTAAAAAAAAGGGGGGAGACCTTACGGTGGAATATTACATCCTTCCCCCCTTAAGGAATTGAGATGTCATCATCTTGAAAGGAATTGGGGGTATTGTTGGTTGAGAGTACTCTCGTCAATCCATGTGGCATCTTCTTTTGGGAAGTCCCTCCACTAGATGAGGTATTCTTTGAGAGTTCTACTCCTCAATCTCTTTTCCCAAATGTGTAGGATATTATCTCGCCAGAGCTAAATGGCTCCTTGGCTTGGCATTACAACTTGTTGATCATTGAGCACATGGCTAGGATTGGATACATATTTCTTTAGTAGGCTAACATGGAATACATTGTGAACCTTCATGTTCTCAGGGAGTTGGAGTTTGTAGGCACAGGGCCCTAGGCACTTGAGGATCCTATAGGGTCCACAATACCTTGGACTTAGTTTCTTAAATTCTCCCAATGATAAGAAACTCTTCTTGGGTCGTACATGCATAAAAACCATATCTCCCTCATTAAAGAGTCACTCTTGTCTATTTAGATCTATATAGGCTTTCTGCCTATCCTTGGGGGCTCTAATGTCTTATATGATGGCCTTGACATGCTCATCCATTTCCTCAAGCATTTTCTTGGAAGCTTCTACCCTTAAGGTAGGATTTGAAAAGTTCAATGGAGTATGGTAATCATGCCCATACAATTCTTGAAAAGGTGTCATTTGAATGCTTTGTTGGTAGGAATCATTATAAGCAAACTCTACAAATGGTAGATATTGGATCCATTTCTTGGGTTCGCGACAGCAATATGCCCTAAGAATATCTTCAATGACTTGGTTGAACCTCTCCATTTGGCCATCTGTTTGAGGATGGCTATAGTGAAACATAGTTGAGTCCCAATGGCCTCAAATATCCCTCTCCAGAAATGAGATGTAAAGAGGGAATCATGGTCACTAATGATCCTTCTAGGCAATGCATGGAGTTTGAATATCTCCTTGATGAATGATTTGGCAATATTTGAAGCTTTATAGTTTTTCTTAACTAGAATGAGGTGTGCAACCTTGGTGAGCATGTCTATTATAACCATAATTAAATTGTATCCTCCTTGAACTAAAGGTAATCCAACAACAAAGTCCATGCTGATAAATTCCCACTTCATTTGGGGAATGTCAAGAGGTTGCAGCTTCCCAAGCATCTTGACATGTTTTGCCTTAATGAGTTGGCAAGACAAAAATTTTGTGACATATTTGAGTACGTCTCCCTTAAGCCTTTCCCAATGGTAGCTCTTTCTGATCGTGTTGAGGGTCTTGACATATCCAGGATGGCCTGAGAAGGGGGAGTCATGTGGCTCCCAAAGTATTCTCTGTTTGAGTTTTTTGATTGAGGGTATGCATAATCTTGTCCTAAAATAGAAAAGTCCCTCATTGACAGAAAAATCTTGATACTTGACCTTAAGTTTAGGGTCTTGCTCCTTTTCCAAAATCTCCTTCATCATCTTCAAATATTATGGGTCATGGCTAGCTTCCTCCTTGGCTAATTCAAGGATAGGGTTGCTAGGCATTGACACCATGGTTGCCAATGATTCCACCATCGAGGGTTCCTCCACAATAAGAGAGTTGAGGAACAATTTGCGACTTAAGGCATTAGTGACTACATTCTCCTTGCCACGCCGATACTTGATCTCAAAGTCATATTCTTGCAGAACCTCAATCCAATGACGTTGTCTCATATTGAGGTCAGTCCGGGTGAAGATCCATTTAAGGCTCTTATGGTCTGTGAGACCAAAGAGAATTTGTTACCAAGAAAATAGTGTCGCAAATTTTGAGAACATGAATAATTGCTAGTAGCTCTAGGTCATGGGTAGCATAATTCCTTTCATGGGTTTTTAGTTTCCTCAAGGAGTAGGCTATAGGATGACCTTCTTGCATTAGTGCGCAGCCTAGTGCAAGTGAGCTAGCATTCGTGACAACTTCAGATTCCTTGCTCAAGTCAGGGAGTTTCAGAATCGATGCTATCACTAAGCTATACTTGAGTTGATCAAAACTTGATTGTTTAGTGGGTGTCCATACTATGGCAACCTGCTTTTTCAGCAAATTTGTAAGGGATGCTGCGATTAAGGCATAGTCCTTAATGAAGATCCTATACCAACCTATTAATCTAAGAAAGCTACACACTTCTTTAATAGTAGTTGGTAGAGGCCACTCTTGGACATCCTTAACCTTGGTAGGATCTACAAAGATTCCTTCATTTGACACAATAAATCCAAGATATTTGATGTGCCTTTTGAGGAAGGTGCACTTTTTCTTCTTAACATAGAGCTTATGAGTCCTCATGGTCTCAAGGATGATGTGGACTTGGGATTCATGATCCTCCTCTTCCTTCGAATAATCCAAGGTGTCATCAAAGAAGACAAGTACAAAATCATCAAGATATGGTTTAAAAATGTCATGCATTAGTCTGTTAAAGGTGGCAAGGGCATTAGTCAATCCAAAATACATTATTGTGATTTCAAAATGACCATATCTGGTGTTGAATGCCGTCTTAGGAATCTTCTTCCTTGATGCGGATTTGGTAGTATCCTGACCTCAAATCAATCTTGGAGAAGATTTTTGCTCCCTGCAATCGATTGAGTAACTCATATACCCTTGGAATGGGGTATTTATTTTTGATGGTTACTTGGTTCAAGCCTCTATAATCGATGCAAAGGTGAAGTGTACCATCCTTCTTCTTTTGGAACAAGACTGGAGTCCCCCCAAGGAGAACTGTTGGGGTGTATGTACCCTTGGTCCAATAATTGTTTGAGTTGTTCCTTTAACTCAATAGATTTAGGAATTGACATCTTGTAGGGCCTTTTTGCGATTGATGTAGCCCCTGGTATTAGCTTTAATCTCATGATCCACTTTCCTAGGTGGTGGTAATTTAGTCAATTCTTCTGGGAACACATCCACATACTCTTTTAGCCATGATGGTTCTTCATTGGAGTCCTCTACCTACTTCGGTTTGTTTAGATTGATCATCTAGATGGGTAATCCTTTTCTTATTCCGTGAACTATTCGTGTTGCCTTCGCTAGCTAGATCTTTGGTTTACCTACTTCTCCTTGAGTTGTAACCTGCTCACCCTTAGGATTCCGAAAGGAGACTTGACCCTTTCCACAATGGATGTGAGCATCATTGGGGATTAGCCAATCCATCCCAGGTAGACAATCATGGACTCCTAGATTCATTACCCTAAACTTAAAAGATGTGGGCTCATTTTCGATAGGAATTCCACCTTAGTAGTTTGTCTAGTGCAACTGATTTCTTGCCCATTTGCTAGTTTGACAAGCAAAGTAGATGCAACTATAGTGGCTATCCCTAACCTTCTTGAACAAGCTGGTGAAATGAAAGAATGAGTGCTGCCATAGTCAATCAGGGTTTTGAATTTCTTACCTTGGTAATCCAATGGTGTTTGGAGCACTAAAAATTGGCAGTTCAGCCCCTTTTTATGGAGAGTGGCATGAACAGATGCCCTCTCAATCTCAGCTTCCATGGATGGGTCTTCTTCTTTGTTGATTCCCTTAGTGGAGATATTGGAAGTTTTTTCCCTTCCTATTGCTGTGCATGACCGCGGCCATGGGTAGCTCTGCTTGGCCACCACTGAATTTTCCTTGATTACGATTTTTGTCAAGTTTGGGAAACTCCCTTTTGAAGTGCCTAGGTTCATTGCAGTGAAAACATCACAGGATTTGGTCACTTCTTTGGGTGGGGAGAAAGTCATTGATTGCATTTGCCCTTGGCTTCTTCCATTGACCTTGACTCTGTCCTTTCCACCTTTTAAATTGAGCTTTCAACATCCTTTGATTCTGGTCTTTGTGAGACCAAGGTTTATTATTCCTGGGCGTTGGCTAGACTTCTTGGGCAATAGGTCCCGCTCTTATCAATGAATCTTGTAAATACGAAAGACACATTGATTCCAACCAAGTGTTCATTGGTGGGTTCAGCCCATCATAGAACTTCAAGACTTGTTGGGGAATGCTCATTGTCAGGGTGTATTTCAACAAGGAGAAAAATCTCGAGTAGTATGCCTCTAGTGACAGGCCCAACTATTTCAACTTGAAGAACTCATTCATCTTTTGAGTTCTGTATGTAGGTGGCATGTACCTCCTCTCTGCACTGCTTCCTTTAGCTTATCCCAAGTTATTGTGCTTTCCATGACTGCTTGGTCTTTACACCATTTCTTCCACTAGAGCCTAACTTCGCCAGCAAGCTTGAGCTTGGCAATCATAGCCTGGTTTATAGGTGTTGTTCCTGCTACACTATTGAAGTAATCTTCCATGGATTCAATCCATATTTTGGCATCAGCTTCAAAAGTCTTCCTTTTTCTGTCAAATTATGGTGATTTAATTTTTTTGAGAAGGAACTTCTTCTCTCGTGCCTCCACTGGGCTTAGTGCAGAAACCAGATTCTGGTTTTGCGCTTGGGGTTGTATCTGGTTTTCCATTAAAACCTTTGCATTAAGATTGCATTTACACATCTCTTCACAACTTATCTCAATGTGCATATTATTTTTCATCAATACTATGCAACAATTTTTTTTAAAAAAATCTTATTTATCCATAAAGAATTGTAAGCCTCAAGTACAATTATTCGGGAATAGATAGAGATTGGCTTGGATGATTTTCTTTTCAAAAAATACATCAACTCTAGGTTAATAATTCCCTATTATATTCAGCTACATGGACAGAATAGTAATATGGATTGAGAGAATGAATTCTCAGGAAGTGGTAAGTCATGGGAAGTTCAAGAAATCCCCATTTTTGATAGCCATGACGTTCATTTCGCCCCATTACTTTAATTTTGTACGCTAGCAAGACTTTGACCACCTCCTCATACATATAGCGATTATGTTCTACTTGCCGGCTTCCGATGTGTAGGGTCGATTTTGCACAAGCCTCATGGAAGATGAATAACTTGATAACCTTCAAGCCCTCCAACCATTTTGGCCTCTTCAGGTTTTTTTGAAGATAGGCAAGTCGGTTTGCATCTATGTAGCAATATCCCACACTCCAAGTCCAATGCATTTCCACATATAACGGTGAAGGGTTGTAGAGCCGATCTAGGATCCCCATCATGTTGGATGATTTGTGATAACTTGAAAAGCTCATAGCCCTCCTGAACATGATATGAAATACGAGGAACTTGCTCCATTCCTCGTAAGTTTGGAAGGAGCAACAATCCACGAGTAAAATAAAAAAAATGTTTCCTAGTGAAAATATTACTTCACTCTTCCCAATTTATTCATATCTTGATTTTTTTATTTGTTGGTTTGCTTTGATACCAAGCTGCCCAAGCACATTTTTAGCGGTCTATCGAGAGACGAATCTAAGCGACGCTGCCCGACACTCCCATGGAATGTCATGGGTTTGTCGCGTAAGGTTTCTCGAGTCCGCCTTTTGCAACCAAACATTTGCAGTCGAGAACCCACTAGGATCAACCTGAAATTTGGGTTTCAAGTGTTCAAGGTCTCCTAATAGCATTCTAGCATCGGGTCTTTGATATCCTACTTTAGGTAGAGATACCCAAGCCGAAGCAAACCCATGCTACACTTGGTTCAGAGAGAATGGGAAACGAGAGGGATGCGTTGCTCAACCTCCCTATCCGTAGGGCATAGTCCCATTCGGGTCCCCTAAAATGGCATGAGTCGAGTTCTAACCTAACAATACCTTAAGGTTGTACGAATATAGAACCTTGTGAGAAGCCTCCCAGTCCTCTAGGACCGCCCTTCCTTAGGATGTAGACTTGTTGAGGGTTCTGCCCACCCACTTCCCTCAATAGGCGTTCTTTAGTTATCTAATTAGGTCCTATCACATTTATGTGTGACATTTAAAATCAAATTCCTTAATTAAGCCTTTTAAGAAATAGGGTTAGTTCATGTAACTTATGGCACCGAAACGAAAATAGTTCAGACAGATTCCTTGAAAGTAACTTTATATTAGCATTTTAACTGACATACAAGTCTTGTTAAAAAAGGGCGATTTCCGCAATCTGTGAGGACACACCTTATTTCTTCCAAGTTTCCCCCCTTGCACTAGTAACACGGGCTCGAGAATCCATCTCAAGCCACATATATTGTTTGAGCAGGACCTAGAGGCAGGGAATTTACAGCCAAAGCCCCCCTGGCATCCAAGCATCCTCCTACGTACAAACTAATCCGCGGAGAGACGTCTCATGGTGGGTTTGGTCCACGTTCCCGTCACGGTTATTTGGAACCCCCTTGGCTAGGGTTGGTGGCCAGCTGGGGGAAGCTTGGTATGCCCTCCATGAATTCAACCTGATTCATTATTCAAATTTCTTTTGTGAGCTTGGGTCATACATTCATCTCATAGAGAGTGATTCTAGATTTACAAGCACAAACAACAATGAAGGCGAGTGCTCAAAACATCTACTAAGGTGGAGTTCATATCTTTGAAACAATTAGCATTCACTATTTTTTTGTGGGTTATTCTTGCCTTGATATTACTTCCATAACCCTTTGAGGGATAGAGAATATCCTTGTTTCGACCTCAATCCTATGAGAAATTATGCTATTAGATCTATATCTGATAGTTTCCGGATGGTAGTTTCCCTAATTTGCTAGCCTTTAGTCTGGGGTTCTTATCTTAAGGTCACAGGTCTTAGATGATTCAAGCTAGGATTTCAATTGGTCAGTTGGTAATCCGGTTTTCACCTTAGAATTTTATCGGGTTTCGGGGTTTCTAAGTTTACCCTAGGGTTTCCTCCCCTCAAGATAACATAAACTTTTATTCATTCCTCTTGCAAGTTAAGAGTAAACAAAACCCCTTTTGCAATCCTTGAATAGTTGCAAGCAACAAATGTCATCATGTGGCGAATGGTCTTTCTTTCTTGTGGATACGACATTTGGGTTTTCTTGTATTGGCTTTGGGATGTATCATATTTTGAAAATGATATCTCCAAGGGTGTTTTGGACTCATCATGGCTAGTTGTTGGATAGAGACCAAAGAGGACGTTTACTTGACTCTAAGTCAACATATGGTCGTAATAATAATTTGACCTATTTACGATTAAATCCTAACTGAGTAAAATTAAACCCTCGCCTTATATATCATATAATATTTCATTTACTGGATTGTCTCTTTCAATTAAGTTCAGCAATTCACATGCGCATCTTAAATCTATCTTTTAAGATGCATCCCTATTATGTACTGCAACTG
This sequence comes from Lygodium microphyllum, assembly GCF_053477565.2. NCBI lineage: Eukaryota > Viridiplantae > Streptophyta > Polypodiopsida > Schizaeales > Lygodiaceae > Lygodium > Lygodium microphyllum. The sequence continues at coordinate 79,780,532 of NC_141146.1, forward strand.
AAGCTATCCATGATACCACACAAATCTAGATGCAAGTCTTTCCTGAGTTGATGATACGATGCGGGATTCCCATTCATGAAAATTCCTTTTAGTGCATTTATGAAAATCAAAAGTGTGACTGAAGTATTTAAGTGCAAGTGTACATGAGTTCAATGTAAATGCGAGTTAATTCACTCTAATGGTCTATAGGATGCAATTGACCTACACGCAATATTTATATACATTGGCAATCTATGATGCACTTGCAAATATTCAAACCTAATACATGGCTTAGTATTGCAATAACTCGTAGATGCTCAATCTATTCATGGCAAACCATGGTTATTAAGCCTTTACAACTACCTTTCGAGTTATGCAAGTTACGCAATGGGAAGTATGACTTCTCCCTAATGATGTCAATGCTTTATTGTTCGGTTCAAAGTACTAGACACGGTAACAGTACTTGGTTTTGGAGTGTCGAATTAGTGTTTACACCAGATAACCCATTCGTGGTAGTGGTGGCATCTTTGCCTAATCCTCTTTCCATAGTTGTGGCCTTCCTGGTTACTTGTGAGAGTTTGTGCTTTGGGGCCATTTTGGAGCTTGGAATACAACCTTTGTTCCTCTTAGAGGACTCCTTTGGTGCCGGAGTTCCCTATGCCTTGCCTTGACTTTTGCACCCTTCTACCATGTAGAGGGATAGCTGATGGAGAAATTTCGGCAAATGTGAGGGAGGGACGGTAGTCGTGTCTTCTTCTCACGAGAGGGAAGGAAGGAGATTTCCTTAAGCCCTCCTTTCTCTTTCTTTCTCTCTTTCTCTGTCTCTCTCTCTCTCAAGTTTGGCAGCAGGGGGGAAAGAAGAATAGCGTTTTCGTGCCATTATGCGCACATCGTGTGAAAAACTCTAGAGTGCAGCTTCCGTATAGATTTAGAGAGCCAATGCCATTTTAGACATTAGCGTTAGTGTCCATGGTTCAAAAATATTAGATTTTTGGACAAGTTTTTGTCAATTTTTGATATTTTAGATATTATCTCTTGTAAAAATCCATAAAACTGTAGACAACTTCTAGATTAGGATGACATGTAAAAGAAAGCATGTAGCTTTTAGCCAATTTGAGAGGATTTTATGTAAAAAGAGAGATTGAAAAAATTGTGCGACGCGCGGTCTCTGTTTTTAGGCAGTGAACAGCACTCCGAAAGTGGAAGATGAAGAAGGAGTGATCTGGTTGAATTTTGGCCAGGTGTCATGGTATTTTACCCCCCTTTTGGAGCCAATGGAAGCATCAAATTGGCAATTTGAGCAGCATAGAAGAAGGTATTATTTTATATACATTTTTGTCTATTAGAGTTTTATCTTCTCATAATCCTCCTCCTCCTCCTCCTCCTCCTCCTCAATTCATATTCTTTGAAGCAGTAAGATAATTTATCCACCCTATCTATATTGTAAAGGTGACAAGAAATATCTAATTTTTTCCTTATCTGATTTCCATGGAGCCTAGATATGGATTCAAGAGCATTTTCGTGTAGCCCCTCGGTAGGATCGCCAAAAATGAAGAACCCAAGAGGAGCACCAAAGCAACCACGAGATTAGGGACCTTGGAATGCCCTTGAACCCTACAAAGCCAAGCCCACATAGACCATAGACACACAAAAGATATGCATCCTCTCCTTCCTCAGTCTCACTCTATTCCATATAGGAAAAATTAAGAAGCACAAGGGAGATGAGATCCAAGAGTCGTGCCTTGCAAGAGAGAGAAGAAGATATGTGCAAAATCTAGATAAAGGAGAGAAAGGAAAGTTGTAACTCCCCCAACCACCTTTTCCCATAAATTTCATGGCTCCTCATTCCCACCTTTTCATTTCTTTGAAACTTTTGTTTTATACATGGTTACTTGCACTTTACAAGAAGGTTCCTTTAAAAAGATAAAAGAACTTCTCATCCTTCCAAATTTGGAGAAGAAATACACACATATTTAAAGATCATGACTTTATAATTCCTAGCCATACCTTTTACAATGCTTCACAAGAGATTTTGTATTGGAAGTTACAAGACTAAATGATCAAAATACATAAGATTTCTTGACAAATACCACATTCTGTGCCTGGATTTGTATAGATTTTAGGGGTTATAAGATCTATTGGCTAGGACAAACCTATTGTATATTGTCTAGATAGTAAGTATTTGATTGTTTGATGCTCTATGCAGCAAGTTTGTAATGTCCAAATTATGTATTGATGCTTAGGAAGGCTTTTGGATCCATTAGATCTGGAATAGCTCCATCATTGAAGGATTCTTTGCCGTTACACCCTATGGGTAGCAAGCATACATAGTGGATTATTATGTATTGAATGTCTCTAGATGCTTTGGGGATACTATATGGATGTATTGATGCTTGGCATTGATTGCTATGCATGAATATACTTATGTTGAGCTCTAAGCTTTGGATTTAAGCTCTATTGCACACATATTTACAGAATTTTTGCTTCAATGGTTTCCTATTTATGGGTTGAATGCTTATATATATGCTCCTGGATGTATTGCTTCATATATTTGGGCTCCTAGATGTTATGAGACATATGTGTTGAGCTATGCTTTGCTCTTGGACATTCTATATTTGCTTCCATGGGAGCACTTTGATATTTTCATTGTAGAGCTTGGACTCTTGAGTCAATGGAAGACTCTTACATACTTACTTACTTATGCATATATTGTCCTTGTTATAGACATTTATGACTGTGAGCTAATTTATATTTGGTTTTTACACTTGGTGTTTCCTCCTATCAAACGAGTTTCTTAGTTTTGGATGCATTCTTGCTTACATACTTGACCTTCATATTGTTCATATACAGTAACTCAGTTTGCAGTTTGGTGGATATATATTACTTTTGGAGGTTTCTTATGCACACTTGGCTTATGTACATGCTACTCCTTTGCTTGGGATTGCATCTATATATATCACATTCTTGAGTCTTTGACAACATTTGGTACCCTAGTGGTTTATACGATATTGTATAGTGCTAGTTGCAATTCATAGCTTGGTTGCTACCCTAACAATGATAGGATATTTTTATTTTAATATTTTTCTCATAATTATACACTCATTTCCTATAGTTTCATAGATAATCATACAACAATTGATGTTTGAGCAATCTCCTTGAGAGAAAATACTTGTATTGCACACTCTAGTGCTTCTTGCTTGCAGATAGGAGTGTATTGGCTTAGTCTTCTTCTTGTTATACACTTTTTTTCTGAGTTTTGGGGCTAATTTATTCTTATTATAGTAGTGATATGCTCTTTGGTTGTGGTAGACATAATAGCAAGTGTTTCAAGTGCATTCAATGATAGTGCTAACTTTGATGGATGGAAATAACTTCCAATATTGGAAGGCTTAGATTTGGTAGATATTGGTGTAAAAAAAATAAGTTAGGCCATTTAAAAACAAGGGAATAAATCAAGAATATTGGAATAGAGATGATTGGGAAGATCTTGATTAGCTATGCAAGGCCACTAGTATCTTGTCTTTGTCCAAGGAAATGTATTTCAATGTTATTTTGATTAAAGATGGTGCTTATGATTTGCAAAAAAAGAGATGTGAGCTCTATGAGAAGTAAAGTCCCACTTCACAATTGTATTGGTTTAAGAAGCTTGTGGAACCTCATGTGAAGGAGGACACTTCTATGTCTACTTATCTGAATGACATTCACTCCATTTTTAGCCAACTTATCTTGTAGGGCATTTAGTTTGAGGATAATATTAAGTCGTTATTCTTACTTGATACACACAACCTAAGTCTTGGGATACACTTTGCATTACTATAAGTGCTAATGCTCCTAAAGATGGCTTTAAATGCTCTGATATAGAGAGCACCTTAACAAAAGAAGTGAATAAAAAGAACATTGATGTAGCTTGTACTTATCATGCAGTTATAGTTAGAGATAGACATGATGGTAAAGTTAATAATGATCACTGTGGTAGAGATTCACAATCTAATAATATGGAAGAGATTAAGTCTTATGAATAGTTATGCAATAAAATCCATGGTCCTAAGTTTTCTCTTACTTTTCATTATTGTGGGTAGTAGGGTTACAGAAGGCCACATTCCCATAAATTATCTATGACATGCATAAAAAAGACCAAGGAAAAATGCAAGATAATGCCAAGTCTTTTGATGATCACATTGTTCATGAGTCCATCGTTAAGATTGAGGAGGTAAATTCCTTGGAGTAGAGTTCAAATGATTATACACTTGATGCTACTCAGTTGACCGATGTCAGTCCACTTACTCTTAGTGTTGGCTTCTTAATTTAGGGGCTTCCTTTCATGTGACTCCACAATTGGTTTTATACCTACTGCACTATTACATGTTCAGTTAGACTAGGTGATGATCACGTATGTGATATTTTTGGCATAGGTATTATGAGATTGCAGCTTGGGACTAGTGCTCCATTTGTACTACATGATGTTTATCATATTACAGCTTGGACTAAAAGCCTTACCTTCGCAAGACAGTTGGATGATGATAGGTATCATGTAACTTTTAGAGGTTCTACATGGAAGATCACATGTGGGAACCTCATTTTTGCTAGAGGTGCCAAGATTGGCAATTTGTATCTAGATCTATTGATCATGTTTTGGCCGATTGATCATCTATATATCTCTCTTTGGCATCAACATCTTGGGCATATGTCCCTTAATGTAATAAAAGTACTCAGTCATTTATAGTATTTATGATCTTTTGACTACCAATGTTTTGATTCATGTGATCATTGTTTATATGGCAAGCAAACTTATGAATTGCATCAAAAGTCTAGTTCTATGTGCATAGGTGAGCTATTAGCTCTTGCTCATTCAAATATTTGTGGTTCAATGACATGCCACTCATTGGGTGGTGAAAATTATTTCATTACATTCATTGATGGTTATTCAAATAATGTATGGGCCTATCACATAAAGAAGAAGTCAGAAGTCTTACCTATGTTTTAGTGCTTTCTTGCTATGGTTGAGAACCTTTCTAGGTATGTGTTGAAACGCTATGATCTAACAATGAAGGTGAATATGTATCCTCTAAGGGTATTTGAGCAATTTTTTGATGATTGAGAGGGATATTGAGTGTCACTTGACTGCCCCTTACACCCCACCCTAGAATGATATTGCAAAGCACATGAATAGCTCTATTCAAGAAAGTCCATGGTATGCTTAGTCAAGGAGGCTTACCACAATACTTTTGGAATGAGGTAATTAGTAGTTACTATTGCAATTCATCTTATTGATAGATCCCCATGCACTATCTTGGTGTAAAGTTCCAAAGAAGATATGATTTGCTAAGGGTTTTTAATAGAAAAAGGGAGTTGACATTGATATTCTTCCCAAGATGGCAACTCTTTGCTTGGTATTGGCCTTTGGCATATGGATCTTGAATTGTACCAAATAGATGTCTAGATGGCTTTCTTACATGGAAACCTATGTGATGATATCTATATGTAGTAGCCAAAGGGCTTTGAGAAAAAGGACCAAGAGCACCCAATGTACAAGTTGAGAAAGAGTCTCTATGGAATTAAGCAAGCACCTAGCGAATGATACCATAAGTTTGATGATTTTATGTATTCATAGAGCTATTCCTATTGTGTTATGGATCTATTTCTTTAAAAGAAAAAGGCTTGTGATGGTAGCCTTATCATTTTGATACTATATATTGGTGATATGCTAATTTTATGGGAGTGCTCATGCTGATTTGGATGCTTTGAAGACTAAGCTCAAGAAGAGCTTTGAGATGAAGGAAATGGGACATGTCTCTCACATACTTGGTATGTGCCTTAGAAGCAATCACTCTAAGAGACTTCTCTACTTGTCTCAAAACAAGTACATCCACAAAGTAGTTGAACGATTCCGTATGCAAGGTGGTAAGCCTATTGGCTGCCCATTATCTTCACCTATGAAGGTTTGTTAGTCATAGTGTCTATAATTAGATTATGACAAGCCCACAATGGCCAAGATCTTTTATGCATTTGACAAGATCCCATATGATATGTGACACATTAGCTAGTGAACTTGATATAGCATTTCTAATGGGAGTTGTGGCTTGTTATATGGTGATACCTAGTTGATGACATTGAGAGACAATAAATGGTATCATGAGATACCTTAAGGGCACTACAAACATGTGGATTTGTTATGGTAGCCATGATATTGGAGTCATGGGCTGAGACTCAAATTATATAGGACATGCAAATAGTAGGAAGCCCACCTCTGACTATGTCTTTAGTTTTGCTAGAGTGCTATTCCTTGGATGTCTAGGATACATAAATGTACGGCATTATCTATTGCCAAGATTGAGTATATGATAGCCGTTGAGGCTTGCAAGTAGGCCCTATGGTTAGGCCGTATGGTTGTAGACCTTGGTATGACTATGACTTCTACTTGCATTTGGACTCTATGAGTATCATCTTATTGCACGCAATTTGGTCTTTCATGCAAAGAACAAGCACATTAAGATCATTTATTACTTTATCAAAGAGATGGTTAAGGATAAGAAAATAGAGGTTGTCAAGATATATACTAATGAGAATCCTACTAATTTTCTCACTAAAAGTTTCCCAGTGGACTGTTATGCCTTCCTCAAGAAGATTATGGATGTAACATAAAATGATGTATATTTCTCATCCTATTGTACTTATATGTAAACATTGTACTTTGTCACCTTTTTCATGTTCTCTCCTCACTCATGCATATTTTCCTTTAAGTGGGAGGTTGTTGGGGGCTAAAGGCCACCTACATTTACTTTATAAGACAATGCGCACACACTTTTACACTTTAAGGATTAAGGGACACTTATGCCTAGCCTCCTACATTTACTATGTACACACATAGTGCCCACATATTTGTACACTATAGGTGGCAACCACCCATCAATGTTACTCTATTCTTTATTATTTCTATGACAATAGAATAAGGAAAGGTAGGTCACACATTATGGCCATTGGAGTTCCCACTTACCATCTTACTCCCTCTTACTTGCACCTCCATAACTCTTGCTTCCATCTATGCTCTCACTTTTTCTCCACCAATTTGTCTCAAGAAGTATGGCTTTAAACATGGTGCTCTATAAGTAATGGGGTCTACTAGATGTGCACATGTTCTTCTTGGTAATTTCAATAACAAGATAAATTTTTTGAATACAAAAAATCCCTCTTCATTGATTATGTAAACTTAATGAGTTCCCTAGCTCAAAGGTTCTTGTTAGGTACTAGAAAATCCAAGTGTCCCTTGTTTACCAATGCTTCCAATGATATAAACTTTATCTCTATTAAAGTGAGGGTTTGCTAGTTAATCTTGAGTTTTGGCCTTCAAATGCAAAAGTGCTATTGATTATCTCCCAAGTGTGAAAGAGAAGGCCTGGAACCCCTATAGAATGTTGCAAGCATATCAAAATTCACTTCTTAAAATGTAGATTTTGGATTAATATCTCTTTTTATTGACATTGACCCTAGCATTTTTAGTCCCTAGAATTTTGGGTGAAATTATTAGGAAGTTCTTAGGGTAACGAGAAAAATATTGTATTCATCTTGTGTAGATTTTATCAATGGAGTGTATGTACCATGAATAGGTTCCCAACTATAAGGCGCTTCTTAGCCTAGAATACGGTTTGTGATCCTGGGTAATTTGATAGCCCTTGGACAATGTGAGCAAGTTGATAGTATTTTGAGTTAATTGAGTGCCACTATAAAGATGAGTGTGGGATTATTATGCACATTGTTTTCTAGTGTGATGTTTCTAGCCTTGAGCATTGATTGGCCCCAAGATCCTACTACACTATGTGGTTTGGTAGTCAATGAGGTAACAAAGGCAAGGCTAGGGTTCTAGTTACTTTTGTATAAGTGTGAATTTAGTTGGTCAGATGATCTCCTTGCATCCCTTTCTCTACCCCTTAGAGCTCTTGATTAGTCATTTCTAATCTGATAGAGGTCTAGATTGAGCTATGCAACCATAGCCAAAACCAAGTATAGGATAGTCACCTTGATGACACGAGAGAAGACTTCATTAAAGTCAACACCATGCTCCTACTCAAAACCCTTACCATCTAATTAGGCCTTATAGGCTGGCTTGGAACATCCAAGGATACTCTTCAACTTGTATATCCACTTGCATGGCAAAATACATTTTTAACTAGGCAAAGGAACCAAATCCCACATGATTTTTTTTGTAGTGAGACATACTATGACTACATGGCTCTCTCCCAAGAGTGATTATTACCTCTGTGCATGGCCTCATTATGGTGGGTAAGAGGCTCACTAATATCTATCACCATAATGTAATCTATAGAGGGCGAAAACTGACCATGTTAACATCTATCTCTAGTAGATAGACACAAAACAAATTGTGGGCTATATACACTTGGTCTAACATCATGGTTTTAGGCTAGTAGAGCATCAACTACTACAAATTGTCTAGCTGGTTGTACAATATAGGAGGCTCCTCTTGAAATATGACATTGCATACCTCAGTGACTTGTTCAAGTTTCTTATACATTTTCTCCTCATGGAAAATAACACTATGTGGTTACAGATGACCTTTTGAGTGTAATGTCCCCATTACTTATTTTATTTTAATGTGCATATACATTCCAAAGAAAATTGATTTATGTTGCACATTTTTAAAACTAGTTCTAATTATGAAACTAGCTCTAATTATGAAGATAATTGTTATTAATGAGGTATTATATGCCAGTTCATGGAATGAAGACTTGGGAGACCCTCCCAAGATTACCTTATTAGTGGATAGTCACTTGGTAGTTAAGTGCAGTAGGGTGATGACATTGTCATGATGAGTGACCTCTCAAGAAGATTTTCCTACAAGCTAGTGGGAGCTTCTCATGCGTATTCAATGGTGCCAATGAACCCTTCGTAGGCCATTTCCAAGTATGCCAAGGCAAAAATGCCAAGGTCACTGCCTTAGTCATGCACCTTGGAGCCCACATATTCGTCAATTTTTATATTCACACTACAAAAATGGAGCCCCTCCTTGACATTATCGATGACGTTGTCAAAAATGCTAAAAGACAGTGTTCTCTCTTTGTCGTTGATGGCATAATCAAAAACGCTGAAAAGCAGGTGCCCCCCTTTTACCCCCTTCCCCCTGCCCCCATCATTACTATATAAATAGGGGTAGAGTGTAACATCAAGGGACACACAACGATCCATGCAGAAGCCTCTCTGCTGCTATTGATGCGACGAAACTCTACTGTAATAAGCTGAGCCTCCCTTTCTCTCTCTCTCTCCACTCTTATGTGGAAGGACTGCCCAAACCCACAAGCTTTTTCCATGGCTCCTAAGAGACATTGAGATGCTGAGTGAGGTCACTCTTAGAGAGCTCCCCAACACGAGGAAGTGGTTGCCGCTATTGCTAAGGGAACTCAACACAATGTTGAAGCACAAGCAGAAGTTAACCCTGAACCCATTCAAACCGAAGAACCAACCATCCCACAATAAATCAAGGTTGTGACTATAAACCGCAATCAGGATGGATGGCCAAATGGAAATAATCAGTTTAGTATATCAGAAAATGATCACGATTAGTTAAAACTTACTTAGACTTGTAAAAGCATGTTAGTATTATCAAATTATTTTTAGAAAGGAACACAGAAATTGATGAAGGGGATAGATTCTATGCATTGCAGAGACAATTGTGTTAAATGTCTTATGGTTATGACTGCTTTTGGATTTGTGAATGATGAGTTATGGCTCTTATGATTTCGGGCTTGCACAGCTGGCGGATGAGTTGTGGATTGTGGTGGTTCTGGACATTCGAATCCCCAACCCAATGCTCCCTTACACTCTATGGAGTGTGGAAAAACTCACTTGTGGGTGGGGGTCCTACACTCCCAAGGGAGGTAGGTGTTTTTGGTTTTTGATCACTTGAGCACCTTAGAGGTCAAAGGGAGGTAGGTGTTTTTGGTTTTTGATCACTTGAGTACTTAGAGGTCAAAGGGCCAAGTGGTAAGTACCCCTGTTATATAGGATGGCTCCGCATGCTTAGGGAAGCTTAGAGGGGCTCTAAGCCAATAAACTCCTTGTTGACCGTGGATGGAGTGCAATCACATACAGCCCAATCCCGAGGGATTGGAAGGTCGGTGTCTTTTTGCGAAAAACGGTTTTGTATCACCGTATGGAGTGACGCTGAAATAAAGTATCTGATTTCTGAATTGTTTTTTATGTGCTAAAGATTGAGTTTAAGGAACCCACTTTAAAACAGTAATAAAATGAAGCTGATTTTATATGTCCAAACAGTGTGATAGTATGCTTTGCTAATTAGAAAACTAAGTAAACCCCATCGAGGAAAGTGGGAGGCTTCGATTCTGACGACTGAACGCCTGTGGCTGGGTGGACCCGATAAGTCACGGGTAACTTTCCAATACTAGGTAGAGCTAATTAAATTGTGTTCCTCCCAATACTTGTAGGATTAGTTACCAGTTTTAACACCGTTTTAGGGGGTCAGAGGCTGAGATTTTACCTTATGGGTAGAGGGCACTCTCCCCCATCTCTCACTCTTTGAACCAAGTGCGGTGTTAACCTCATTCTTGCCTTTGATTGATTACAAAATGATCTTTCTTAGGTGGGCGTTAGATTGTTGTTAGAGGTAACTTGTCCATGCTTCCCATGTGAAGTAGAACTGAGATTCCCATGTTCAACTAAGTCCAAGGTTTCCCATGGGGAGACGGGATGGTGATGTGCATGGATATGAATTTCATTCGACTACTAGAGGACTCCTCTAGATCTATTGAAAGAGGCACCTCACACATGGAATGAGAGCCTAGGTTTCAAAAGAGCTTTTAGTTTAAGGTTAAGTTGTCAATGTATAAAAGGAATTAATAAAATAACCACACTTGCTTGAAGAAAACTGTTGTTGAATATCTTGCACTAACACTAGCATACACATTGTGCTCATCAGGAACTTAGTGATGAGGAAGCTACACATTTGTGGGATATTTTTCCCATAATGTGTCAAGTAGCCTTGGGGTCAAATAATTTCTCATATCACGAGGCTATATTTGAGATAATGGAGATGATATTTATTCCTTCAATTGTTTTGCAAACTCCTCCTAACTCATGGTAAATGAGAGATTTCTGGCCAAGGAAAAGGTCACATATGGAGATATATTATGGGCATAATATCCTTCTTCATTACGAACTATGGAGGATTCGATGGGCTGAACAACTAAGGATAGTTTATATTTTTTGTTCGGTGCCTTTGCTAAACGGTTACTAAACATTGGGGATGAGTCTATATTTGAAACCTTGTGGGTATATCAAAAAGTGTCACAAATAGTACCACCTGAGAGAGTTGTTGTAGTACCAAGAAGTCCTTATTTTGGTATGAGATGTTTTGGTGATCCCCAAGAGTCACCACATTATGTTGTTTGCCATGTACATGAGAATCCCCCAAGATATGAGAATATAGACCCTGATACTTTTCATGAGGAAAGGATCCATGAGATGATGTATTGGTAGATCATAGTATGATCAATACATCTTTGTAAATACTTTTCATAAATATAAAGTCTCGCTATTATTTTTAAAGAGCATGAGTTATGAGCTTATGATGATAGTTGAACTGCTATGACTAGTTAATGATGAAGTACGCTTTATGCGAGTGATTTTTGAGATAATGTATTCCACTACTTACCAGTCAAACATGTTAAGCAAGGCATGAATTTCCCATTTGGGCTATCTTACCCAACATAAGAGAAATTCCTTAAAGAAATATATTGTGCCAATAACTCAACAAGATGACCTATAGGACTCTTAAATAGACAATAAGTTTCTATAACCATCTCTAGTCAACTCTTAACCTTGCCGCATTTGACCATAACTATACAAATACACATAAAGACATATGTACAATAACCTTTGGTAATTAATTCTAACATGATTCTATGACTTAGAATCTCAATTAATCTAGCTGCAAATCATAGCGATTAATTGTTTATGCTTGTACTAATATGTTTTCTAGATGAGTCATCAATTTGTGTAAGTGAAGAATATGGAAGCTAATATCTTATGTAATTATCTTATATAGCAAAATAATAATCTAGTAATGAATAACCTAGTTTGGCAGCATGACAACATTAGGAATTTTTTCTTTACTCGCGCTTGCATTGGCCACACCCAATGTTCCATTGGTAGTGGCAACTCCTGCAACCTTGGGCACTCCCGTATCATTGGCAATACCCATTGCTTGACCAGTTGCGTTGGTTCCCATGGTTTTTCCACTTCGTTGTTTGGAGCCATCGTCCACGAGTGGTTCAAGAGATAGGGAAGGTGGAATAGATTTGAGATGAGAGAGCGTATGTGAATATGGCTTAGTTAAAGATCGAGACAAGGGATTTGAGCTAACTCTCTTCCTCTTTTCCTCTCTCTCCCTCTCCCTCTCTCTCTCTCCCTCTCTCTCTCTAGCTTCTTCTCGCAACCTCTTGAAGGAGTATCCTTCTTCCTCTCTTTCTCTACCTCTTGCTCGTAGCCTCTCGGGGTCTCCTTATGTCTCCCTAAGTGCCCCCCATGCCTCTTATTTATAGTGAATTGGAGAAGAAGGGTTGTGGCTGAGAAGAGAAGCTCTTTGTGGAGGGGGATCTTGGAAAGATCACTGATCTGATGCTCAGATGTAACATCCCCCCCCCGTGTGCCTCGTGCCTCACCCCATAGAAAATCCCCCCCTTTTTTCATTTTTTTAAAACTTTTTGTCCCTCTCCCTCCCCCCCAATAGTACGTCGGGGAGAGAGAGAGAGGGAGTGAAGTGGGGAAAGGGGGGGCATACAGCCCAGGTGGCAGCGGACAGCTGCGCCCCCCCTTTGTAAGACCACCCCTCCTCCTTGTCAGGACAGCCCCCCCATTACTGTAGGCGCCACCCCCCTACCGTCATCCTGTCCAGTGGCCCCCCTCCAGTGTCCATAGGCCCCCCTCCTTATTCGGTTGACAGCTGCGGGCCCGCGTGGACAGTGTGAAGAAGGAGAAGGAGAAGAAAAGAAGGAGAAGAGAAGAACAGAAGAGGGAGAAGAGAAAGACAAGAAGAGAAGGAGAATAAAAGAAGGAGAAGAGAAGAAGAGAAGAGGGAGAAGAGAAGGAGAAGAAGAGAAGGAGAAGAAAAGAAAGAGAAGAGAAGGAGAAGAAAAGAAGGAGAAGAGAAGAAGAGAAGAGGGAGACGAGAAGGAGAAGAAGAGAAGGAGAAGAAAAGATGGAGAAGAGAAGACAAGAAGAGGAAGAAGGGAAGGAGAAGAAGAGAAGGAGAGAAAGAAAGAAGGGAAGAAAAGAGGGAGAGAGAGGGAAGGAGAGAGAGAAGTAGAAGAGGAAAAAGAAGGGGTAGAAGGAGAGATGAGAGAAGTAGTGGAAGAAGAAGAGGTAGTAACATGAGGAGAAGAAAAGGAGAGAGAGAGAGAGTAGGAGAAAAAAAGAGAAAAGAAGAAGAAGAGGAAGAGGAGAGGGAGAGAAGAAGAGAAGGAGAGAGAGAGAGAGTAGGTGAAGAGGAAGAGGAAGAAGAGGGAGAAGGAGAGAAGAGGAAGGAGAGAAGGAGGAAAGGGGAAGAAGAAGAAGAGAAAGAAGAGGAAGAGAAGAAGAAGAAGAGGTAGAAGGAGAGAGGAGAGAAGTAGAAGAAGAAGAAGAAGAAGAAGAGGTAGAAGGAGAGAAGAAGAGAACAAGAAGAGAAAGAGAGGGAAGGAGAAGAAGGAGAAAAGAAGTGGGAGAGGGAGAAAAGAAGAAGAGATAGAATTAGACTGTCATGTTGATAGAGAGAGAGAAGGAGAGATAGGGGTGAAAGTTAGGGCGATTTTCAAAGTCATGAACACTATCAGACTTTCAAATCACTCATCGATTTGGTGACCACTTGCGAGCCGCCCCTGAACAAAGCCACCACATCAAGGACCCAGGGTGAAGGATCGTGTACGCAAGATGGCTCCAAAGAGAAAGCTTACTAAGAGTACTAGCGCGAAAGCCGTGGTCAAAGATAGAAATGCCAGTGGAGTCGCAACCAACCGTAACATCTCATCACCCTCTCTCCACATCGAAGTGACCCGTAAAACTCAAAAGGAACTTCTGTCTTCCATTGTTCGCATAATTTAACCTATAAGCATGGTTTACCACATGAAATGAAAGGAATTTCTAATCTATTCCCGCATAGGATGCAAACTTATTAAGGCTTAGTACGAGTCATATAATGTTCAGTTGAGGTTATGACATAGATTTCATCCTAAATAAGTTTATAGTCAATATCAAAACTGCTCTCTTAAACATCTAAGTTGTCCTACACTATGATGTATCCATTTAGGAATCTAATACATAAGAAATTTCCTACAACACAATAGTTGTTGTGATATATGTTTACCTTTGTAAACACCTGCACAAAGATGGATACACTAGGATCTAGAGGTTATCAATGCATGAACTTCTCATTGCATATCACCTTAATGGGGCTAAAAGAGTGGAAAGGTGATAAGAGTGGCTATTGCATTGGTATGCTCCAAGCGCATTAAGAGTGAATTTTACTAGAGAAATTCTGCATGGTATCACACTTAAAGATAGAAGGTTAGAAGATGTTGCATTTACTTAAAGTTGATGTCCAACTGATGACCATCAATGAGGGTTTATTGCCATACCTTGAAAACTTAAGAACCCAACTCCAAGGACTTAGTCGTTTCTTTTCCAACAAAGGATTGTCCATCAAAGGCTCTACGGTTGTGAAACTCAATGAACTAGATAGATTGTCAAGTAAGTCGCAACTGTCGAGGGCCGTGCAAGACAAAAGGATCTAGAAGGAACTTGTTAAATTGACCCTGCAAAGCCCTAACCCAAGGGGGAGAGCAAACTTTAGGGTAGTTGATTCATGCTAACCATGTTGCTCGGAACTGTTGAAATGGTTTTAACAAAGGTTGGTCTTGTTAAAGATGGGTTGTTGACCCAAATTAGGTTTGGTTGTTGGAAAGGTTGTAAAAGTGTTTTGATACATCCAAGTTAAATTTTGGTTGTACATGCAATGGGATTGCAATGCCTTGAAGTAAGAGGTTGTGCATTCAACTGCTTGTTGATGTGGTTTTGGATGCTAATCCAAGTTGTTTGTGATTGATGATTGCATGACTGGGTCTGAGATGACTGATTGCCTTGGAAATAAAAGGGATGTTTTTCCTAGTAATTGTTATTAAGCTGGTTGCTTCAGTTGTGGTTGATTTCCTAAAGGGATAATTAAGGAAGGATGGCGCTAGCTACCCTCTGCAAACCGCCAAACCCTAACCAAGGGGGTTGTGAACCCACGCTGGGAATGTGGACCAAACTCGTCGTGAGAGGTCTCTCCGTGGAAATTACTTGGCATAGGAGGACACTTGGGTGCAAGTGGGGGCTCTGGCTATAAATCCCAATGCCTCTGACCCCTATACAAGTGTTCTTCGTGACTCGAGATGGAATCTCGAGGCCTTGATACTAGTTACAAGGCGGAATCTTGGTAGGATAAAACCTTCGGGGTTGTTGCCGGGAGACGGAAGGATTTTTCTGCGGAGGCAGAAAGGAGCACTTAATTCTCTTGTATGGGCAGGAGACACACATTAATCCGAAGATAAGTTAAGGAAGTGTTTGATCTTGTTTTATCTTGTCTTCGTATCTGTGCCCTAAGTTACATAAAGGAACCTGTGATTAACGGGTGAATTAAGGAATCTGCCTTTATATGTCAAACATAATGTGGTAGGTAATTAGATAACTAAAACAACCCCCGAGGGAAGTGTGGTGGATGGACCGATGGGTCTATCCTATGGAAGGGTGGTCTCAATTAGCCGAGAGCTTTCCTCAAAGGAAATGTTGACGAGAAATGTTAGGAAAAGTCGGACTTCAGGTCAATCCTAATGAGAATGGCCGGATAAGTTCCGTTACAGAGTAGACTCGAGAGACCCTAGTTGGCAAACCCCATGTCATTCCTTGTGAGTGCGGGCGACGTCATTTAGATATATCTCTCGATGGACTGCTAAGACATGTCCCGCGATTTGAGAAGTGGGCACGTTACAGTTGGTATTAGAGCGAAACTTCTTAATGATACATGATTGATTAATGTTCGGTTCATGGACATATCCTAAATAGAAATAACCTAAGTGGTATGGCTTGATTGTTAGGCACCTTCTACACCCACGAATGTTGACATGCAAGAGAAGAATTTCCTTCTCAGGAAAATTAAGCCACCCAAGTTTGATGGCAAGGGAAGGTTTGTTCAAGCTGACGGCGAGATCTGGATTGAGTCCATGGAGGACTATTTTGAGGCAGCAGGAACTGCCCCTACTAACCAAGGCATGCTCACCAAAATTAAGCTTACAGGTGAAGCGAGACTTTGGTGGAAAGAGTAGTGCAGAGACCAAGCGATCTCGGAGGGGACAGTCACTTGGGATAAGCTTAAGGAAGCTGTGCGAGGGAGGTATCTGCCACCTGCCTACCGCACACAAAAGATGAATGAATTTTATGACTTGAAGTAGCTAGGATTATCCCTTGAAGCATACTATTTGAAGTTCATTTCACTCCTAAAGTATGCACCCAAAATGGATATGACATAACAGGTGTCAAAGTTTTTTGCTGGGTTGAATCCACTCATAAACACTCGATTGGAATCAATGCGCCCAACGGACTTGCAAGACGCATTACTCCGAGAAAATCCAATCGTCCAATAACTTAAATCAGGCAACTATGATGAAGATGACTCACAGGATCAAGACAAGAGGAGCCACAAGTGCGGAGAGATAGGACACATCCGTAAGAGATGCCCCAACCCCCGATGTTTCCACTGCAATGAACTAGGACACATCCAAACAGATTGGACCCTGAGAATTAGGAACGTGCGATCAAACAAAGCCGTCTAAACTCCACTTTTGGCTCATATTATGAACCACATGATGATAAAGGCTTGGAGCCTATTGTAACCTTTAAGGATGACTAGATATCCTAGGAAGATCCTCTTGAGGTAATAAGTCTTGCACTTGGAATACATCCTATTGAACCCAATGAGTTATGGCAAGTTGTTATTTTAAGATGAGAATTTGAGTAATCAGAGTTGCGCAGCAAAAGCGTGATGGGTCCTAACCCATAGCTTTTAGAACCCAATGATAACTTGTTATCAGTGAACCCTAAGCGCATTCGAGATGAGGACATCTCATTTCCTCTAAGGGGGAGAGGATGTAACATTCCCCCCTCCCCCCCCCCCCCCCCCCCCCCCCCCATGTGTCCCATGCCTCCCCCCATAGAAACTCCCCCCCCATTTTTTCATTTTTTTCAAATTATTTTCCCTCTCCCTCCCCCCGACAGTATGTCAGGGAGAGAGAGAGAGGATTGAATTGGGGAAAGGGGGGCATGCAGCCCACGTGGCAGCGGACAGCTACACCCCCCCTCTTTATAAGACCACCCCTCCTCCTCGTCAGGATAGCCACCCCCCCAGTTGCTGTAGGCGCTACCCCCCTGCCGTCATCCTGTCTAGTGGCCCCCTCTAGCGTCCACAGGCCCCCCTCCTCGTTCGGTTGACGGCTGCGGGCCCTCGTGGACAGTGTGAAGAAGGAGAAGGAGAAGAAAAGAAGGAGAAGAGAAGGAGAAGAAAAGAAGGAGAAGAGAAGAAGAGAAGAGGGAGAAGAGAAGAAGAGAAGAAGAGAAGAGGGAGAAGAGAAGGAGAAGAAGAGAAGGAGAAGAGAAGAGGGAGAAGAGAAGAAGAAGAAGAGAAGGAGAAGAAAAGAAGGAGAAGAGAAGAAGAGAAGAGGCAGAAGGGAAGGAGAAGAAGAGAAGGAGAAGAAGAGAAGGAGAGAAAGAAAGAAGGGAAGAAAAGAGGGAGAGAGAGGGAAGGAGAGAGAGAAGTAGAAGAGGAAAAAGAAGGGGTAGAAGGAGAGAAGAGAGAAGTAGTGGAAGAAGAAGAGGTAGTAAGAGGAGGAGAAGAGAAGGAGAGAGAGAGAGAGTAAGAGAAAAAAAAGAGAAAAGAAGAAGAAGAGGAAGACGAGAGGGAGAGAAGAAGAGAAGGAGGGAGAGAGAGAGTAGGTGAAGAGGAAGAGAGGAAGAAGAGGGAGAAGGAGAGAAGAGGAAGGAGAGAAGGAGGAAAGGGAAAGAAGAAGAAGAGAAAGAAGAGGAAGACAAGAAGAAGAAGAGGTAGAAGGAGAGAGGAGAGAAGTAGAAGAAGAAGAAGAAGAAGAAGAAGAGGTAGAAGGAGAGAAGAAGAGAAGAAGAAGAGAAAGAGAGGGGAGGAGAAGAAGGAGAAAAGAAGTGGGAGAGGGAGAAAAGAAGAAGAGATAGAATCAGACCGTCATGCTGATAGAGAGAGAGAAGGAGAGAGAGGGGTGAAAGTTAGGGATTATCTCCAACCAAGGCAATTTTCAAAGTCACCAACATTATTGGACTTTCATCTCCCTCATTGGTTTGGTGACCACTTGCGAGCCGCCCCTGAACAAAGCCACCACATCAAGGACCCAGGGTGAAGGATCGTGTATGCAAGATGGCTCCAAAGAGAAAGCTTACTAAGAGTACTAGCGCGAAAGCCGCGGTCAAAGATAGAAATGCGAGTGGAGTCGCAACCAACCGTAACATCTTGTCACCCTCTCTCCACATCTAGGTGACCCGTAAAACTCGAAAGGAACTTTTGTCTTCCATTGTTCGCATAATTTAACCTATAAGCATGATTTATCACATGAAATGAAAGTAATTTCTAATCTATTCCCACATATGATGCAAAATTATTAAGGCTTAGTACGAGTCATATAATGTTCAGTTGAGGTTATGACATAGATTGCATCCTAAATAAGTTTATAGTCAATATCAAAACTACTCTCTTAAACATCTAAGTTGTCCTACACTATGATGTATCCATTTAGGAATCTAATACATACTTAAGAAATTTCCTACGACACAATAGTTGTTGTGATATATGTTTACCTTTGTAAACACCCACACAAAGGTGGATACACCAGGATCTAGAGGTTATCAATGCATGAACTTCTCATTGCATATCACCTTAATGGGGCTAATAGAGTGGAAAGATGATAATGTCAAGATTGTGGGAGAGAAGGAAGGAGTCTCACTTGTAGCTTTCTTGCTTGCACAATGGGGGAATACACACAAAGGTGGAGGCTGAAAACAGTTTTCCTCTTCTTAGTTGTGTAAGCAAAAAAGAACTCACATACATAGAAATAGAAGAACCCTATATATGGGTCTCAAACCAAACTCAACTAACTAAGGTGGCATACTAACTGAGCCATGAACTAGAGTAGATAAGGATAGCTGTCATGTAGCTATTATTCATGGGCGGTGTACCAACCGCATCTACAACTGACAAGTCGGTGACATAAATGCACAACGGTCACCCTGGCATATCACGAGTGGAGCTCGATCTCTCAACACTCCCCCTCGAGCTCAATCCCAATTCCTGCACACCAAGCAGGTCTCTGAACTTGCGCAGCTTCTCTGTGCCCAATGCCTTCGTGAATATGTCAGCTACCTGATCCTCTGTGCTGACATAAACTAGATCAATAAGACCTAGTAAAACCCTCTCCCGCACATAGTGATAATGTACCTCAATGTGCTTTGTTCTAGCATGATAGACTGGGTTATTTTCCAAGTGTATACTACTCATGTTGTCACAATAAATGACAATTGGCCCATCTGTAGACTGATGCATATCATAAAGTAGCTTATGCAACCAAGCTACCTCACATGCAGCCATTGCTGTACCCCTGTACTCAGCCTCTGTGCTCGACAAGGCAACTGTAGGCTGTTTCTTGCTGCTCCAAGTGACTGCAGCACTCCCAAAAGAGAACACATACCCACTGGTAGATCGTCTATCAGAAATACTACCAGCCCAATCAGCATCAGTGTATCCATGCAACTGTATCTGAACCCCAGTCTCATAAAATAGTCCATATTGCAATGTGGACTTCACATACCTGAGTATGCGTCTAGCCGCATCCAAATGCGATTTCCTTGGAGCCTGCATAAACTGACTTACCAATCCAACAGCATAGCTCAAATCTGGCCTGGTAATAGTCATATAAATCAAACTTCCTACTATGCGTCTGTACATAGTAGGGTCTTCCAGAAGCTCACCTGCATCTGCGCTCAGCTTCACATTTTGCTCCAGAGGAACTGAAATAGGCTTACAACCTATCATCCCATATTTGGACAGCATGTCCAATCCATACTGCCTCTGCAAGAGCTGTATCCCACTTGGTGATCTAATCACCTCAATGCCCAAGAAATAACGCAGCTTTCCCAAATCCTTCATCTCAAACTTTTGCTTCAATAGCATTTTCACATGAAGGATATCTTCATCACTGCCACCTGTCATAATCAAATCATCAACATAAATGACAAGCAGCATAATACCTTTCTCTGTTTTTCTCACATAAAGTGAGAAATCTGCCTTGGAAATATGAAAGCCAATAGTGACAAGATACTGTCCTATCTTGTCAGACCATGCTCTAGGTGCTTGCTTCAAGCCATACAAGGCTTTCTTCAACCTGCAAACAAACTCAGGATGAACAACATGCACATAACCTGGTGGCTGCTCCATATATACCTCTTCTTGGAAATCACCATGCAAGAAGGCATTCTTTACATCCATCTGATGTAAAGACCATTCCTTTGATGCAGCCATAGCAATGACTGCTCTTACGGTTGCCATCCTTGCAACCGGACTGAATGTTTCTTCATAATCAATGCCATATGTTTGTGCATACCCCTTGACTACTAATCTTGCCTTGTATCTATTCACAGAACCATCTGCATTGTGCTTCACCTTATAAACCCACTTACAGCCAATTGCATTCTTACCTTTAGGCAAAGGTACCAACTCCCATGTAGCATTTGCTTCCAAGGCATCCATTTCTTCATCCATGGCTTTCTCCCATTTTTCTTTTCCCATGGCTTGCTCAAAAGAAGTGGGTTCTGGTTCCTGTATCACTTTGACCATATATGCATAGTGAATGGCTGTAAATCCATCATATTTCAGCCTACCGACAGGATACCTAGCTCTGATAGACCTGCGCAACGTAGGTTCACTCCCAGGTGCTCTCAAAACATCCATGGTCTTCCTTACTCTAGGTGTAACAATAGAAGGAATACCCAACTCATCATCAATGCTCTGTTCTGAGCCACTGGATTCACCATCCACATAAGAGTGACCTGCATTCACATCAAACATGGGCTGATCTACCTTCTCTTTTCCTTTTCGTGATACCTGAATACCACTATCTGCATTGCTTTGAGAAGATTCTCCTGATCTCAATCTGCCTGTCTATGGCGAAGAATGTGAACCACTACTAGAGGACGCTCCAGGTCCACTAATGTTTTGTGACTGCTGCTGTGAATTCTGTGCAGCATTACCATTTTCTGCATCTACATCATCAATCACATTTACTGGTTTATACCAGCTACTCATCTCATCAAAAACAACATCTCTGCTCACTGTAAACTTACGAGTAGAAGGGTTATAGCATCTATACTCTTTTTGCTGCAGAGAGTAACCAATAAAGATGCACTTCTCAGCTTTTGGATCCAACTTGGATCTCAACTCATCTGGCACATGTACATAGGCAATGCAACCAAAAATTTTCAAATGAGAAATATCTGGTTTCCTACAAGTATACCTCTCCTCTGGAGTCATCCCATGTATTGCTGCAGTGGGAGTCCTGTTCATTATATAGACTGCCATAGCAACTGCTTCAGCCCAATAAAAATCTGGCAAGTCTTTTTCGTTGAGCATGGCACGAGATACCTCTCCAATATGCCTGTTTTTCCTTTCTGCAACTCCATTTTGTTGTGGGGTATGACTGCATGAATATTGCTGCTTTATGCCATGCTCCTGCAGGAACCTTGCAAACTCATTTGAGAGGTACTCTCCCCCTCCATCTGACCTTAGGCATTTTATTTGCAGGCCTGTTTCTTTTTCAACCATAGCTTTAAGAGTTTTGAAATGCCCAAAAACTTCACTTTTCTTTTTCATAAAATACACCCAAACTTTTCTGCTATAGTCATCAATAAAACTGACAAAATAATGACAACCTCCAAGAGATGCAACTTTAGTAGTCCACACATCAGAGTGGATTAATTCCAATGGCTTTTTACTCTCTTGAACATGTCTAGGAAATGGTTTCCTTGCCTGTTTTCCAAACTGACAGGCTTCACATACCTTACGCATTTCTACAACCTTGAATTTTGGCAATCCTGCAACAATATTTTGGGCCTGCATTGATTTAAGTCGCTGTACATTAACATGACCAATGCGTTTATGCCAGATATCAATATCTGCAACCACACCAGTCCCATGAGCAAACATTTCTGCACTCAATTCAGACATGTCTGCATCCAACGTAAACATTCTGCCCTTCTTCTTTCCTTTTGCTATCAAGCGACCTTTATTTTTCATATCCTCAACAAAGCATCCATGAGGATTAAATCTGACCTGCAAGCCCTGGTCAACCATTTGACCAACAGAAACCATATTCTTGGTGATATTCAGAACATGAAATACATTCGACAGGTATTTCTTTTTCCCATCCTGCATAGACAAGGGAATTTTTCCAATCTGCACAATAGGATGTGCAGTATCATCACCAGTCTCCACAAATCCTGGTTTTTCCATTTTCCTTGCATCCTCCATCCATTCTGCATGACCTGTCATGTGGTTTGATGCACCTGAGTCAACATACCATACATCGTTGCTTTCTTCTGCAATTGTCACATAATTGTTCATGTGCTGCACCATAAACAAATGCTCATTTCTCTCATCACCCTGTCTACTAGAAGATGCATAATTTCCTTGTTGCAGTTTTCCATTCATGATGTCATTCTGCTTTTTATAGCAGTCTTTAGCCATATGACCCATTTTACCACAGTAGTAGCATTCAACATTGCTGTTTGCATTTTGCCCTCTTTGCCATCCACCACGACCTCTTTGGCTCCCCCTGTCTCTAGAGTTACCACGTCCTCCTCCATAGGACTGGTTTTCTTGAGTCTGCTGCATATTCTGATTTCTGCCACCACGGCCTCCAAATCGGCCTCCTCTACCTCTGCCTCTACCTCTTCCAGCATTTGAGTAGAAGATAGTTTCTTTTGAAGTTCCTCCTGAAGAAGATGCACCACCATTTCTTTGCTCCTCAGAAATTAGAAGAGCAATCAACTCCTCAAAATCAGAAAATCTTTCACGAACTGAAATGGATGTCCGAAACTGTGCATAATCCTTTCCTAGACCATTCAAGGTCACAGAAACTAAATCATCATCTTCCACTGGCGACCCGATGGAAGCAAGTGCATCTGCAATCTTCTTCACCTTCATGTGGTAGTCATTGATGCTCATATTTTCTCTTTGCACATTATGCAACTCTTGCTTGAGCTACATTTTCCTGGCTTGAGTATTTGTGCTATACATTTTTGACAAAGTATCCCATGCCTCCTTTGGCATACTTGCATCCTGAATATGCACAATCATAGAGTCTGAAATGCTGATAGACATCCAATACATAACTTTCCTGGCTCTCTCATGCCATGCTTTAAATGCCTGCATTTGCTGTTGATTGGGAACATCAGGAAGAATTGGTTCTTCTTCATTTCCTGCAACAAATTCCCAATATCCTTTTCCCATAAGGAAATTCGTCATTCTAAACTTCCATGCTTGGAAGTTATTCTTGTCAAACTTTTCAGTGACAATCTGTGAAAGAGAATCAGACGCCATTACAGAACACTGCAAAAAATTCTGTCACTGTGAGAGCGGAATTTAGGTGACGGGAGGTGCTTAAAAATAGCTAAAAATTATGAAGATCAAGGGAAAAATATTCACCGTCAAAGGCGGCGGCTCGATCTAGGACGATTTTAAGCGCCAAAGTGCTTTAAAGGCGCCCGAGCGACACTTGGTGATTTTTCATAATTTTTCAGATAGTCGTGCGGGTTGACACGAGCTACTGGCCAATGCGGGATGCTAAGCCGGACGCCCAGGATTTTTCAGAGCTCGATTCCGAGTCTGGACGGGGGAAAGGCCACAAACCGGTCAAGATTTGAAAAGGTGGACTTATTTTTGGCCAAAGTGGGCATGACCTTTGGGGCCCAAATTTTATGCCACATGAAATGTGGATGAAAAAATCGTGAAGAAGATGAAGAAGACGTGATCAGAGATGGCGCCGAATTTTGCGCTCCCATCTTGGTGGTGCTTCTCCCTGCCTGCAAACAACCCCCTATTTGACATTGGCCCTTGCCTACACTCCGTATGCTGATCATATCGCCACCCTTCGCCCGTCGAATGATGGCCTGGTTTGAAATTTTTGATTCTAGTCTTTCTCTCTCCTCCCTCTCTCTCTTCTAAAGGCAAGTTCATGTGGGGAGAAGAAGGAAGAAGAAAGAATGATGGAGGCTTGTCCGGCATGGATCGGATTGCTACACGGGCTGAGAATAATCATTGGTGATGGTGCTGGACATGAAGTGCTGCTGTTTTCCAAATCTACAGCCATGGATACAAAACCCGAAACACGCAAATAAGCGGTAATTTGAAATTTTCAAAGGAAATTTGAGTTTTTATGGCTTTTGATGGATGAAATGGTGTTCATGTGGGATAATAATGGTTCATGATACTGTTTTCTATGAGTTCTTGCTGGTCATGATCAAAAAATCAGAAAAATATGCATTTTGTGGTTCAAAATAATATGCTAAAACACGTAAAACATGAAAAACAAGGGAAAATGAGGGTTTTTGGCATGAAAATGGAAAAATGGATAGGAACATCAACTAAACTTTCATTTCTCTGCAAGAAGGAACTAAGGGCCACAGCCCATAACCTGTTTTGAATTTCCAGCAATTAAATAATGCAGGAAAATAAGGGAAAATAGGGAAAAACCATGAAAAATAGGGGAAAAATGTATTTTGGGTTCCGAAAAATAAGGATAAATAAGAACAATGCTTGTGAATGGTTGTGGGGACTGAAGCATGAGGATTTGCCTCAATTCAACCCCACTTTCTTGTGCTAGTGTGGTTTTTGCCGCTTTCTATACATAAAAATGATGTCAAAATACCCTATAAATCTATCCAACGATGCACTATCAACGGGGAAGGGTAGAGTTGTGGAAAAAATAGTTAAATGCCGCTGAGCATGAGGAATAATTTGCTGATTTTATATGCATTGCATCTAGGATGGAATAATAATGATAAAAATTAAAACCTAGTAGCACGAAGATCACTTCGGTGCTAGGTGTTGCAGCGAAGCACAAAGCGGTTAGAAAGAAAAGCATGAAAGAGATGTTTTGCACTTGCACGCTGCTGGTTTTTAAAATGTTTGAGCACTAGGCATTTACCTCTTTGCATGATCATTTAGAGGAAATTAAAAGTATCAGAGTTAGCTCCTGGACATGCATAGCAATTGTTTTCAGTAGGCCTTTGACCCACCGTTGAGAGGCAGTGAGGTTCCTATGCTGTAGGCTAGTCGTGGGATCCTAAAGGGGAAATCAAGTAAGGACAATGGTACATTCCTGGACACGTTTATTTGGTACCTTGAGCGACTTTTGTGCGAAATGTCTAAATGTTGAGCGACGCATCGAGGGGCCAATCCCCAAGGTGTAGGAGAGTCGCAGAGGGTTGACGGCATTCAGCCGTAGGGGGAACCCCATGTGTATGTGATTCGAGCCTTTTGGCTATGTGAAAGGGACTCCCTCTGAGGAGTAATATTGGGTTAGGATCAGTTGGACTACAACGTATTACAAACGCAATGTTTAGGAAGGCAGAGATTTTGATAGACGCTCCTGGCCGCGAGGCCGAGGGGTTGTCTTGCGCATAGTGACGAGGTCCGGCTAGTGCATGAGCCAGTGCCGGCCCGTTTTTAGGTCCATCAGTGGTGCGTCTGCCGGGAGCTGCTTAAAAGTGGCGGTTCTCGAATCCTGGTTGTTTAGGGACCAACTAGCAGTTTATGCCAAAGGATACTGAGATTGATCCGTTATTTATTGATAAGCATCGTCTAGCAGAAATCCAAAAGCAAGAAAGAGACGAAAGAGCTAGGCGACGTGCTGAAATTTTTAGGAGATATTCCCCTAAGCGTAGCGGTGCTGAACCCTTACGAGGGAGTGGATCTAGTGGCCTTAGGACCACAAGTAGTAAGTTAGGAGAAGGTGGAAGCTCTAGTGCTCCCCTTCCTGCCATAAGCCAGTCCACGTCAATTGCGGGAGGTGTAACCCCACCGTTCCCTATTCCTAGTGCAAATCCAATCCACGTCATAGCGCAGCCTATTGCAATTCCAGCAGGAACGACGGATTTGCCGGCTCTAGGTTATCCGCTACCCATTTTTAATGGGCTAGTTGAGGAAGATGCAGAACTTCACATTAGGGAGTTTCAAAAGCTGATGTTTAACTGTCGCATTCAAGAGGAAGGACATTTAATGATGTTCTTCAACATGACTCTCAAAGGAAGAGCCGCTATATGGTATCATGGTTTAGAAGCCGGAACCATATTGAACATTGATGCATTTTATGGAGCTTTTCGAAGGGAGTTTTCCCCTGAAAGGGGTGGGCAATATTGGTTGCGTGTACTCAACGTGACCCGCCAAGATCCACACGAGGATATTCGTGCTTATGCGAAGAAGATAAAAGAGGTCTTCCGTAAGTTGGACACCTCTATTCCTATCCCCGCAGCTGCCCAATTGCAATATTTCCTACATGGGTTGGACTTTAATATCCAATTGCAGTTGAGTAGTGTCCCCTGTAAAATATTACACGGCGCAGCGAACAGAATCTGAGAAAGAGATAGAGAGTACACAACAGATAAGAGGAGAATCAGTAAAATTCTTTAACTCCAAACAACTGATACAAAGATGGCTCTGTCCACCCGTGCGCTTCCAATGAATGAAGCTTAGATGGCGATCTAGACAGAAGATAGGTGAAGAGCTTAAGGCTAGCTGGAACAACAACTCTGACTGGGTGAAAGATGAGTGTGTGATGGCTGCGAAGGGGTTTAGCTTTTATAGCCCGCGAAGGTCGTTAGGTCGGCCTGCTGACCGACCTACCATATGAGCCTCCACTAGTCGGCCAGGGAATATTCCAGGGAATATTCCCTTTACCATCGGGCCGGGGGCGCTGCCCCCGGACCCCCGCCAGGGGGGCCGCTGGCCCCCCTGGGACCCCCCAGCCAGGGGCCGCTTCCGCGGCCCCCGGACCCCACAATAGGGGCCCCTTTTAACTCCCTTACCACGCAACTCAATGCAATGTGCCTCGAGTTGCTACCAGCTTAACCACTCCGTCTAACCCAAAGATTAGACCCACAACAGTCACCTTTTTGCCATCCGGTCACATAGACCTCATCTGATATACAAGTCAGGACTCAACCAATGTCCGGGCTCACATTTGGCTTCTCCTCATAATGGGGGCCTTACAACTTTGAGCACCATGGATCATTGGTAGCACCTAATGAGGGTGGGGCATTGATCATATCTAACACCCCCCCTCAATGTCCACCCATAGGTGAACTATCTCCTCGGCCCAATGCCGAGTCTCTGAAGATGAACTTGAAGCAGATCCTTCGTAAGTGCTTTGGTGAAGATATCTGCTCCATTCTCCTCTGTTGGACAGTAGACCAATTCCACTATCCCATCCTCCATCAAATCACGCACATAGTGATACTGGATCTCTATATGTTTGGTGCGTGCATGAAACACTGGATTTTTGGCAATGGCGATGCAACTCTGATTGTCACATCTCAGCACAGTTGGTTCTTCATCCTGCACTCCCATATGCCATAGAATCCTTCTCAACCATACGGCCTCACATGCAGCAAAACAAGCTGCCTTGTACTCTGCTTCGGTAGAAGACAATGCCACTGTTGGTTGCTTCTTACTAATCCAAGAGAAAATTCCTGAACCCAAAGAGAAACAATAACCAGAAACTGACTTCCTGGAATCAATGTCTCCTGCCCAATCTGAGTCACAGTTCCCCACAAGAGAAGTTCCGAAACTGTATGTGATACCATAGTCAAGAGTTTTCTTCAAGTATCTGAGCACCCGCATCCCAGCATTCCAATGACTCTCATGAGGTTTGTTTGAGAACCTGCTCAAAACACCAACAGCAAAACTGATATCTGGTCTGGTGTTACACAAGTAGATTAGACTGCCGACCAACCTCCTATACCTCCCAATGTCTGCTAGTGCTGATGTATCCTCAACGGATAACTTTACATTCACCTCCATAGGTGTAGCTATCTCCTTGCACTCGGTCATGCCAAATGCCTTCAAGATCTCCCATGCATACTTCTTCTGAGAGATGAAGATCTTTCCTGGCTCTTGCCAGACTTCAATCCCCAAACAATAGTGCAGCAAGCCCAAGTCTGTCATTTCAAACTCAAAACTCAAAGCCTTTCGAGTTTGGTTGATCATATCTTCATAGTCACCTGTAATAAGAAGGTCGTCCACATATAGGACAATCACTACAGACTTTTTACCATCCCTGTAAACATACAAGTTAGCATCTGAGGCACATCTTTTGAAGTTTAGGTTTAAAAAGAACCTATCTATCCGCTGGTACCATGCTCTGGGGGCTTGTTTCAGCCCATACAATGCCTTCTTTAGTTTACACACTTTGTTCTCAGAATGGGGGGCCTCAAACCCTGGTGGCTGAGCCACGTACACCTCCTCCTTGAGGTCACCATTTAAGAACGCTGACTTAACATCCATTTGGTACACTGGCCACTTCTTGTGGGCAGCCACTGCAAGTACCGTGCGAATAGTGGTCATTCTGGCAGTTGGGGCAAATGACTCTTGAAAATCAAACCCTTCAACTTGTGAAAATCCTTGGGCAACCAGTCTAGCTTTGTACTTTTCTAAGGTACCATCAGCCTTGTACTTTACCTTCCAGATCCACTTGGTGCCAATAATCTTCCGCTTTGCTGGCCGATCCACTAGCTCCCAAGTGTCATTCTTCATTATGCTGTCATACTCCGCCTGCATAGCAGCCTTCCATGATGGATCTGCAAGTGCTTCTTCTAAGTCAGTTGGCTCCTTTACTTCTCTCATAATCTCAACCATCAAGGCCATGTTGACTATGTGAGCAGAAGCCCTCCTTTGCTCCTCTATTCTCTGAGACCTCCTTGGTCCGTCTGCCTTCTCCTCAACAGATGCAGGCATAGGATTATTGTGGTCATAGAGCTGCTTCACCCAGCGCGGCAATGGCTTTTCCGGTGGGGTGATGTCAGGTTGGTGAACTTTTTCCTCATCATCTGAAGATGATGCTTCCTCCTCCTTAAGGATAGGGATAGCTCTCGGGACAGGTTCATAGTGGACTACTTCTTCGCTTGATGATAAAGTGGAAGACCTTGCCTTCTCCTCCTCCACTGTATGCGGCTCCTCCTTGAACACCACATCACGGCTCGCGATGATCTTCTTTGCCTCTTGGTCATATAACTTGTAAGCCTTCTGCTCATCACTATAACCCAAGAAGATACATTTTCTGCTTTTTGGTTGTAACTTGTTTCTCTTCTCATCTGGAACATGTGCATAACATTCACATCCAAAAATTCTGAAATGTGAAACAGATGGTTTCTTACCAGTGTAAGCCTCATGAGGTGTTTTTCCCTTGAGAGCCTTTGTGTAGCTCCGATTTAGAATGTAGACTGCAGTATTAACAGCTTCAGCCCAAAAATGGTTAGGCAATCCCTTGCCCTTTAGCATGCATCTTGCCATCTCCACAATGGTACGATTCCTGCGTTCCACAACACCATTCTGCTGAGGTGTGTGAGGCGTCGTCAATTGACGCTTGATCCCTTTGCTCTTGCAAAAGCCTTCAAACTCCTTTGAGTTGAACTCACCACCACCATCTGTTCTAAATTTCTTCACACTTTTCCCTGTTTCATTCTCAACAAGTATTAGCCATTCTTTAAACTTACCAAAAGCTTGAGCCTTATCACGAAGGAAGTACACCCACATCTTCCTACTGTAGTCGTCGACAATCAACATAAAATAAGAAGATCCCCCCAAGGCCTGTGTAGGCATCTTACCACACAAGTCAGCATGCACCAACTCTAGAGGAGCATGTGCTCTATTCTTGCTTTCTTGTGGAAATGCCTTTCTCTGTTGCTTGCCCATCATACAAGCTTCACATGGTTCCTTCAATTCAGTTATTGTAGGTAGGTGAGCAACCATACCTTGCTTTTGCATCTCCTTCAATACTGCAAATCCGATGTGTCCAAACCTTTCATGCCAAAGCTTACTTGTGCCCACTCCAGCGGTGGCTGTAAGAGCACTTAGCTCATACAGGTTGTTCCTTCTTTCTCCTTTGCCAACAATTGTGCCAGCACTATCAATAATTTCTGCACCTGTCTTCTTGAACCTCACTTCATGACCAAGATCAGTTATGGCAGCAACTGATAAGAGATTTCTCCTGATTTCGGGAACATACAACACATTTGAAAGCTTTTTGACTTCACCATTTGCAGCAACAAAAGAAATAGTACCTGTGCCCGCAGCAGGGCATTTAGCATCATTTCCAACCGTCACAGTGATGGATTCTTGTAGAGGCTGCATAGAACTGTATAGACCTTTCTTGTTGGTCATGTGACGGGAGGCCCCACTATCCAACACCCAAGAGTCAGTGGTAGATTCTTCTTGCACCGAGGAGCACACTTCCTCAATGGTCGCCATGAATAATTCCAACTCTGCTTCAGCCGTATTGGCTGTCTCTTTCCCTTTAGTTTTAAGGGTACCATTCTTTTCATCTGCCTTCTTGACACGACAATCTGCAATTGCATGTCCTTTCTTCTTACAGTAGAAGCACTCTCCTTGAAACTTCTTCTTGCCGCCCTTTTTCTTTTTGTCACCATCATTTTTGGTGGAGGAAACACCTTTGCCTTTTGCATTGGCAGAGAATGCAGCATCTCCATTGTTGCTTCCTTCTCGGGCTTTCAGCCTTAACTCCTCCTCCATTAATAATGCACAAAACTCCTCAAAAGTCAAAGCTTGAGGTCTCACCTGAGTATTAAGGGCAGTTACTAGTCCATCAAACTTTTGTGGACAAATCCGAAGACACCTCCGAGCTAGCTCTTCGCTAGTCTTTTGTATCCCAGCGCCAGCCATCTGGTCGCGCAGATTCTTAATCCGAGTGATGAATGCTTCAACCGTCTCTCCTTCAGCAAACTTCTCCGCTGCTAGTTGATTCTCCAAGTTTTGAATCCTTGTTTGGTTTCGTGTTTCATACTGACTCCTTAGTACATTCCAAGCCTCTGACGCTTTGGTTGTATGCTGAATCAGAGTCAAAACACTGTCAGAACAGCTTGTAACTAAGGCACACAATGCATCTGCATTCCTTCGTTTCCAAGCTCGTAGAAGATCTGCATTCGGAGGAATCATCACACTAGGATTTGATGGGTCGGGGGTAGGCTGTGGTTCTGCGTCAGTCCCCAGCACAGTCTCCAGAAGCTCATAAGAATCAAGGATAGTAGTAATTTTGAACTTCCACAAGGTGTAGTTTGTACCATCTAACTTGCCTTCGCTGAAGGTTGGTGGACGAATCCTCAGTGTTTGAATAGCCGGTACAGCAGCACCACCTCCTGCACCGCTTCCTGATGCGCCAGAACTGCTTCCCGGAGTCGACATCGTTTCTCTTTGCTGTTGAAGCCTTTGCCTCTTGCACGCTCTCCGATCTCTAGAGCCCCCTGGGCTCTGATACCATGTAAAATATTACACGGCGCAGCGAACAGAATCTGAGAAAGAGATAGAGAGTACACAACAGATAAGAGGAGAATCAGTAAAATTCTTTAACTCCAAACAACTGATACAAAGATGGCTCTGTCCACCCGTGCGCTTCCAATGAATGAAGCTTAGATGGCGATCTAGACAGAAGATAGGTGAAGAGCTTAAGGCTAGCTGGAACAACAACTCTGACTGGGTGAAAGATGAGTGTGTGATGGCTGCGAAGGGGTTTAGCTTTTATAGCCCGCGAAGGTCGTTAGGTCGGCCTGCTGACCGACCTACCATATGAGCCTCCACTAGTCGGCCAGGGAATATTCCAGGGAATATTCCCTTTACCATCGGGCCGGGGGCGCTGCCCCCGGACCCCCGCCAGGGGGGCCGCTGGCCCCCCTGGGACCCCCCAGCCAGGGGCCGCTTCCGCGGCCCCCGGACCCCACAATAGGGGCCCCTTTTAACTCCCTTACCACGCAACTCAATGCAATGTGCCTCGAGTTGCTACCAGCTTAACCACTCCGTCTAACCCAAAGATTAGACCCACAACAGTCACCTTTTTGCCATCCGGTCACATAGACCTCATCTGATATACAAGTCAGGACTCAACCAATGTCCGGGCTCACATTTGGCTTCTCCTCATAATGGGGGCCTTACAACTTTGAGCACCATGGATCATTGGTAGCACCTAATGAGGGTGGGGCATTGATCATATCTAACATCCCCTTGGGGGATATAGATACTGCCATTACACGAGCACAAGAGGTGGAATCCCGATTACAAGCAGCCTATGCTTCACGAGGCAATTCGAACATGGGTTTAGTATTGGGAAACAATATGGCAATAGCCAATGGCAGTAGTGGCCAAGGGATAGCGATGGCTAATCCTAATGGGAGAGGGAACATGATACAGAATGTCCCTTTATTACCAGCTCCCCCTAGCATGTCGATGCCTACGGGCAGTCAAATGGCTCCAAGTAGTGGAGGCCAGGCGGTCAATTCTAATACCATGCCTCTAGCTCAACAGCCTGTGCCTAATCGGATTGTTAGGCCGATGGAGCGACATGGTAATGACCTAGGCTATGAGTCGAGTTCTTCCAATGTTCTTGGCGAGGTTAAGGACATGATGAAGCATTATACTGACATGATTACGGAGCAATATCGACAAATAGCTATTGATGTCAACTTCCTTAAAAAACAACAAAATTTGATAGGAAGTAGATACCCGGAGGAGGGTGCACCGTCGAGGTTTAGTTGCAAATGGTGTGGCGGGCAGCACTATCCAAGAAATTGCCCAAATGTTAAGTGCGACATTTGTGGAAAATCCGGCCATTTAGCAGCTACTTGCTGGAGTAAGATCAGTTCTTTACAGCGAGGAAGTCGGCAACCAGGGCCTGTTAATCATCGTGCCCAAGGAAATGACTCCTAGCCGGAAAATGGGCCTAAACAAATACTTCAACGACCAAAGACTACAGTGGAGGAGCTACCAAGTGGTAGTGGGGTTAGTTTGATTGAGGCTGTACGCGTTAATGATGCTGAAACCTCTAATCTACGAGCTGTCCTTACAAGAGGAAAAAAGGGTAGAGAAGCCGACATGGATAAGCCTGTCGACGGGAACCCTAAACAAGGCGACAAAGGAATGCAAGTTTTGGATCCTGCCCTAGAAGGGGGACCTTTGAAGCCCGTAGAGAGTAAAGCCGATAACGAAGCACCAAAGAAGGTGAAAGTTAAGAAAGAGGCAATAAAGCCAGTTCAGCGACCTAAAGAGCGGATGATTTGGCGTGAAAAGCGAGCTCTATCGAACTATCATGAATTCGATTTGGAGAGCTCTCTTTGCGAAGTCAAGCCGGATGTGAACCTCTTACAGTTTATTAAGCTTTCCCCAGGAGTACGCAAGGAATTTAGAAAGATCCTACGTACCGGGTATATCGTAGAACCTTTGGGTATTGCGCGAGTTGGTGATGACTGGTTCGAGCATGCTGAGAAGCATTGCCCAAGGGTTGCAGCCTATGTCGATGGGATATTAGTAGATTATGCCATTGTCGACACGGGATCATCTGTTAACATTATGAGTTCTGAACTGATGGAAAGGTTGGGTCTTGCGATTCAGAAAGATACTTCCACAATTCTCAGAATGGTAGATGACAGTTTGAGACAGCCGGAAGGCTGCATTACTAAGGTCCATGTCACTGTTGCAAATATAGAATGCCTGTTGGACTTTAGGGTGATTCGTTTTGCAGGGCGGCCAAGTTACCAAGTATTACTTGGACGACCTTGGATCTTGCAAGCGGATTGCCAAGTGGATATACGCGCCGGTCGATTGATATTCGGCAGAGGTGCCCAGCGTGTGGTGGTTGATGCTTATCCTGAGTCCCCGCAGAGTGAGCGAGCTCCTCTATCTTCTACAGAATTGGAGACATTAGAAGATTTATCTGCCAGTGAGACATCATCGAGTGATGAGTCCAAAGAGGGATCCACCACGGAGGACATCTATCAGATCACTTTGAACGAGCCGATAGAGGCCCAAGATCGTATAAGAGATGCAGATGTTATCGAGCTAGACCTTGGTACGCTTGATGATTCGCGGCCAATCAAATTAGGCTCTATGCTCAGCACAGCAGAAAGGGAGGACTATGTGGCCTTGATCCAGGAATTCCGTGATATCTTTGCCTGGAGTTATGATGAGTTGAGAGGCATTCCTCCTAGTCTTGCTGTTCATACAATTCCATTGAAAGAGGGCAGTCGTCCTGTACGGCAGAAAGTAAGGCGTATGCCTTTCGAATTGAGGGACGGGCTGTTTGAAGAGTTATAGAAGCTTCGAAAAGCGGGTTTGATTTTTCCTGTGCAACACACGGAATGGTGTTCGCCAGTTGTGATTAGAAAGAAGAAGAATAATCAGATCCGTTTATGTGTAGACTTTAGGGAGCTGAATAAGCAGACAGTTAAGGACTACTACCCATTGCCATTTATTGACCAGATTTTGGATCAATTAGCGGGTAGGGAGATATATTCGTATATGGATTGCTTTGCAGGATACAACCAAATGGCAATTGCAGAAGAGGATAAGTTGAAAACAACTTTTATCACTGTATTTGGCACTTTTGCTTACCACGTGATGGCTTTTGGTTTATGCAATGCGCTTGGTTCGTGGCAACGAACAGCCGATAAGACATTCGGTGACATATCCCCTGAAGAGTTGAGGGTGTTTATTGATGACTTAGGGGCCGCCACCGTGAGAGAAAGGCAGTTGATCATTTTGAGAAAATGCTTTGAGCGCTGTAGAAAATTTTGCATCGCCCTAAACCCACGGAAGTGTGCTTTTGGAGTACCTTATGGGCTATTGCTGGGCCATGTGGTCAGTTCGGTAGGAATTGCGACAGACCCTGAGAAGGTCAAAGTTATAGTTGCCATGGGTCCACCACGCACTCCGAAAGAAGTTCATAGCTTTCTGTCTTCGGTTGGTTACTACCGTAGATTCATTAACGCCTTAGCAAAAAGAACGTTGCCGCTTACAAATTTATTGTCCTTTAGCTGTTCGTTTGTATGGGGTGACCCTTGTAAGGTAGCATTCGAGGATGTGAAACAAGAGCTAGCAAGAGCGCCCGTTTTAAAAGCACCTAAAAGAGGTGAGGTGTTCTATATATTCTCAGCAGCCACCATGTATAGTATCAGCTGCTGTTTAGCCCAAATTTGGGAAGAGAAGTGGTACCACCCGATTGCTTTTGCTAGTCGGAAGCTGGGGGTATCCGAAATAAATTACACCTACATGGAGAAATTGTGTCTAGCGATGGTCTTTGGGACCAAGAAATTCAGGCATTACATTCTCTATGAGAAAGTCGTGCTTTATACGAAGGCGGAGGGACTTCGACTATTGATGAATAAGTTACAGCCGCCTGATCGTTTAGCGAAGTGGTTGATCACTTTGCAGGAATTTGATTATGAAATCAAGAGTAAGCCACCAAGGTTGCAAGGCATCGTGGAATGTCTAGTGGACTTTGGGGAGCCGAAAGAATCTGTGGCTGAAGGTAGTGACATGGAGATGATATTTAAAATAGATACGGCATCTATTCCCTCCTGGTATGCTGCAATAACGCATTATTTATCAACGGGAGAGGCAGGATCCGAATTATCTAAGGCTGAGAAAAGGAAAATTAAGCAGCAAGCGTTAAAGTTTGCCTTGATCGCAGGTACATTATATCGGCAAGGGGTTGATGACATCTATCGCCGGTGTGTGATGCCTGACGAGGTGCCATTCATTTTGGAGGAGTGCCATGATTCTGCTTGCGGTGGCCATTTTGCTGGACGGCTTACAGCACAGAAGGCTTTAAGGGCAGGTTATTGGTGGCCTGCCATCTTCCAGGATGCGTTTGCGTATGTTAAGAGATGCGATATTTGCCAACGGCATGATAGTCGAGAGAATAGGAAACGACCACTCACCCCTATTATGGCGATACTTCCATTTGAGAAGTGGGGAATAGACTTTGTGGGTCCTATTACTCCGTCATCGACTACGCAAAAGCGGTACATCATTGTAGCAACTGACTACTTCACAAAGTGGTTAGAAGCACGAGCAACAAGGAAAGATGATGCTAAAGAAACTGCTAGTTTCCTTTTAGAGCAGATAATATGCCGGTTTGGTCCGCCGAAAGAATTAGTGTCGGACCGCGGAACCCATTTCCTGAATAAGGTGATCAAAGGTTTGACAGAGTTGTGGAACATCAAGCATAACAAGACAACCCCATATAATCCGCAAGCTAATGGTCAGGTTGAAAGCACCAACAAGCAGCTTGTGGGCATCCTGTCCAAAACTGTGTCGGAAAAGAAACGGGATTGGGATAAAAAGTTATACGTGGCAGTGTGGGCTTATAATACGACTTTCAAACGAGCCACTGGCCATACCCCGTTCAAGTTAGTATATGGGGAGGAGTGTGTCTTGCCTTTAGAAATTGAGCTGCCGACTATTCGGTTTGCCATCAATCATTCTTTGAGCGATGAAGACGCTCTTTTTGAGCGCTTGACGACACTGGCACATTTAGATGAGCTTAAGTTGCAGAGCTTATTGCACCAAGAAGCGGCGAAGCGCCGAATGAAGAAGCTACACGACCTTAAAGCCAAGAAATACACCTTCAAGAAAGGACAGCTTGTTCTGTATTATGACGCACGACGAGAATTATTTCCAGGCAAATTAGAACCCAAATGGGATGGGCCCTATAAGATCGTTAGGATAGGAAAGAATAAATCTACAGTATTGTTAGCTGACCTTGAGGGGATAGAATTTAAAAATAAGGTTAATCTTAATAAGATTAAACCTTATTACTTCTGATTGTACTAATGCTATGACTGCCTTGCAGGTCTAGGCAAGATTGATCAAACATCTGCAAGGAAATCGTGATAGAGGTTGATGGGTCGTCTGATCCCTTATTTAGAACACCCATATTTGGAACAGAGGTATCATCAGGGAAAGCTCATTTGGTGGAGCAAAGGATACAAGGTGATTGAGCAAGAAGGCGGGACATTTATTTGGGAGATCAAGGTCTTCTGCCATCACTGCCTACAAATTTTGACGAGCATCCCTGTTGAATTCAATGATGATGGAGGGATGGAGCCTA
Organism: Lygodium microphyllum; assembly: GCF_053477565.2. Classification (NCBI taxonomy): domain Eukaryota; kingdom Viridiplantae; phylum Streptophyta; class Polypodiopsida; order Schizaeales; family Lygodiaceae; genus Lygodium; species Lygodium microphyllum. The sequence continues at coordinate 79,817,788 of NC_141146.1, forward strand.
CAGTCCACCCGTTGAATATGCTGAATTTCAATTACTATAATTACGAGTAGAGTTCAGAATGGCGGGATATGTAAACCATTTATGGACATACACCTTGTACTTTGATGGGGCGTCCAGGGGTGCAGGCAAAAAAGGAAGTGTAGGAGTTGTCATCTGAGACCCCCGACGGCGCATTGTCATGAAGTTAGCTGCTTATCTCGGGGCAAATTTTACCAATAATATGGCAGAATACAAAGCCCTGATCATGGGTTTGAATATTGCAAAGAAGGGTGGTATCCGCCAGTTGTTGGTGAAAGGGGACTCTCAGTTGGTTTTAAATCAACTCAATGGGACGTACATGGTACGAAACCCCATCCTTTGTATGTACCATCATACTGCCATAGCCCTGCTAGACGAATTCGATAGAGTGTCTTTTTAGCTGATTCCACGGAATTGGAATCAGTTTGCCGATTCATTGGCTAATCTTGCGTATGAAGAGGACCTCTTCTTTAATTGTGGCCCTTGTCCCGATATATCTATTGATGGTGAGACAGGGCCTGGTCGTTTGTGGGGTATGCTTTCTGAACATGCCCTCTTTGGCATACGATGGTTGATGTGGGTGATGCAGAGGGTAAGCGAGACTCATCTGCCTTTATTATCGGGGACCCATAGACTGATTCGACAACATGTGATGCGAACACCTCTTGCGATATACGCAGGAGGGATAGGTCATAATCTACTGCACCTAGTTTAGGGCTATGCGCCTTTGTTCCCCTGGGAATAGTATGCTTTGATGTCTATCATGGTTGTTTCCAGGAGGATGTTATGTATAGTATTGTTTTATTTCATTAGGCCAAGAGGGCCGATCCAGTTTTGTAGTGAAGTGTTTGATTTTATTAAGCCAAGAGGGCCATTTCCCTGTCTAGTGCAGGTGCGTTTAATTGGGTTTTTGTTTTAGTGTTGTGCTAGACAGATTTCGTGTTTTGTGGAATTTGATGAAGCCTGGAGGAGCCTTTGCTGGAATGGAAGCTTCTTGTGGCCAATCCAGGTGATATTTCTCCTTTACGAGTACCTTTCTTTCTTGTTATATATGTATCTGTACTTGTCGAGGGGACACATTTTTGTTGGGGACCAGCAACCAAGGCATGAAGTCCCAGGTTTCGGCTAAGTATATTTGAGGAAGGTCGGAGTAGTCATCACCTCCTGTAAAGACATTGTTAGACATTGAAAGACCTGTTTTAGAAGGAAGTCCTAGTGGCTCTGTTCTGCTAGCCTGCTAGGCAGCCGTTCTAGGAGTTCTTGTTAGTAGTGAGGCAGTTAGAGAAGCCTGCTAGAAGATAATAATAATGATGCCAAGAAATCCTGAATATCCTAAAAGATGAATATAAATACGAAGGTGTGTAAAAAGGGGTTCTAACCCCTATCAAAGAAGAGGAAAAAATGAAAATATATAAGCAGTTGATCATTGCCTTGCGAAGGCCTGGTAGGTTCCTGGGGACGAGTCAGACCCGGGGCCGATACCTTGTCTTCCTAGGGGTGGCTTCTTGCTGGAAAAATAATATCACAACAAGGAAGGTTGGAGCGAAAATAAAAGTGAGCGTTAGAGAAGGATTAAGTGTCGCCTTGCGAGGGCTTGGTAGGTTCTTGGGTGCCGAGACAGGTCCTGAGACCGATGCCCTGTTCTCCTTGGGTCACTACGCTCAGCTCCCTCCTTTTTACATGCCCAAGTATGTTTATCCAATAAAAATCCTAAAAGAAGACATGTACTGAAAGAAAATACTTCCTGATCGGGCTATAGGAGTCCTCGCCTTGTAGGAGCTCCTAGTGGTGTTGTCTTTAGTTGGTAAGTAGTTCAGACTACCACTTAGGGCAACCTCTTTGGCAGTTCTTTTTAGTTTGGCTGTGTTGGAGCAGCTGGTTAGTGACTCGCTTCGGATCTTCTATTAAATGACGCTAGGCCTCCTCCTTGTGGATGTTATGCTTTGGTTCTGTCTAGGGGTAGGGGGAGCATTGTGCTGAGTTTTATTATATATTTGTTTTGTATCAGTTTGATGCTTCTTTGGTTGTTTATGTGCAGATATGTTCGTGGGTTCGACGGGCTGAGTCGCCCTATCCTGTGGTCGCCAATGAGAGCAGAATTTAGGTGACGGGAGGTGCTTAAAAATAGCTAAAAATTATGAAGATCAAGGGAAAAATATTCACCGTCAAAGGCGGCGGCTCGATCTAGGACGATTTTAAGCGCCAAAGTGCTTTAAAGGCGCCCGAGCGACACTTGGTGATTTTTCATAATTTTTCAGACAGTCGTGCGGGTTGACACGAGCTACTGGCCAATGCGGGATGCTAAGCCGGACGCCCAGGATTTTTCAGAGCTCGATTCCGAGTCTGGACGGGGGAAAGGCCACAAACCGGTCAAGATTTGAAAAGGTTGACTTATTTTTGGCCAAAGTGGGCATGACCTTTGGGGCCCAAATTTTATGCCACATGAAATGTGGATGAAAAAATCGTGAAGAAGATGAAGAAGACGTGATCAGAGATGGCGCCGAATTTTGCGCTCCCATCTTGGTGGTGCTTCTCCCTGCCTGCAAACAACCCCCCTATTTGACATTGGCCCTTGCCTACACTCCGTATGCTGATCATATCGCCGCCCTTCGCCCGTCGAATGATGGCCTGGTTTGAAATTTCTGATTCTAGTCTTTCTCTCTCCTCCCTCTCTCTCTTCTAAAGGCAAGTTCATGTGGGGAGAAGAAGGAAGAAGAAAGAATGATGGAGGCTTGTCCGGCATGGATCGGATTGCTACACGGGCTGAGAATAATCATTGGTGATGGTGCTGGACATGAAGTGCTGCTGTTTTCCAAATCTACAGCCATGGATACAAAACCCGAAACACGCAAATAAGCGGTAATTTGAAATTTTCAAAGGAAATTTGAGTTTTTATGGCTTTTGATGGATGAAATGGTGTTCATGTGGGATAATAATGGTTCATGATACTATTTTCTATGAGTTCTTGCTGGTCATGATAAAAAAATCAGAAAAATATGCATTTTGTGGTTCAAAATAATATGCTAAAACACGTAAAACATGAAAAACAAGGGAAAATGAGGGTTTTTGGCATGAAAATGGAAAAATGGATAGGAACATCAACTAAACTTTCATTTCTCTGCAAGAAGGAACTAAGGGCCACAGCCCATAACCTGTTTTGAATTTCCAGCAATTAAATAATGCAGAAAAATAAGGGAAAATAGGGAAAAACCATGAAAAATAGGGGAAAAATGTATTTTGGGTTCCGAAAAATAAGGATAAATAAGAACAATGCTTGTGAATGGTTGTGGGGATTGAAGCATGAGGATTTGCCTCAGTTCAACCCCACTTTCTTGTGCTAGTGTGGTTTTTGCCGCTTTCTATACATAAAAATGATGTCAAAATACCCTATAAATCTATCCAACGATGCACTATCAACGGGGAAGGGTAGAGTTGTGGAAAAAATGGTTAAATGCCGCTGAGCATGAGGAATAATTTGCTGATTTTATATGCATTGCATCTAGGACGGAATAATAATGATAAAAATTAAAACCTAGTAGCACGAAGATCACTTCGGTGCTAGGTGTTGCAGCGAAGCACAAAGCGGTTAGAAAGAAAAGCATGAAAGAGATGTTTTGCACTTGCACGCTGCTGGTTTTTAAAATGTTTGAGCACTAGGCATCCACCTCTTTGCATGATCATTTAGAGGAAATTAAAAGTATCAGAGTTAGCTCCTGGACATGCATAGCAATTGTTTTCAGTAGGCCTTTGACCCACCGTTGAGAGGCAGTGAGGTTCCTATGCTGTAGGCTAGTCGTGGGATCCTAAAGGGGAAATCAAGTAAGGACAATGGTACATTCCTAGACACGTTTATTTGGTACCTTGAGCGACTTTTGTGCGAAATGTCTAAATGTTGAGCGACGCATCGAGGGGCCAATCCCCAAGGTGTAGGAGAGTCGCAGAGGGTTGACGGCATTCAGCCGTAGGGGGAACCCCATGTGTATGTGATTCGAGCCTTTTGGCTATGTGAAAGGGACTCCCTCTGAGGAGTAATATTGGGTTAGGATCAGTTGGACTACAACGTATTACAAACGCAATGTTTAGGAAGGCAGAGATTTTGATAGACGCTCCTGGCTGCGAGGCCGAGGGGTTGTCTTGCGCATAGTGACGAGGTCCGGCTAGTGCATGAGCCAGTGCCGGCCCGTTTTTAGGTCCATCACACTGCAAAAAAACACAGCTTCACCCTCACAAGGGCAAATCTGCAAAACTGGCAAAAGTGGTATTTGACCACACAGTCACTTCCTAGTGACAATTTTGCATAAACAGGAACCAAGGATGATTTTGTAACTCCCAATGTCTCTGCGCACAAGCATACGATGCAATTTCTACAGTAACTTTTCACTGACCTGTAGAACAGTGGCTGCACAGCATAAAACTGGGCCTTTTCCTGAGTGCGTGCAGAAAACTTTTGCCTCCAAAATAGGCCCCGAAATGGCCTCAAATAAAAAAAACAGGGTCGCCAAGGGCTAAAGCCCTTCCTGCAGCATATACTGCCCTCTTATTTCACCGCGAAGGGTATCTCAATCTGAGACAATGCACTCTTGCAATTTCCGGCTGTGCTACCTGCAGAGATCTGCTCCCAAAACAGAAAATGAAAGCAACACTGCTCCTCTTACCAGAACACCGCGAGCTTGGCTTGCTTTCTTGAGCTCCTTACCACGAACAAGGCTCTGATACCATGTCAAGATTGTGGGAGAGAAGGAAGGAGTCTCACTTGTAGCTTTCTTGCTTGCACAATGGGGGAATACACACAAAGGTGGAGGCTGAAAACAGTTTTCCTCTTCTTAGTTGTGTAAGCCAAAAAGAACTCACATACATAGAAATAGAAGAACCCTATATATGGGTCTCAAACCAAACTCAACTAACTAAGGTGGCATACTAACTGAGCCACGAACTAGAGTAGATAAGGATAGCTGTCATGTAGCTATTATTTATGGGCAGTGTACCAACCGCATCTACAACTGACAAGTCGGTGACATAAATGCACAACGGTCACCCTGGCATATCACGAGTGGAGCTCGATCTCTCAACAGATAAGAGTGGCTATTGCATTGGTATGCTCCAAGCACATGAGGAGTGAATTTGACTAGAGTATTAAATATGATTGGTTTTTATTAAATATGACGCTTTGTTCAGTGCTATGTATTAAATATGATTGGTTTTTATTACATATGACGCTTTGTTCAGTGTTATGTATTAAATATGACGCTTTGTTCAGTGCTACTTTTTTTTATTATTACTTATTAATATCTGCTCCTACAGAGGCTAATGTGCAGCATGATAGTCTAGATGACAAAGAAGAGGTGAGTGGTGATAGTGATCAAGGGGAGAATGATGATGAAAAAGAAAAGAAGCACTCAAGGAACTTAGGCAAGCAAGTCTCTCTAGGACTGATGAAGGATGTGCTGAGTCGATTTTATATAAAAAAGAGGACGCTGCCTCCTCTTGTGCCTCTTTGCAGATTAGTGGCTCATGAGGCAGTCAGATTTGCTACGGATCATGCCCAGTGGTTGATTCCTTCCTTTGATTCCACTGGTTATCTTGAGACTATGGGACACTTCCTTGTGTCAGTTGAAGGTCCGAGAGGGGAGACCATGTCTGTGACAGCCAGCAATCTAGATGAATGGGGTCCAATATGGCGTCAAAGAAATGAGGATTTTGAGAGGGCTCTTGGAAGAGAGTGGCAAGACCTTAAGGGTAAAAAGTTCTTGGTTTGGGATGGAAACCACAGGCTTAAAACGTGGTGGAAACGCATCAAAGAAAGTAAGTTGTCCACTATACATGCAAGTATTGAATGTTCGTATCCCATTCTTATGTTTGTTGGTTTTCAATTACAGAGTACTCCGATTGTGCTCACTACCATGTTAGTGTACGGTGCCAATTCATTGAGGTGCCAAAGGCAAAGGAAGCAGAGCTACTACTCGCACTAGACACCACCAACGCGTAAGTCCTCTTCCTTTACCTATGCTCCTCTTTATAATATGTTACACTTACATTCTCATATTATGCTTTTGTTTGTTTTCAATAGTATTGCCAGAGCTCATGTTACTCCAAATATTGCGCATGAGGTGTATATGTTTCAAAAGTTTGGTATTGCAAACAAAGACTCCATTCTAGATAGATTGAGTCCGGCCATGAGGAAGTGGGCTGAGGTTGAGATGAGTATAGAGGCAAGGTATTATCATGGTGTTGCTCCATGGTATAACTCTCCTTGCGGTTTAATATCTCAGCTTGTATGGAAGGTGATTTTCTTTCTATGGCTCACTTGTATGAGATGTGCTTTTCTATCTCTAATTTAGTTTTTTTTTTTTTGGAATGATAGGATGAATTTCATGTCTTCATCTCAAAAGAAACTGCTAAGCTTGAGGCTCTTGGTCTAGATGAGGTAGAGAGGAAGAAACGTTTGGAGAAGGCTACAAGGGTGGAAGAGGAGCGCCTTAAGGATAGGGGTTACAAATACCTATCCATTGCTAATCCCAAAAATGGTGATGAGTTCTTTAAGTTGTTATTTGGGCTAAAGTGGGATGATGCAAGCATGCTCAAGATCACAAGAGACAAGCTGTATTGTCTCACAAGCTCAAAAATCCCTGCGGAAAGGTAATTTGTATATATAACGCAAGGTGTGTGTATGTGATGCTTTTTTCTTCAATGCTTTCTATTTGTGTATATTGTTGTGCATCACAGGAAAAAAATATTGTTGCATCTTATGAGTCTCACAAAGGCCAAAGACCCCCAATACCCGCATTTTGGTGATTATAAGCTCTTTCGGGTTTACATGAAGAAAGAGACATATTGGGATCACTTGCATTCGGAGGCACTACTTCAGATTGATAGGATACAAGTAGAAGGTCCACAGGTACCAGATTCATTTGAGGAGTTCTTTAAGCTTAACATGAAGAATCATGTCATGCAGGTTGACTCAATGCAGTGCATTCATATTGCTTTCTTAAGTTCTTTCTTAAAATGTATATGTGCTAATGTTAAGCGCTTGTGAAACTTGTGTAGGCTTTTGTACACCTCTTGGATGGAGTGAAATCTTCAGATGTTGCAGAGAAGATGCCAGAGCTTACGTTTTCAGCCAAACGTGTGATTTATAGGTTAGCATCCATTTTCATATTAGATTGTGTGTCTGATTTTCATATTAGATTGCATGCATTTTCATATTAGATTTCATATTAGAGAAGAATGTTGCAAGTGGATACTACAATGTGTAGAAGAGAAGAGGCTGGATGCAGCTCCGCAATTCACAAGAGAGTGGATTGATGTTCGTGACGAGAACACTATGTATTCTCCATCATTACGTGAGAGAAAATTGACAGCATGGGAGGCAAGTGTTTGCCCTTGGTGGCTGGATTACCCTGTGGGGGTTATCCCTAAGCAAGAGAAAGATCTGCATGACAGTAAGTACTTCAATCTATGTAAACATCTCGTCGATTTTGTAGCAATAGTTTTTGTGCTCATGCATGGGAGTCTAAGGGTGAATGATACTATGTAGGATTCAAGGAGGGAGTTGATACTCATGAACCGCTTACCGCACCCACCACTGTAGAGGAGCAAGCAACCAAGGCTACCAAAGGTGCCACCCAGGGTACTCAAGGTAATCCAGGGAGAAAAAATGTGCCAGAGACCTCTATGGCGCCCACCACCTCCTTTGTTGCAGATTCATCTCTTGGTCGAGAGAATTGGGAGAGGCGACCTATGACCCGTTTAGTAGGTGAGAAGTCTTATATTAACTTGAAATTCTTGTATGATTATTAAAAATAAATTACTTTGAAATAATTGTTGCAGGGTTCTAGTATCAAACATATGTCGATGCTCTATTAGTGGATGTGACACAAATTGATAGATTTGCCCTTGATAGGTAGACATGACAACTACATATTGCAAGAACATCAATTTACATGTTGCATATAGCATTGGATCATCGTTTACTTTGCATTAATGACTATGTTGTTTTGTGTATAGCATCAACAAGTTTTTTGCAACACAAAAGATGCATCTTTATAGCAAAGATGGAGTTCCATGTCAAGAGGTGTCTCGATTGATATTTGCGGATTTTCCTACGAGCTTGCTTGTGGATGCTCTAGGTCCCATCCCATTGGGTAAGTTATGCTTTCTATCACACAAGGTTTACATCAAACTCACTTCTCATATATCATAATGCCAATGTTGTTTGTAGAGGGCATGACTATTCCCAAGTGGAACACGTTCTCAAAGGGTCTAGTTATGGGTTGTATGGACCTTGCTCGCGAGTATTTGGCTGACCAGGGATTCTTAGTCACTATGTGCTTAGCAGAGCATATAGGTGAGTTTATTACGGATGCGGCAAGAGTGGGGTTTGTGCTTCACCGCACGTGGACACTCATGTGTGACTCCAAGGCTTATCGACATCCCGTTACTAGAGAGGCGGTAAGATAACAAAGTTGGATACGTTGAACGTACGGTTGTATGTTCTAAATAAAGTTTGTGTTACATGCTTTAAATAAAAACATGGATCACTTATTCTATTTCCACTCGTGAATAGGTACTTGATCTTACTGTGTGTCTTTGGCATCGCGCTGGTCATGTTGTGCCTTGCTACGACAGAGAGGCTGGGGAGAAGATTTCAGAGAGATTGTTTCCAGCGTATCGTAGCTACATGATGGATGATTGTGTCTTTCCCATGGAGTTGATGGTGTCATTGTCAAAGGCGGAGCAGAGAGGTCTCATCTTTTCTTTCGGTAAGTAGTCTTGCATGTTTTTGCTCTCAGGTTACCTTGTATGGTATTTTCATTGTTTCTACTTGCATGGCCGCAAAGATTTTGTATCTTGATTGGTGATATGGTTAGGTGGTTAGTAGCTACATTTACGAAACGCTACGACTATGTTTTGGATGTGTTTGTGAGGTGTGGTGGTTTGGCGCGGGCCAGTGCAGAGGAGATGAGACATTGCATGTGTCTAGAAATAGATGATGTGCTCTATGGGGAGTGTTTGTCCACCATAGTGTGTGGACCGGTACCATGCTGAGAGAGAGTGTGTTTTTTTTTCGAGAGACTCTAGACATTTCATTTTGTTACTACTTTTATATATATGTTTATTATACACTTCGTCATGTGACTATGCCCGATTTTGTCTAAGAGATTACATGCATTGGGATCTTTGATTTGTTTTTAGGAAGAGTGTACCTTGCGACTATTTGACACGAATATATTTTACTAGTTTTCCGTTGGTTTTGTTTTCTTGATGTGTGTTCATGTAAATGCAATGTGTCGTACTCCTTAAGTAAGACTATTTATATGCAGAATGATATGTTGCACGAAAAAGCTCGAAAAAAAGAGATTGATTAGAAAAGAACGAAAATGAAAGCCCGCAAAAATAAAATCCCCCATTTACTTAAAGTTGATGTCCAACTGATGACCAACAATGAGGGTTTATTGCCATACCTTGAAAACTTAAGAACTCAACTCCAAGGACTTAGTCGTTTCTTTTCCAACAAAGGGTTGTCCATCAAAGGCTCTATTGTTGTGAAACTCAACAAACTAGATAGATTGTCAAGTAAGTCGCAACCGTCGAGGGCTGCGCAAGACAAAAGGACCTAGAAGGAACTTGTTAAATTGACCCTGCGAAGCCCTAACCTAAGGGGGAGAGCGAACTTTAGGATAGTTGATTCATGCTAAGCATGTTGCTCGGAACTGTTGAAATGGTTTTAACAAAGGTTGGTCTTGTTAAAGATGTATTGTTGACCCAAGTTATGCTTGGTTGTTGGAAAGGTTGTAAAAGTGTTTTGATACATCCAAGTTAAATTCTGGTTGTACATGCAATGGGATTGCGATGCCTTGAAGTAAGAGGTTGTGCATTCAAGTGCTTGTTGATGTGGTTTTGGATGCTAATCCAAGTTGTTTGTGATTGATGATTGCATGGCCGGGTCTGAGATGACTGATTGCCTTGGAAATAAAAGGGATGTTTTTCCTAGTAATTGTTATTAAGCTAGTTGATTTCCTAAAGGGATAATTAAGGAAGGATGGTGCTAGCTACCCCCCGCAAACCACCAAACCCTAACCAAGGGGGTGGCATATGGGAAAGCTGGAAGAACTAGAGTCCAACTAGCCAAGGCAAGTCGACTCAGAAAGGGATTGAAGAAAGGTCAACCAATCTACATAATCCAATTGAATAAGGTCAAAAAGACTAATGAAGGCACTTTACCTTCCTAGATCATTGACTTCGAGGATGTCTTCCCAAAAGAATTAACTCAACTGCCTCCAAAGCATGAGGTTGATCATGAGATAAAATTGATTCCTGGAGTCGAGCCAATGTCAAAATGACCATACAAAATGTCTATTCCTGAAGCTATTGAGTTTAAGGAACAATTGAGGAAATTGATAGAGCAAGGATTTATCCACCCAAGAAACTCACCTTGGGGAGCGTCTGTCCTCCTCCAAAAAAAGAAGGACGGAACACTTAGACTCTGCATTGACTTCAAAGGACTAAATCAAGTTACAAAAAAAAAAAGTATACCATACCCAGGATAGATGAACTTTTAGATTGCCTACACAGAGCCAAGGTTTTTTCCAAGATTGATCTAAGGTCTGTATACTATCAAATTCAAACTAAGGAACAAGATATCCCAAAGACTGCCTCTTCAGCACTAGGTGTGATCATTCCATTTGGATTGACTAATGCCCCAACTATCAATTGTCTAATGCAAGACATCTTTCGACCATATCTAGATGATTTTGTGCTAGTATTCTTTGAAATATACTAGTATACTCCAAATCAATAGAGGAACATGAAGGTCAATTAAAAATCACCCTAGTAACACTCCGTAAAAATAAACTCTATGCCCAAATGAGTAAATGTGTATTTCTCACTGATAGGATTGAATATCTTGGATACATTGTTTTCACTAATGGAATCTCTGTAGACCCTACCAAAGTGAAATATATTCTAGAATGGCCAATACCTAAGACAATAAAAGAAATCTGAGGATTTTTGGGATTGACAGGATGGTACCAAATCTTTATCAAGGATTATTCTCTCATTGCTAATACAATAATCATTTGGACCATTGAGCATCAAGAAAGCTTTGACCATAAGCTTAAAGAAGCTGTAACCAATGCACCTATATTAAAACTCCCTGACTTCAATCAACCATTTGAAGTGATCACTAATGTAAGTGGACTTGCGATGATTAGTGGGGTGCTAGTACAAGAAGGAAGACCAATAGCCTATACTTCCAAAAAATTGAAACCCTACGAGTCCAACTATGCCACTCATGACCTTGAGTTACTCATAGTAATCCATGCCTTGAAACTATGGAGACACTATCTATTGGGAAGGAAATTCACTTGAGTGATAGATTATAAAAGTCTTAAGTGGATCTTCACCCAAGCTGACCTAAAAATGAGACAAAGAAGATGGATAAGATACTGCAAGAGTTTGATTTTAAAATCAAATATCATCCAGGGAAGGACAATGTTGTTGTAGATGCATTAATCTGAAAAGCCTTTCTTAACAGTGTTGTAGAAGTTCAAAGCTTAAGAACCGTATCCATACTTGATAATCATGTACTTGAGCTTGTACACCAAGCTATTTCTTAGGATAAGGAGGACTCATGGCTAAGGTACTTCAAGGAGAAAGCTTTGACAAAGAAAGGTCTAAGATTAAGGATTATCATGCTAGCAATGGTTTTCTATATTATCACAATCGCCTTTGTGTCCTAAAAGGACCAGAAGTGAAGACCAAGATCTTCATGTTGCCCCATTGCAGGACATCTGGGGTACACTAAGACATTCAATGTAGTTTGTAAGAGCTATCACTGGCAAGGATTAAAAAGGAATGTATTAAAGTACGTAACTTAGTGCTTGACTTGTCAAAGAGTCAAAGGCGGAAAGGATCAAGATGCCTGGAGAGTTACAACCATTGGGAATTCCACAAGTGAAATGGGAGTCAATAAGTATGGACTTTGTTGTTGGATTTCCTACTGATGATGGATATGATTCCATTATGGTAGTGGTTGATAGATTGAGAAAAGTTGCACACTTGATCCTAGTAAAAAAAACCTATAAGTCATCTAACATTGCTCGAGTCTTTATCAAAGAAGTATTTAGGTTACATGGATTGCCAAAGAGCACAATCAGTGAGACCAAGACTCCAGATTCACCTCTAAGTTTTGGACTTGCCTATTCCAAGCAATTGGAACGAAGCTATGCTTCATTACTGCTTATCATTCTCAAACTAATGTCCAAATCGAGAGGGTGAACTAGACCATTGAAGATATTCTAAGGTCTTACTGTGGCAAAGAACCAAAATAGTGGATTGAACATTTAGCTTTGGTGGAGTTTGCTTATAACACTACCTTTCAACAAAAAATCAAGATATCACCATTCCAAGCCTTGTACGGGAAAGAATGTCGTACACCTCTAAACTTCTCATATCCCACTCTCAGAGTAGAGGCTTCTAGGTCTATGCTTGAAGAGATGGACCAACAAATCCAATTGATCTGACATGACATCCAAGCTACTCAAGATCTGCAAAAATCCTATGCAGATCTTGAAAGATCCATAAGAACATTCAAGGAAGGTGACATGGTGTTTCTAAGGGTAAGGCCCGACAAGAGCTCATTATCCTTGGGAAAATATAAAAAGCTTAGTCCAAGGTACTATGGACCATATGAAGTAATCAAAGTAATGGGAAGGTAAGCCTACAAGCTTAAATTGCCACCCCATCTCAAGATTCACAATGTATTTCATGTAAGCCTACTAAAACCTTATGTACCACTGAAACCCCAGTCATGTGCTTAATGCTCAGGTAAATTACTCATGAATATATGTGTGCATCACGTGGGTTCAAAATAAGGTATTTTTAAAATACCATTTTGTACATTTTTTACGTACAGGTGGGTGTAATATAAAGGGGTTATTTATAGATTAAATAGAAAAGGGTTATGTTTTATTTAGGAAAAATTCACAGATAAGGATATTTATAAATAGGCCTTGAATGCACGTGATGTAGAGGATATACATGTAGTAACTTTTTCAAGGCTTAATGACAAACAAATAGTCATGCATGTCCAAGGAATTCTGGAAATACAACCCGAGAAGATTCTGGATATAAGAGAGAAACCTCTAAGAAGCCGAATTCTAAGAGAACACCTAGTATAATGGAAGGATTAACTTGAAGAAGATGCCACTTGGGTTGATGAGGCAACCCTTATGAAAAAATACCCCCAGTTTCTCTCGAGATGAGGACATCTCCATTTCTTAAAGTAGGGAAGAATGTACTGTCCCCATTACTTAGTTTATTTTAATGTATGTATACATTCCAAAGAAAATTTATTTATGTTGCACATTTTTAAAACTAGTTCTAATTATGAAAATAACTCTAATTATGAAGATAATTGTTATTATTAATGAGGTATTACATGCCAGTTCATGGAAGGAAGACTTGGGAGACCCTCCCAAGATTACCTTATTAAGACTATGTTTGTAGTATAGAATAAGAAAACGAACTAGCCTAGTGGATAGTCACTTGGAAGTTAAGTGCAGTTGAGTGATGACACTACCAGGATGGGTGACCTCTCGGGACGATTTTCCTACAAGCTAGTGGGAGCTTCTCATGCATAGCCAATGGCGCCAACAAAGCCTCATAGCATGTTGCCAAGTATACCAAGGGTAAGATGCCAATGTCTATGCCTTGGTCTCACCACCTTAGTTGCCCATATATTCATCAATTTTTATCATCGCGCTACAAAAATGGAGCCCCTCCTTGATGTCATTTAAAAATGCTAAAAGAAAGTGTTTTCTCTTTGTCATCAATTGCATTATCAAAAATGCTAAAAAGCAAGTGTCCTCTCTTTTACCCCTCCCCATTACTATATAAACAGGGGTAGATCGTCACATCAAGGGACACACAATGATCCATGCAAAAGTCTCTTTGCTGCTATTCATGCGACGAAGCTCTGCTACGATTAGCTGAACCTCTATGTGTGTGTGTGTGTGTGTGTCTCTCTCTCTCTCCACTCTTATGTGGAAGCGCTACCTGAACCCATCAAGCTTTTTCCATGGATCTTAAGAGACGTCGAGATGCTAAGTGCGGTCACGCTCAGAGAGCTCCCTAACATGAGGAAGTGGTCACTGTTGCTGCTGAGGGAACTCAATACAATGTTGAAGCACAAGCGAAAGTTAACCTCGAGCCCATTCAAACCAAAGAACTAGCCATCCTACAACAAATCGAGGTTGCAGTTATAAACCGTAATCACAATGGATGGCCAAACAGAGATAATTAGGTTAGTACATAAGAAAATGATCACGATTAGTTAGAACTTACTTAGACTTGTAAAAGCATGTTAGTATTATCAAATGCTTTTTAGGAAGGAACACGAAAATTGATAAAGGGGATAGATTCTATGCATCGCATTGACAACTGTGTTAAAATGTCTTATGGTTATGACTGTTTTTGGATTTGTGAATGATGAGTTATGGCCCTTGTGGGAGCTTTCACTCAACCGCCAAGACCCACGGACTGCTTATTGTTTCAAGCGTTCCAAGCCAAGCACTAATGGCTACCTCTCACATAACCAATGCGCCATCCATATCTACGGGTGTAGTGAGCTTACCTCCGTGCCGTTCAAGTTACCTCCTCTCCCACGCACACCGGTAGCTCCACAATCCAAGTGCAAGCTTCAAGCAAGCTCGATCCTCCCGCTCCAAGCTCCAAGCTCCATTGCCGCGAGCAAGAGAAGAGAAGAGAAGAGAAGAGAAGAAGAGAGGAGAAGATGGAGAGCTTCTCCACCCCCATGGTCCCTCACCCTCACACACTCACTCCCTCACACTCTCACAGTCCCTCTCTCAAGCACAAGCTCAAGCAAGCAAGAACAAGAAGAAAAAGAAGAAGGGGAGAGCTACTTTTGGCCACACACAAGAATGAGCTTCTCATTCACTTTTCAACTTTATATACAAAACCCTAAATCCCTTTTGGGCGGTCATCCCCTTTTCCCCTTTTTTTAATGGCCGGCCGTAGCCTAGGCCCCTTTTTTCCATTGTCCTTCTATCTTTCTAGCTTCTTGTCCACCGCCCGACTACATTTACAAATTGCACCGGCGCTCTTTTACAAGATTTCAAGGTGTGCCTTTTTATTTTAAACTGCACCTTTCCCCTTTTGCGTTTGCCTTGGACTTTTAAGGTTGCCCTTGCGCTTTTGGCCTTTTCTCCTCTTCTTTCTTCAGTCGGGCTACCTTTTTTCCGCCTTGCCTTGCGTCTTTTCCACTTCCTTTTGCTTTCTTCCTGTTGGGGTTAACATTACCTCCCTCCTAGACGAGTGCCAGTCCCATGGCACTCACCGTCATAGGTAGCAGGCTGTAGCATGCACCGAAGACGTGGGTGCCAAGGACGTCTGTGGTTGCCGTGGAGGTGTGTTGGTGGTGGTGTGGAAGAAGGTCCTAGGGGCCGGTTGGTGGCCAAGGTGGAAGGTTGTTGGAGTTGGTGGTAGGGTTATTCTGGGTTGGGGATTGCATTGATGGCTAGCACAAGCATTGGGTTGTTGGGGATTCTGCTCATGACGATTCTTTGTGGGCTTGTCGGATGGTAAGGGATAAGAATTCAGAGTTGGGTGTTGATGAGAGTGAACGAAACTTTCGTTGGAGTCTTCAACACCTGCAAGTGAAAACCTCTCATGTGGTCTCTCACTAAGGGTAGTGCTAGTCGTCTCTATTGTGCACAAGACATAGTGCAATTAGTTTGGGAGACAGGTTGAACTCTAAGCAAGCTGAGAGTACAATCCTGCACTTGAGGACCCAAACTGTGTATATACTTCGGTGCAGATATTATGTAAGGGCCAACGCATACTTAGATATTACGTAGCTAGAAGACTGTCGGCCTGGTTCCTGGTAGAGCGCTGGGTCAGTGAAGCAAGGGCTTATGTGATGGAAAAGTTTGTCGATGAAGACGGGGAGTATACTTGAAGATAGCTTGAGACCTCATTACGATCTTGTCAAGGCCACGTAGCAATGAGCTCCTTGATGTCTAGCTCTTGGTAGCTAGTGACTACTTATAGCACTTGAAAAGTATGGTGGACTTGTCCATTTGTTCATGCCTTGCTTACCACTGTTGATTGTACTGGCATTGAGGTGAGTGCAATAGAATTGTGCAAGTGGTTCAGGGTGACAGGTCTACCCATAGGCGAGGCGAGCTCCCGAGGTGTGTCCTGCCCTTGATGTGCCCTGAACAATTGGGGGGAGGTACAAAGGGCTAGGGGATTAGGGACGGAGCCACCCAACCAAGGTCACTGGACGTACCTAATTTGAGGACCCCTAGGTGCGGTGCTGTGATTTTTTTTTAAATTAGAAAAATAAATATAATCAATGCCATACTTTGAGGCTGTTAGCCTTTCATTTGGATTTGAGAAACGTTGGGATCCAAAGGCTATGCAGAATGGATATTACAGAGATGATTGTGTCACTAGCCTTGATGCTAGAGGAACTGTTGTTGAGATGAAGAGAGACACGTAGGATTTTGAATAACCTCTTTGTAACATGGGAGACATCAAACAATTGAGGTAGCACTTGGAGTGAGCTGCGCATGGACAAGGGTAGAGCATCTTGCGAATTGAGTCTGGGATGATGAAGAGACGGTCGCCCTTGTTGAGAGCGTGGCTCTTGCCCGAACACAGAGTTTGGCCAAGAAGGAGGGGGTAATCGATGATTATGCTTTGGCCATACTTAGTTGCAATATGTGCGTTTTCTGCAAAGGTGTCCTTAGGTTCTCATCTAGTGGCGTTGCCATCATGGCTTTTGTTCCTTGGTATCCTGTCACTTCCTCCATAATGGTTCTTTGTGGGGAGTGGTGGTCTTGTGGTGACCTAGATATTAAACGCTTCTAGACCTTGACCTGTGTCATTCTGCATCCTCTTGTCACTTTATGAGAGTACATGCATGGTACATGCCACAACTATAATAAACCAGTGCAACGAAAGGAGACATCACTTATGTGAGTTTTATGGTGTTGACTTAGATACTTAGTACATGTGCTTGATTAGCTTTTTCTTTTGTTAAAGACGTGAAATCTATTAAACGCACATATGAAAAGTTTGTACAATTGGGAAACATTGTCAACATTTAACCATTTAAAGACAAAAAGTCATGGCCGGGCAACATTTGATAAGCCCTTTATACAACATGGGGCTACTCTATTTGTATGAGGCGGGGCGAGTCTGGGTGGTCGGGCGACTGAGGCTCTGCTGGTGAACGGCTCCCATGGGCTTGGGCAGGGAACATGTCGTCTAGGACATGAATGGTGTAGTCCCGGGCCGCTACCGTTTCCAGAATGTCTTTAAACAATTCATTAAAATCTTGACTGTCCCGGGCCGCCTTTTCTGCCCTTGAGCATCTGGTGCCTGAACGTATATTGGGGGTTTGTGCCATTGACGTTGCCACCTGCTGCGCATTTCTTCGAGTCTCTTCTTTTTTGACTCGCGGATTCTTCGGCCCACATCCGGGACGGTGTCGCTTAGGGCCTCGCTTCTTGGCATACCTCTTGAGGGTGGGCACATAGTGCTCCGGTGGAGGGGCGCGTGCCACATGCTCTCGTCGTATGTGAATAGCGTCTTTGCATGCCAAATGGTTATGGTTCTCCATGCTCTCCATCTGGAAGCCTGCAAGATGCAATCCAGGGGTTAGACCTTGATATAGGATACAACTATTTGCATGGAAGGGATTTTAGTGTGGTTTATCAAGCGCTTATGACAAGAAGGGGAGGGGTGAGGCATGCAGTGTTTGACATAAAGGGATAGCCCCCCATGAGGATGTCCATTTTGCCTCCAGCCATTAGCCAATATTGGCCTATGCTAAGTTGAGTGGATTGGTTGTCATGGAGTGGGATAGGGCACCTCCTCGGAAAGATAGACCAAAAAGGGAGGAAGGTGTATAGAAAGGGGCTGCACTTTGTCTACACCATCAGAGTTGTTGGTCAAGGCTTCCGGTAGCGGTAATGTGGGTTGCATGTCCTTCACTTGGAGGTGGGGATGGTCACACGGCTTTTAAATGCGTGATGAGAGGAGGACTTGAGGAGCTTAGCTTGTCAGTCCCAACTCTCCTCCCTGCGCTTGACTATCATTGCTTGTATGTGTTGATATTGTTTATACACTGTGACACACAATTCAGTGTTTATTTATATACATATTTATGAATCCATGTCACTTCATGAGGATAAGAACCAATTGTAGAACTCGGGGTTGTACTGGAGTGTGGCACACGCGTCCAGCACTCGTGGCAGCTTACTCAATACCGATAGACATTTTGCCACATCGAGTAGCATGGAACCTTGTCCGAGTCTACTGGCGACATGTAACTCCTCCTCAGTGAGAACCTTATCAAGCAAAGGGTTTTCTTGGCTTGGTTTAGCCAAGTCCTTGCCCCGAATGGTAGTTAGCACTTGAAGGGAAGTTGGTGCCACATAGGTTGGGTCCCTTTGGGATCGCCATTTGGCCAATCGCTCCTCAGAGACTATCATGATCTGAGCCCCTAGTTCGGCCATTGCAACGCGGTTCTCACACCAACGCTGTTCAAATTGACTTCGGCCCTTTGTTAGTCGCTTTAGTTGCTCTATGTCTACGAGATTCGGTCGGCAGAGCACTTCATTGAACGTGACAGTTAAGTGTAGTTCGTCGGCTTCCTCGTCAGAGATGAGTCACATGCGTTCATGTAGGAGCCTGTCATAGTGCTCGTTAAGATGTTCCTGCTCTTCCCAAGATAAAGGGAAGGGCAAGTAATCTCCAAGCTGCTCCTTGGGGATTGTGCCCATGTCCTCAAGGACGTAAATGCGTGCAACCACTTTGAGCTTAGCATCCAATTCAGCTAAGCATTCTGCGACCCTTCTTTGTTCAACAAGGGCTTGCTGGGTTGCTATTTCATGCAAGGTTCTAGGAGTTTGCCTAGGCTTGAGCATCACTGGGGGTTCACGTCTGTATGAGCAAGACTGGTCAATGCTAGGATTGCTCATGCTCTTGGGGTTTCCTTTTTTCTCTTGAGGCTTCGTTATTGCGTCATGGTTCTCCTCGGGTGTGACTGGTATGACCTTGTCACCCTGTTGTGACAGCGTTGTATCCACTCTTGATCGATCAATGTGAGTTCTATTGTCAGTGGATAGAGTGTTGCAAGCAACTGTTGATGGCAACGGTTGCTTTGGTTTTTCAGAGCACACAGATGTGCCTGAGGGTTCACCGCCATTAGGAAAGGCATTAATGGGCTCATTGATGGATGGACTCGATGCTTTATTCATCGCTCTCCGGCGCTCTTCGTCTCAATGTTCTTGGGGTCCACAACCACCTACAACTGTTGTTGTTTTTTTCTCTGCTTTCTCCTCTTTTTCTAGTTCAATGCAGGTGCATCTAACAATGATTCAGGACCCTGGACTAGGTCAACCATTGCCGTGCTTGGTTGGGCCTCAGCATTCTCTCTCTCTAGTGTGTCCTTATGGGACATAGCCGTGGCCTACTGAAACCAGGCTGTGAGGGCACAATTGTCTCCCTGTTTGGGGAGTCTAGCTCTTCAGCTAGCTCCCTTGTGTTTAACTCCACCAGCCTAGGCTTTAGGCACGTTGAAAGTGCTGGGGCTGTCGAGGGATTTGGTTGCGACACCTCCTCCACAGGTGAACTACTAAGGACCCGTTTCACAAGGGGCATTGTCACAGCCAAGGGCTGTGACTGCTGTGATCTTTGATTGGAAGTAGTAGCAGCTAGTTTAGTGGACTGGTTACCCTTGGTGGATTGTGGTGTCAAGTCCCTAGGGGGATCGGAAGTGGCCGTGTCTTTTGTTGCCCTTCGAGCACTCATCTGTGTAGATCGAGCATGAGTTGATCTAGTCACATTAGGTTGCTCATGCGTATCCTCGGGTCGAGAGCTGTAGATGGCGTCATGTCCCACCTCTTGGACATTTGGAAGCTTAGATGGAGATAGAGGTTGGAATTGAGCAGTTTCCCTTGACAACCGCTATTGTGCTTCCTGTGTCCATTTGGAAAAAGAGGATGTAGGATATCTAGGACTCTCAGGTGAACTTGGCACTGGCTGAATGATTTGCTGGAGGCTATTAGACGATTGTGTTATTTGCTTTGTTGAGCGATCAGCCTTGCCTTGAGCAATGTTGTGCCTATGATGCTTGTTCTCCCCTTGGGAAATCAAAGGCTCTTTGGGCACATGCTCAATGACTACATATGAGCTTTGTCTATTTGGCATGCTAGCCTGAGGCTCTTTCCTTCGAACAATCATGTCTGGTTTCTTGCCTCGAGACCTAGAGTTTCTCTTAGATTTCCTCCTGTGCTTCATTGCCTTTGATGCACTCTGGCCTTCAGCTGATAGAGGCGGTTTAGCAGGGGATTTTGGTATCCAAATCCATTGGTTACCTGCGTAGTACCCTTGAGCGCGTAACAACGCTTTGGGCATCCATCATGGCGTTGTGCTGACCCTCCATCGATGCCTGCGTCTATAAGGCTTGGGCTTCTTTTGGGGTCTTCTACGATATTTATAAGTCCAAAGCCCGTCCTTGGCATTATTTCTTGACCTTCTTGTTTCGGGCATGGCCTCACTCACTAGTTCTGGTTGTTCGACCTGTGCTTGTATTAACTCTTCCAACAAGTCCTTGCTCTTGTCAGCAAGCTTGGCCGTTATGTCAACACCTTGCTTGCCTTTCCCTCGAGGTTTGATGAGGTCACCCTTGCTAAAGGTTGTGACTATCCTCACACCCGGTAATGTCAGGTGTATCCTCTGTGCTACATAGTCGACCTCATACTTAGTCGCCCTTTTGAATGCTCTTCCTAGGAGGGTTTCTTTCCCGTAGCTAGCACTATTTGGAGGAACATGAAATAGGATAGGCAAGCTTTCTATTTCAATGGCCGCAAGGATTTTACACTTCCCTATGAGTGCTTGTGGGTGTCCCCCATAAGGGTTAAAAGTTGCACTAGTCGGTGTCAGCTCTGGTTGGCCTAGTAGGGTCCATGATTCATAGGTCAAGATATTAAAATTTGCTCCTTCATCAATTAGAGCATCAATAGTATGCTCTCTTTTCGCGGTGAGCTTCACCCTAAGATAAGAAAGTGGTACTATGTCTTCATCTTCCGGGTCCTAGCTTGTAAATTTAAGCCTTTTGGCAGATGCCCTTGAGTCCCCACTTGCATGACTAGACGTGGATTCTCTACCAATGTCCTGGGTTGTCTGTGCAGTGTTGCTCAAGGTACATCTCTCGTCAAGAGTGTCATGTCTAGTCATCTTGGCATTTGTAGCTTGCTGATGTTGCATTTCGCTCTGACTAGACATGGTACGAACACAATGTCTTTGTGTTCTCGTGGTGTGGTCTTTTTGCCCTTACTGGCTAGATTGGCCCATTAATGCTCTAGGGTCTCTGTTTCTCTCTGTTCGGGCCGGGGCTTTTGGTTGCTCTTTTGCAAGTGCGAATCCATGCTCGTGTAGAGCCATTACTACACTAGGGTCTAATTTGGAGGATCTGTTACGATGTGCGTTTTCCCTCCAACTTGCTTGGGGGAGGTGCGGAGGGGGCAGCGTCCCCTCTACGGGGGTCCAGGGGGGCGGTCCCCCCCGGCCGGCAGGGCCATTATGGTAAAAGCCATTCACAATTTGGAGGACTGTTTAGAGCCAAATTTTGAACCACTTACTCTAAGCTTTAGCCCGGTCATGGATCCCTGATATGGTTCGGCTCTATATGGTTTCTCAATTAATTTCACTATCTTCAGGTTGAAATTTGAGAAAATCTAAATCCGGCCTAACAGGTCCGAATTGCAGGGTCCTAGTGGGTCACTCGGATGGGCCGAGGCGCATGGGCCGAGGGCTGAGTTCGGATGATTCAGACGAATTCGGACGAGGTCACTCGGGTGGGCCGAGGCACTTGGCTGAGGGCCGAATGTGGGACGTGGTCGAGGGCCGAATTTGAGTTTCGGACGGGTCGTTCGGGCGGGCCAAGGCCAAATGTGCCATGTGGAAAAAAGTTTTGACTTGGACGGCCGAATGGGTTGACTCGGACAGTTTATCCTCGGACGGTCCGAGGCCAACTAGGGTTTGGCCAAGTGGACCGGGTGGTCTGAGGACGTAGTCTGGGCCTCAGACCAGAGTCGACGTGACTCGGACGCGCCGAACGCTGCACGTGTTTTTTCGTCGAAGCTCGCGAAATTCGTCCCTCTTGTCGAGCAACTCCAGATTGGTCCTACAACCGTAGGGGGAGGTGTAGAATTACCTGGGTTAGCCAAAGATCTCCCTGATACCAAGATTGAAGCGGATTTCCTCGCCAAGCTTTCCTCTTCTCTCCTGCTCTTCTGAAACCCTGCAATGCACAATGTGGCCATTCTTGTCACTTCTGGCCCTTATACCCTCTTCCGGGTATAGTATTGGCACCCTCGATAATTCACTTACCGGCCTTAGGCATCACAAGTAAGTTTTCGCTTTTGCACGATTCTCACCCTGTTTTTGCCTTGTTTTGCAACAGTAACCCTAATGCTTATTTTCTTTGTTTTTCTTTGTTTTCTCCTACGCTAATGCATCCAAATCACAAAGTAAATACCTACACTACCCCACCTCACAACATAAATCTCAAGAAAAACAACAAACCTACTTGCCAAGGAGATCGAATATCATCTTCAACCCCCTTGCTTCCTACCTATCTCAAGCACCGATTTGGGGAAAACCCTACTCCAATGCTCGATTCGAAGCTTGCAAGTGCTCAAGGCTTGAATCCGTTGTCCCGGCAACGGAACCAAAATGTGGGAGCTTTCACTTAACCGCCAAGACCCACGGACCGCTTATTGTTTCAAGCATTCCAAGCCGAGCACTAATGGCTACCTCTCACATAACCAACGCGCCATCCATATCTACGGGTGTAGTGAGCTTACCTCTGTGCCATTCGAGTTACCTCCTCTCCCGTGCACTCCAGTAGCTCCACAATCCAAGTGCAAGCTTCAAGCAAGCTCGATCCTCCTGCTCCAAGCTCCAAGCTCCATTGCCGCGAGCAAGACAAGAGAAGAGAAGAGAAGAGAAGAAGAGAGGAGAAGATGGAGAGCTTCTTCACCCCCACGGTCCCTCACCCTCACACACTCACTCCCTCATACTCTCACACTCCCTCTCTCAAGCACAACCTCAAGCAAGCAAGAACAAGAAGAAGAAGAAGAAGAGCTACTTTTGGCCACACACAAGAATGAGCTTCTCATTCACTTTTCAACTTTATATACAAAACCCTAAATCCCTTTTGGGTAGTCATCCCCCTTTCCCCTTTTTTTCATGGTCGGTCGTAGCCTAGGCCCCTTTTTCCCATTGTCCTTCTCTCTTCCTAGCTTCCTGTCCACTGCCCGACTACATTTACAAATTGCACGGGTGAGAGCCCGTCGCTCTTTTACAAGATTTCAGGGTGCTTCTTTTTATTTTAAACTGCGCCTTTCCCCTTTTGCCTTTGCCTTGAACTTTTAAGGTTGCCCTTGCGCTTTTGGCCTTTTCTCCTCTTCTTTCTTTAGTCGGGCTACCTTTTTTCCTCCTTGCCCCGCGTCTTTTTCACTTCCTTTTGCTTTCTTCGTGTTGGAGTTAACAACCCTTATGATTCCAGGCTTGCACAGTCTGGATGAGTTATGGATTGTTGTTGTTCAGGACATTGGTCTCCCCAAATCCAATGCTCTCTTACACTTTGCAGAGTGTGAAAAAACTCACCTACATGTGGGGGTCCTACACTCCCAAGGGAGGTAAGTGTTCTTGGTTTTTGATTACTCGAGCACTTGAGAGGGCAAAGGGCCGAGTTGTAAGTGCCCCTGTTATGTAGGATGGCTCCACAGGCTCAGGGAAGCTTAGAGGGACTCTAAGCCAGTAAATTCCATGTTGACCGTGGATGGAGTGTGATCACATATAGCCCAATATCGAGGGATTGGAAGGTCCTATCCTAGGCTGGACGGTGTCTTTTTGTAGAAAGATGGTTTTGTATCACTCTACGGAGTGTGGTGAAATAAAGTATTTGATTTCTGAATTGTTTGTTATCTGCTAAAGATCAAGTTTAATGAACCCAATTTAACAGAGTAATAAAAGGAAGCTGATTTTATATGTCCAAACAGTGTGGTAGTATGCTTTGCTAATTAGAAAACTAAGCAAACCCCATTAAAAAAAGTGGGAGGCTTTGATCCTGACGATCGAATGCCTATGGCTAGGTGGACTCGATAAGTCACGGGTGACTTTCCAACACTAAATAGAGCTGATTAAATTGTGGCCCTCCAAATACCTGTAGGATTAGATACCAGGTTTAACATCGTTTTAAGGGGCTGTAGCTAAGCTTTTACCTTATGGGTAGGGGGATTGAGTTACATTCTCCCCCGTCTCTCACTCTCTTTGAACTAAGTGCGGTGTTAACCTCACTCCTACATTTGATTGATTACAAAGTGGTCTTTCTTAGGTAGGCATTAGATTGATGTTAGGGGTGACTTGTCCATGCTTTCCCTATGAAGTAGAACTAAGATTTTCATGTTCAACTAAGTCCAAGGTTTCCAATGGGGAGAGGGGATGGTGATGTGCATGGATTTGGATTTCAGTCGACTACTAGAGGACTCCTCTAGATCTATTGGAGGAGGCACCTCACACAAAGCTTGTGGATCCCATAGGTGATAGGCCATCTCACCTGAATCCCCATAACTAAGAAAGGGGCATTTCACAAACTTAGGATTCAACTTATTACACTTGTCTTTGGACACATGCTAGAAAGCCTCACAAAACCAAAGACACACAAATGAACATATGATGGAAGTTTTCTAGACCATACCTTCTCTACAACTTGACAGTCAAGAGCAGTGCATGGAGATCAATTAATGAAATTGAAACGTGTCCACTCGTCCACTTAAGGGACACGTCTTAGCAGCCCATCGGGAAGAGAGTCTAGAAAGCGCCGCCTGGCACTCGTAAGGAATGTCACAGGGTTTGCGATCTAGGTCTTTCCGAGTCTGCCCCGAGGGAAGTGTCCGGCCGTTCCCACTTAGGATCGACCTAAAGTCAAGGGTTCCTTTTCTATCAGCAAGGTCTCTAGGAAGAAGCTAGCGTTGAGCTCCAGATAAACGACTTTGCGTAGGAACAACAGAGTCGAAGCAAATTCATACTGCACTTGGTTCATGGAGAATGGGAAACGGGAGGGATGCGAAGCTCAACCTCCTTGCCATCAGGCATAGTCCCATTCCTTTCCCCTAAAACATCATAAATCAAGATTCTAACCCTACTGATGCTAGGTATTTATAGTCTCGTTGTCTCATTTTTTGAGAAAAGTTCCCAGCTAATCAGGACCACCCTTCCGTAGGATGGATCTAAGTCACATCCACCGCACTTTCCTCAATTTCCTTTAGTTATCTAATTACCTACCACATTACGTTTGACATGCAAAAGTAGCTTCCTTAATTAATCAAATTAATCACGGGTTTCTTCACGTAACTTGGGCACTAACACAAAAACAATGTCAAGCAAATTCTTTTTTCTCAAATATCTGTTCTTTATTTATCATAATTCCGGAGTACATCCAATATCATGCTCGAAGGCTGTTCCAGTAATCTATAGGATTAGTGCTCCAAGTTCCGCCCGTAGATTAGTACACGGGCCTCGAGATCCCATCTCAAGTCACTTGACCTCTTGTGCAGGATCCGGAGGCAAGGGATTTATAGCCAGAGCCTCCCCTGGCAACCAAGCGTCCTCCCGCTCCAAGTAACACCCACAGAGAGACCTCTCATGATGGGTTAGGTCTATATACCCAGCGTGACTATCGACCCCCTTGGATAGGGCCAGGCAGACAGTCGGAGGTCACTATTCCTGCCTCTCCCTCTAGGATTTTAACCTAAAGCATTAAGTGTTTTTCCTTGAGTTAGTTCCTTGAGCAAAGGAGATCAAATAATGTACCTAAGTGTACAATCACAAACATTTCGGAGGCCGTCTGTATGACCAACTGTTAAGGTGTGATTCCTTTTTCCCGAATGCTCCCAGCATCCGATCCTGGATCTTTTTCCCGGATGCTCCCAGCATCCAATCCTGGGTCGTTCGCAACTTGGCGAGATCCCAATAATCTCAAACAAGACCATGCAAGCAAATGTCCTTGATAAGTTAACCTTTTTTGACTTGCTCTTTTCCTTGGGTTTTACCTTATGGTATCTTAACCCTAAATCAAAGCATTAACTGGACAACCAAGGCAATGGACATGCCTTTATTCGCAACCCAACCAAGGGTCTTTTATTCTTCCAGTTCTAATCAAGTTCAGTTAACACACTTGGCAATGGAAGATACTTCATCCAGGCCTTTAGGAAATAGTCTAGATGCATGCGTCCCTTCCATCTCTCCTAGTGTGGTAACTATGCAGAGTTTTCCAATCATCCTTACCAATCATGCACATGGTGTGTTTAGTATATTCATACATCCTAAAAGACCTTTAACTCTCCTCATACCTAGCAACCTATACTTATTCCTAATGCACCAGATCACATGTGACTTGCATATGTGAAAGTCTACATTTCTATCCAACGTGCAAATGCATCTTACCATTGGAAACTAACATTTCATGTGTTTCTTTTAGTCATGATTGCGAAGCATGAATTCTAAATGACTATTCATACACTGAACTGGTTTAAAAGCTATTATTTTATGTGAAATAATGCGAAAACCTTATCATTCTATGTGCATAAAAGCTATCCTTTCATGCATATAAACTTATGCGAACTCCATACTCTACCATTTCACGCATGCAACCTAGCGCTTAGAGTAAACAAAATCCTAAGACTCATTCTTGTTCCATGCATGTAGCTAACCCCTTCATTTATTCCATGAGAAATAATACATAATTAATTATAAAGCTTAAAGAATCTGGTTTTGATTCATTATCGTAGGAGCATTTGTGGCGTTGGTTGCTCCACTCGCCTCTCCCGCATTACCGGTACCCATGGTAACTTTGGCACCTACTCTTCCCACGACTTTCTTTTTGGGAGCCATTTGTACATGGAGTCTAGATAGTCCGGACCTTAACGGCGTTCAAGATGACCGGCTCGGGAAAGAAAAGTCATGGGAAGGGGTCCTTCGCCGATGAGGGGGTGGCTTGAGTGTGGCTCCTCGAACCTTCACCTCTCACCAACTCTCTTTCTCTCTCTCTCTCTCTCTCTACTTCTTCTTCTTCTCTTCTCCTCTCTCTCTCCCTCTTCTTCTTCTTTTCTTCTCTCCTTCTCCTACTCTCTCTCTTCCTCTTCTTCTTCTTCTTCTCTTCTTCTTCTCCTACTCTCTCTCCCTCTCCTTCTCTTCTTCTCTCTCTCTCTCTCCTTCCTCTTCTTCTTCTTTTCTCTTCTTCTGCTACTCTCTCTCTCTCTCCTTCTCTCCTTCTCTTCTTCTCTCACTCTCCTCTTCCTCTTCTTCTTCTTTTCTCTTCTTCTCCTACTTTCTCTCTCGCTCTCTCCTTCCCTTCTTCTCTCCCTCTCCTCTTCCCCTTCTACTTCTTTTTCTCTTCCTCTTCCTCTCCTTCTTCTTCTCTTCTTCTCCTTCTCTCTCTCCCTCTCCTTCTCTCCCTTTTTTCTTCCTCTCCTTCTTCTTTCCCTCTTCTCCTTCTCTCTTCTCTCCTTCTTCCTCTTCTTCTTCTACTACTTCTTCTTCTCTCTTCTCTCCTTCTACCTCTTCTTCTTCTTCTTCTTCTTCTTCTTCTTCTTCTTCTTCTTCTTCTTCTTCTTCTTCTTCTTCTTCTTCTTCTTCTTCTTCTTCCCTCTCTCTCTCCCTTCACTTCTTCTCTCCCTCTCCTCTTTTCTGCTCACAAGGGGGGAATCTCAGCCGATGAATGAGAAGGGAGGGGAGATTTTATGTTGGAAGCCCCAGGGGGGCTGCTGGCTACCTGATGAATGAGGAAGGGGGCGTATTGACGAAAGCCTAGGGCCGCTGCTGCAGACTGCGCGGAGGGTGACGAAGCACGGGGAGGAAGGATCTACGTTTTGATGACCAGGAGGGGTGTTGTGTGTAGCTGAGGGAGGGGGAGGAAACTCCTTTGATAGGAGGGGGACGAGGTGGGCATGGCCGCCACCCCTCCCACCTAGGGGACTGCATACCCCCCATTACTATCACATCATTTCCTCTCTCTCTCTCTCCCCGACGTGTTGTCGATGGGGAGAGAGAGGGGGATAAAAAAATTTAAACTAAACTTAATAATTTTTCTTTCTCAATTAAGGGGGGGAGTTCCCTTGGGGAGGCATGGGGTTAGTATATCCTCTCCCCCTTAGAGGAATCGAGATGTCCTCATCTCAAGAGAACCTAGGGGTATTGTTCGTTGAGAGTATCTTCATCCATCCAGGTGGCATCCTCTTCAGGATAATCTTTCCACTAGATGAGGTATTCTCTCAAGGTCCTTGACCTCAATTGCCTCTCCCTGACATCTAGGACTCTATCAGGCCATAGCTCAAGGACTCCTTGGCTAGGCATTACAATTTGCTGATCATCAAGTACATGATTCGGATTAGGTAGATACTTTTTCAATAGGCTAACATGGAATACATTATGAATCTTTAGGGTTGCGGGCAGCTGTAGTCTGTAAGCATTAGGTCCTAGGCACTTAGTGATCTTATAAGGTCCACAATACCTTGGACTTAGTTGCTTGTATTCTCCCAAGGACACTGAACTCTTTTTAGGGTGTACGCGGATGAAGACCATATCATCTTCAATGAAGGATCTGTCTTGCCGTTTCAAGTCAGCGTAAGCCTTCTATCTATCCTTGGCAGCTTGGATGTCTTGTCTTATTGATTTGATTTGATCATCCATGTCTTCCAGCATCTGCCTTGAAGCTTTTACCCTCAAGGTTGGATCCGAGAAGCTCAAAGGGGTATGACAATCGTGCCCATATAATGCTTGAAAAGGGGTCATGTGAATACTCTGTTGGTAAGAAGCGTTGTAGGCAAACTCAACCAGTGGCAAATATTGAATCCACTTTTTGGGTTCGCGACAGTAGTATTCCCTAAGCATATCTTCAATGACTTGATTGACTCATTCTGTTTGACCATCAGTTTGGGGATGGTAAGCTGTAGTGAAATAGAGTTGAGTTGCAATAGCCTCAAAGATAGCCCTCCAGAAGTGTGATGTGAAGAGAGAGTCACGATCACTAATGATTCTTCTGGGTAACCCATGCAGTTTGAATATTTTCTTGGTAAATAATCTCTCGATGTCTGAAGCTTTATAGTTTGTCTTGACAGGGATGAGATGTGCGACCTTGGTGAGCATATCTACTACAACCATAATAGAGTTGTATCCTCCCTGAACTTGGGGTAGGCCAACAATGAAGTCCATACTAATGAATTCCCACTTCATTTGAGGAATGTCAAGTGGTTGCAAATTCCCAAGAATTTTGACATGTTTTGCCTTAATGCGTTGACAAGACAAACATTCCGTGACATATTTGAGAATGTCACCCTTGAGCCTATCCCAATAATAGCTCTTCCTAACCCCATTAAGGGTCTTGGCATAGCCAGGATGTCCTGAGAAAGGGGAGTCATGGGCTTCCCAAAGTATCTTCTGCTTAAGAGTTTGGCTTGCAGGGATACATAATCTTGTCCTAAAGTAGACAAGTCCACTACTGACAGAGAATTCTTGATACTTCGTTTTTAGCTTCGGGTCTTGATCCTTGATGGGGATCTCCCTTAGCATTTTCTAATAGACTGGATCATGAGATGCCTCATCTTTTGCTAGCTCAAGAATCTGGTTGTTTGGCATTGATACCTTTGTGGCTAGAGATCTTATTGTTCTTGGATCTTGCAAAATAAGAGAATTTAGAAATGCCTTGCAATTGAGTGCATCGGCAACTACATTCTCTTTTCTAGGCCTATATTTGATTTCAAAGTCATATTCTTCCAGCACTTCGATCCATCGACGTTGCCTCATATTGCGCTCATTCTGAGTGAAGATCCATTTAAGACTCTTGTGGTCCGTCATTAAGGAAAAGTTGTTACCTAGGAAGTAATGCCTCCAAAGTTTGAGGGCATGAATGACAGCCAATAGCTCCAGATCGTGGGTAGCATAATTCCTTTCATGGCTCTTCAATTTTCTTGAAGAATATGCTACTAGATGACCTTCTTGCATAAGTACACATCCTAAAGCAAGTGTGCTAGCATCAGTTACCACTTCAACCTCCTTACTAAGATTAGGAAGTTTTAGGATGGGTGTTGATACTAAGCTTTGCTTTAGTTTGTCAAAGCTGGTTTGTTCGGTAGGTGACCATGCAATTGTTGCTTGCTTCATTAGTAGATCAGTGAGAGGTGCTGCAATCAAAGCATAATCTTTGATGAAAATCTTGTACCATCCTGTCAACCCAAGAAAACTACATATTTCTTTGACAGAACTTGGTGTTGGCCATTCTAGAATATCTCTAAATCTACTGAAATTCCTTCTGCTAATACAATGCACTACAACAAAAAGGCTCCATAGACGCGCTTGTAGACGCAATATTTGAATTGTGAAAAAAAATGTCGGGTGCATTTATTAACACATCTATTTTCGTGTCTACAAAATCGCGTCTAAAAGTGCGCTTATAATCAGAGTTACACGCACAGTTAGACGTGCCTATAGACGCGCGTATAAACGCGCTACGTAAATATATAATCATATTTATAAAAAAGTGGATATATTCATATTGTGCGTCTATACACGCATGTATCTACGCGTCTAAAAGCGCATTTACTCTGAAAGTTTTTGACGAAAATAGACGCCCATTTATCCTGCAATTTAGACGCACTGATAGACGCGCAAAACAGAGGCATGAAAAAAAAACCAGAGAGTGCAAAGCCACATGCTCTCTCGTTTTTTTCCCCCCATCAACATCAAATTGTATGCTTAGGGAAAATAGAGAAAGATTATTTCGAAGATTGGATACTGAAAACAAAACAATGTATGTAGCACACGAAATTTCATATATATAGATGAAACGTTTTTACATTATGAGTTCTAGTGCTTGTGACATCATGGTCGCAAGCACTAGCTGAAAGTAATACATATCAAAAATGAAAATTACAAGCCAAGGGGAGGCATGCATGCATGGGGCTCCTCTATATCTCCTCAGAAGAGGCATCATCATCGCTACCACCACCGCTGCCTATGCCGCTGCCGTTGCCGCCACCGCTACTGCTAGTCCCCCCTTCGCTATCCTCAACTACATCAGGGTTCGCCTATACAAAGGATTAAGGTATATAAATACCATTACAAAAAATAAATTAGAGTTATCTATACTTTTCATGTAACAAATAAAACATACCTCTTCTGGTGGTGGAATCCTCATGGCGCGATTATATTGCTCCTCCGTGATGAGTCCCTCCTCGTAGAAATTCTGCCAAGTGGACGCCCGGTTATGACCTCGATAGTAGCCTACCTCTCTAAGAGTAGGCATCCTACCAACGATATGGAACTACAAAACAATTTGAACATACAACATATTAAAACACACTACATAATGAAGTGAAACAAATTAAAAAATTTAATTTTAAAAAAAATCAAATAATACTTACAAACTCAGCCTCCCATGACTCCCTGCCACCCGATCCATAATGCGACGATCCCATGGTTGCCATCTGGATACGTCGCGCCTCTGCATGCTGGCAACTTGTCATTTTCTCCGTTGCTCTCTTCTTGGCCTCTTTCCACTCCTTGCGGTGGCAATTGGGTGGTTGGCTATATCCAGGGCGCCCTTGCTCTTGTCTCCGCAATGACTCCTTGGCACGCGTCATAAGGTGAGACCTCTTGTTATGAAGCGCGTCTCTCACCTTTGACCGTCCCCAATCATCCGAGAATCGTGAATTCTTGGGATTAGGGTACCTTTTATGTACTGCCCACAGCACCTCTTGCCACAAACCATTTTTTTGGTGCTTGAAGGGAATCATGCAATCTTTGTATGTGGCATGCACGATACTCCTCAAGTAGGCTATCACTTCAAAAAAGTCATGCAAGATACCACCAACATCACTGATAAAGTAGTACATTTGTGGAGGCTCACCTCTCTCATTTTCCAGTGAGGGTGATCGAGAGCCACCACCTAGGCAACCCCCAGAAAGCCCTTGACCTCCTCGTCCTCCCGCACCACTCTCCCTCCTCCCTCGATGTGCACTACCCTCTACCTCACTCCATACACGTGCCTCTGCAGATGTACGTGCTTCGGCCGATCCATGTACCTCAGTTGATCCCTGTGTAGGCAAAGATGTGATAGGTGTCCCAGACATCACACTGAAAATCTCATCTGCAGTGGGAGGGCGACCAAGATAATTGGTCATCTCCCCCATGAATTTCTCCTTGTTGAATGGGGTGCTGGAGGATCCAAGATTCCACATCTACATAAGAAAAATTATATTACCCTGTGTAGATAAAACATATTACATACATCGTCTATACCTGCGTCTCTCTGTGCATCTATACCTGTGTGTGCGTGGGCATCTGTCAAGCGCGTGTATCCTCGCGTGTACACTGTAGAGCACACGCGCCCGCACACGCGCTCAAAGACACACCCCCAGAGAGACATTTTTCGCGTCTATATCTGCGTCTACAATGAGATGTAGATGCGCTATCAGACGTGCTCGGTCGGTTGATTTTAGCAGACGACCGCCATTATTGATTTACAAAATGCAATACATAATGGAATCACAAATCCTAAATACACAGACAGAGCAGAGAGAGGAAGAGAGAAACAGAGAGAGAGAGAGAGAGAGAGAGAGAGAGAGAGAGAGAGAGACTCACCTTGGGTGTTTGGTGTGGCGGGTGGTGGCGCTTCTTCCTTCTCCTTCTTCCTCTCCTTGGTAAGTTACCCTCCCTTGATGCTTGCTTACTTGCTTGCTGCTTCTTCTTGTTCTCCTCTCTCTTGTTCTCTCTCTCTTCCTCTCCTTGGCTTTCCTTTTTCCCTTCTTATGTGTTTGAAATGAAAGAAGAGGTGAGTCATGAGGAGGTGAGGCATGAAGAGACTAGGTGAGGCATGAAGAGATTGCATGTCCGCTAAACTCAAGCTTCAGAACCGCAAAAATGTAGGAAAGGAAAGGTGTAGTTTGAAAAGAAATGATTTAAGTATGATTTGAATTTTGACGTGTGCGTCTATTTTTGCGTGTATAAGCACATCTATTTGTGCGGATATATAGACGCAAAATTCGCGTCTATTTACACGCACATTTACACGCGCTTATAGATGCGCCCGACTTTGCGCGTCTAACATGCACGTCTATGCCTCGTTTCTGTTGTAGTGATGAATCCCAAATATTCAATCTGTCGCTTGAAAAATGCACACTTCTTCTTATTGGCATAAAACTTGTGTGCTCTCATTGTTTCAAGAACGACGCGAAGATGGGGTTCATAATCTTTTTCTTGTTTAGAGTAGACTAGGGTATCGTCAAACAAGATGAGTATGAAGTCATCAAGATAGGGCCTAAAGATATCCTGCATTAACTTGTTGAAGGTAGCAGGAGCATTCATTAGCCTGAATGACATCACTAGGAATTCGAAGTGTCCATACCTTGTGCTGAATGCAGTCTTCAGGATATCTTATTCCTTGATCCTTATCTGATAATATCCAGATCTGAGGTCTATCTTAGAGAAGATCTTTGCACCTTGAAAACGGTCAAGCAATTCATCTATTCTTGGGATGGGGTATTTATTTTTTATGGTTGATTGATTCAACCCTCTGTAGTCAATGCATAGACGAAGCGTTCCATCTTTCTTCTTTTGGAACAGCACTGGAGCTCCCCATGGTGAACTGCTAGAATGGATGTAGCCTTGGTCTAACAGTTGCTTGAATTTCTCTTTCAGTTTGATAGCTTCTGGAATGGATATCTTATATGGCCTCTTTGCAACTGGTGTAGCTCCTGGCACCAGTTTGATATCGTGGTCGACTTCCCTTTGAGGAGGAAGTTTTGTCAGCTCTTCAAGAAATACGTCTGCGTATTCCTTTAACCATGAAGGTTCTTCCCCAGATTCCTGATTCTGATCTAGTTTATTCAGTTTAATCAGATAGATAGGTAGGCCCTTTTTAACTCCTTTTATTATCTGTGTTGCTTTTACCAACTGTATTTTTGGTTTACTAGCCTCTCCTTGAGTCGTGACTAGTTCCCCTTCAGAATTTCGAAAGGAGACTTGGCCCTTTCCATAGTGGATGTGGGCATCATTGGGTATTAGCCAATCCATTCCGAGTAAACATTCGTGGACACCTAGGTTCATTACCCTGAATCTCACCGAAGTTGGCTTCCCATCCAGTGGGAATTTCACCTTAGCAGTTTGCCTAGTACAAGAGACCTCACAACCATTTTCTAACTCCACAAGTAAAGTAGGTGCATCTATTGTGGCTATCCCTAATCTTTTTGCATAGATCAGTGAAATGAAGGAATGTGTACATAGTCAATCAGAATTTTGAAGCTTTTACCTTCATAATATGATGGAGTTTGAATCATCAAGAATTGGCGATTCAAACCCTTCTTGTGAAGAGCGGCATGAATCGTTGCCCTCACAATGTCAGAATCCATGGATGGATCTTCTTCATTGTCCAGCTCCTTGATGGAAACATTGGAGGTTCTCCCTCTGGCCATAATGGTGGTTCCTTGACCATTAGCAGCTCTATTTTGACCTTTGGAATTGCCCTTGGCAATGCCCTCTGCTAAGCTTGGGACATTCCCTCTTGAAGTGTCTTAGCTCGTTGCAATGGAAGCAACGTGGGTTGCGATCATTACTTTGTGTTGGAACAAAGTTGTTGACAGCATTGGCCCTAGCTTTCTTTCTTTGGCCCTGATTCTGACCCTGCGCTCTCTTAGTCTGAGCCCTAGTCATACCCTTATTCTGATCTCTGTAAGGCCAAGTCTTGTTGTTCCTTGGTTTGGTCTGCACTTCTTGTATTATTGGAGCAGCTTAAATGAGTGCATCTTGTAGATCCGTTGGGTGCATTGACTCCAATCGAGTGTTTATGGGTGGATTCAACCCAACACAAAATTTTGACACCTGTTGTGTCATATCCATTGGAGGCGTGTACTTTAGGAGTGAAACGAACTTTGAATAATATGCATCAAGAGATAATCCTAGCTGCTTCAAGTCATAGAATTCATTCATAGTTTGTGTGCGGTAGGGAGGTGGCAGATACCTCCCTCGTATAGCTTCCTTAAGCTTCTCCCAAGTGACTGTCCCTTCCGAGATCGCTTGGTCTCTGCACCACTGTTTCCACCAAAGTCTCGCTTTGCCTGTAAGCTTAAGTTTGGCGAGCATGGCTTGGTTAGCAGGTGTAGTTTCTGCTACCTCAAAATAGTCCTCCATGGACTCAATCCAGATCTCGGCATCGGCTTGAATAGTCCTTCCCTTGCCATCAAACTCGGGTGGCTTAATTTTTTTGAGAAGGAACTTCTTCTCTTGAACCACAGCTGTACTTAGTGCAGGAGTCAGACTTGGGACCTGCGCTTGGGGTTGCATCTGGACAATAAGATTCTTTATGTTAAAAACTTATCAAACATTTCCCATGTTACGTTAATATGACTAGCTTTTAGCCAAGTGATTTAATCACTTAACACCTTAGCTAACATTTACAATCAAGATAGACGATAGTAAAAAGTCTTATTCATTCATGAGGGCATAACCCTTTGAGTATATTTTTTTTGGGTAAGTAGGACAAGCTGATTGATACATGAGTTTGGGAAAAATAGGATTGTGTTACATTCGGCTACAAGGACGGAATAATAATATGGAGTGGGGTCATGGATTTTCAGGAAATGATAAGTCACAGAAAGCTTGGGGTATCCCTTCCTTTGATACCTATTCTTCTCATAGCGCCCTAACACTTTGATCCTGGCAGAGATAACCTGGGTCACTTCTTCATAGACATACTTGTTCTGCTTGACTTGCCGACTGCCAACATGTAAAGTTACGTTTGCATGAGCTTTGACAAAGATGAATAGCTTCACGATCTTTAAATCCTCCATCCACTTGATTCTCTTCAAGTTGGTTTGAAGGTACGCGAGCCGGTGGGCTGCTATGTAGTATATTCTTGATTCTCCTGTTCATCTTCATTTTGCATACAAGGGTGAAGTATTATAGATGCGATCTAGAATATTCATCATGTCTAGCCTTTGATGATAATCCGAAGCATGCATTGCAGTCATGAACATGACCTGGAACACCAAGAATTTTCTCCATGCTTTGTGACTCTGTAACCCAGCATCCATAAGTGAGTAAAGAAATGTTTTCAATAGAAAACACTGCTCTACTCCACTCACTTCCCCTGACTGTCCCCTTATTCCCTTTATTTTCCTCCATTAAGTCCCTTGTAGTCTTAGATCCCATTGGTTTTCTCTGATACCAGCTATAACATGTCCGCTCGTCCGCTTAA
This sequence comes from Lygodium microphyllum, assembly GCF_053477565.2. Classification (NCBI taxonomy): domain Eukaryota; kingdom Viridiplantae; phylum Streptophyta; class Polypodiopsida; order Schizaeales; family Lygodiaceae; genus Lygodium; species Lygodium microphyllum. The sequence goes on from NC_141146.1 coordinate 79,854,155, forward strand.
GGGGCACGTCTTAGCAGCCCATCGAGAAGAGAGTCTAAAAAGTGTCGCCTGGCACTCGCAAGGAATGTCATAGGGTTTGCAATCTAGGTCTTTCCGAGACTGCCCCGAGCGGAAGTGTCCAGCCGTTCCCACTTAGGATCAACCTAAAGTCTGGGTTTCTTTCCTATCAGCAAGGTCTCTAGGAAGAAGCTAGTGTCAACTCCAGATGAACCACTTTGCGTAGGAACAACAGAGTCGAAGCAGATTCATGCTGCACTTGGTTCATGGAGAATGGGAAACGGGAGGGATGCGAAGCTCAACCTCCCTACCATAAGGCATAATCCCATTTCTTTTTCCTAAAACATAAATCGGGATTCTAACCCTATTGATGCTAGGTCTTCATAATCTCGTTGTCTCATTTTTTGAAAAAAGTTCCTAGCTAACCAGGACCACCCTTTCGTAGGACGGACCTAAGTCACGTCCGTCGCACTTTCCTTAATTTCCTTTAGTTATCTAATTACCTACCACATTACGTTTGACATGCAAAAGCAGCTTCCTTAATTAATCAAATTAATTATGGGTTCCTTCACATAACTTGGGCATTGACACAAAAACAATGTCAGGCAAATTCTTTTTTCTCAAATATCTGTTCTTATTTATCATAATTCCGGAGTACATCCAATATCATGCCGGAAGGCTATCCCAGCAATCTACAGGATTGCTGCTCCAAGTTCCACCCGTAGATTAGTACACGGGCCTCGAGATCCCATCTTGAGTCACGTCGGCCTCTTGTGTGGGATCCGGAGGCAAGGGATTTATAGCTAGAGCCTCCCTTGGCACCCGAGCGTCCTCCCGCTCCAAGTAGCACCCACGGAGAGACCTCTTGCGGCGGGTTAGGTCTATATACACGGTGTGGCTATCAACCCCATTCGATAGGGCCAGGCAGACAGTCGGAGGTCACTGTTCGTGCCTCTCCCTCCAGGATTTTAACCTAAAGCATTAAGTGTTTTTCCTTGAGTTAGTTCCTTGAGCAAAGGAGACCAAATAATGTACCTAAGTGTACAATCACAAACATTTCGGAGGCCGTTTGTATGACCAACTGCTAAGGTGTGATTCCTTTTTCTCGAATGCTCCGAGCATCTGATCCTGGATCTTTTTCCTGGATGCTCCTAGCATCCAATCCTGGGTCATTCGCAACTTGGCGAGATCCCAATAATCTCAAACAAGATCATGCAAGAAAATGTCCTTGGTAAGTTAACCTTTCTTTACTTGCTCTTTTCCTTGGGTTTTACCTTATGGTATCCTAACCCTAACTCAAAGCATTAACTGGACAACCAAGGCAATGGACATGCCTTTATTCGCAACCCAACCAAGGGTCTTTTATTCTTCTCATTCTAACCAAGTTCAGTTAACACACTTGGCAACGCAAGATACTTCATCTAGGCCTTTAGGAAATAGTCTAGATGCATGCGTCCCTTCCATCTCTCCTAGTGTGGTATTATGCAGAGTTTTCCAATCATCCTTACCCATCATGCACATGGTGCATTTGGTATATTCGTACATCCTAAATGACCTTTAACTCTCCTCATACATGGCAACAAATACTTATTCCTAATGCACTAGATCACATGTGACTTGCGTATATGAAAGTCTAGGTTTCTATCCAACGTGCAAATGCATGAACGGAAACTAACATCTCATGCATTTCTTTTAGTCATGATTGCAAAGCATGAATTCTAAATGACTATTCATGCACTGAACTGGTTTAAAAGATATTCTTTTATGTGAAATAATGTGAAAACCTTATCATTGTATGTGCGAAAAAGCTATCATTTCATGCATATAAACTTATGCAAACTATGATATGCATCAGAAAATCAGCAACAATCAGCATGCAAATCACACCATTTGAACATCCCAACCCCCTACGTTTAGGTATTACTTTCGTTGCATAGGTGTAGAGGTTCATTTTGTCATGTTTTAATGTATGAAAAGTGGTAAATCACAAACTTTGACAAGGAGATAGGGCAAATTGAGGCTAAACCTCATGCTTTGCCACTATCATACATCCACAAACAATCCTTATATTTTTTCTTATTTTTGTGAGCCGTATTTCTATTTTTCCCCTTATTTTCTCCATTTTCTTGATTTATTTGTCAATAAAATATGCTATTTTCTTCTTTTTCTTGTTCCAATCACTTCAGCATACTAACATTCAATTTGTCTTTCATTTTCCCCCCATGGAAACACCTTTTACCCACCTGAAACGAAAAAACTACCATTTTACCGCTTAAAAACTGCATTTCGGGTTTTTGGAAATTAAATAGAGCATGTAAATCATTGCAAAATCAAAATTTTCTGATAAAAAACAATTACTCATGATGCAACCAGCACACAAACAATTTTTCATCCAATAAGAACAGCATTACTATCATAAACTATAAAAAAACTTCATTTTCCTTCATAAAAATGGTCATACCGTGTTTTTACGTAACCCAAGATGCCTTAAATGACTGCATAACCAGCAGACAGAGCCTCCATTGCTCTCAATCCAATGCTGCACATCAATCTTCAGCATTTCCATCAATCTCCATCACCATTTTCTTCATTCTCCTTCTTGATTCCTCCTTCAAGATGGTGCACATGAACAACCCATAGAGGGGAGAGAGAGGGAGGAGAGAGAAAGACTAGATTCTGATCTCTTCATCCAGACAGCCATATCTTGTGCGAAGACCGGTGATAGAGTCAGGCAAGAGGGAGAAGTTGCCGGGTATCATCTGCTAGATAGGTTCTTTGCAGCCTCCATTCATGATTTGGGGGGGAGGGGCGCAATTTTCGGCGCCATCTCCTCCACGACGTGCTACCGCCATATCTCCAAAAAATTGAGAGAGGGGGGTTCAAGGTCCCAAAGGGCACCCCCCCTTTGGCCTAAGTTTTGTCCACCCTTTCAAATCTTGGCCAATTTTTGGCCTCTTCCACGTCTAGGCTCCGTTTCAGCCTTTGAAAAATCCTGCACATCCATCTCGACATCCCGCACTGATTGGTAGCTCCCAACATCCTGCACTAGAGTCGAAAAATTTATCAAAAATCCGTAAGTGTCGCTCGGGCACCTTTTAAAAGCCGTTTTTCACTTGGTGCTTAAAATCGTCCTAGCTGCAGCTGCCGCCTTTCATGTCGAATATTTTTCCCCTAAATTCCAGATTTTTTGGCAAATTTTAGGCATATCCCAGGCTCCAAACTCCACTCTCAAAGTGTAGGCAGCTCCCATTGGAACAAAATCAAATGCCAAATGAGCAATGCAAGCTCAAAACATCAAGTACATGACATCCTAGTATCCAAGATGCATGAAGCATAAGCCGAGAGCATAAAACCCAATAGATTCTTCAAACTCATAATTGCATAAGCCACTAAAGTAAGCAAGGCATGTAATCACAACCAAGATCAATGTAATAGATCCCAAATCTTATCTCAAAAGTATGCCATATCATATTAGGAAGTATACATAACAATCAAAGTAGGGGTATATCTATTCTGTAAAGCATCCATGGGAATTAGACATAAGATTTTCACTAATAAATGTTTGTCGACCTATTATTACACCACTAAAGTGATATTTAAATTGGAGCTATTTCAAGCTTAAATTAGTCCCAAAAGCATAACCATATCATCCGGCACCAAAATAGGATTCTCAAAGCATCAAACATGCATTATGGAATTTAATGTTTGCTATCCAAACCATAATAGTTTTGTTTTATGTGAAATAGAGAACCAAAAACTGCATAGAATTAAAATTTTAAGGATCTAGATTTGTAATTCTTGTTTTTCTCTTCATTTCTAGCTATAGAATGCCTAAATCCAATACGGTATATAAAAGTTATGGCCAAAATACGATAGTGTTATCAAGCTGCCATAACTGTCCACAACTTCTATAACATGCTCTATATCCACTCAAAATGGATCAAATGGCTACTCCTCAACTCAATAAGTACTCAATAAGGCTTAGCTAAGCCTTGAGAAGCTCTTCAACAAGTGTAGAGCAAGACGGAACAAGTTGGAAGAAGGAAAGACTCAATGCATACCTTGAGAGGAACAAACAGTGGTTGCCATGAAACCTTAAGTTGGAGGCTTGAATCCAGGTTAAAGAAAAGGATGAAGAAGCTCCTCGAATGGTTAGATTTGATACCAGTTGAAAGTTAGAACCCAAGTGAAAGTACACTATGCAAAAGTAAGAGCAAAACAAAACTATGGCGAATGGAGCAAGAAAGCAAGAGAGAGACACACCATATGTGGAAACTCCAATAGTCACAATGTGTGGCTGGCCTTCCCTTATTCAAATGTCACTAAAAGAATATTGAATTAAGTGACAATGATGGGCACCTACTACTTGTAGTGTATAGGTGTGCGGGTATTGTTAGTATATTGAATACATAGGTAGGTAGGCACAATAACCTTTACCCACACAACATGTAGAGCATCACACTTATGACACCTTGAGTTAGCCTTACTAGTGGATGGTTTTACATTTTGTGCCTAGTTTGATTGGGGTTTCAACACATTATAGTGCCATGTGTCCATGTTTTCCTTTGTCATCTCCTTCTATAACTTTCCTCTTGAAGATGATATTGGCTTCTTTGTAGCTTGGAAATGTGATGCTATGTGTGCTCTAGTTTGTTGATGGATTTATCATCAAAATACATAGGATTGACACAATTAGGATGGATCTCATGGATCAATAGTTGAGGTTTTCCAAATGGGACAATGGTATTGCTAAGCCCATGGTATTTTTGGGATTTGGTAAGCAAGGTCTCATTCATGAGTATCATGAGACTCTCTGTAGACTATTCTAGAGTTTGCGCATTTAAGGCATTCCCTTAACTCTTGTGATGCTAGATAGGTTTACAAAATTTGGTCTTATGCCCTTGGCACTCACATATTCAACCTTGTATTTGAATGCATGGCATTTATAAAATTGGTAGCTGAAACTACGAGAGGAGCTACGTCGACCAATTTTGAAAAATGAGTGCTTATCTTTGTTTTGAAAGAATCCAAGGGTCATAACTTGGCGAGGATATTGGCAAGAATTGATTGAAACTCTAGCTTGGGCCCACGAGCATACATCCTTGGCTAATTTGATACGATGGAAAGATAAACCAGTAGCTCTTTCAATCGTTCAGCAAGATTAGTGGGATTGGCACATTTTTCTGTAGGTTACAAATTTCTTTCGATACAACTCCTTCTGGTTGAGACAATATTTGATCTGCTATACTCAAATAGAAATCTAGTTCATGTTCTAGCATTTTTCTTTCTCCATCTTGCAAGGGACATGAAGGAGACATTCCAATAGTGCCATCGCAAAAGCATCCCTTGAACTCTAAGTTTATCATGGGATGCGTGAGATTTTCCTACCTCCTATTCACTTGGTGTGTAAGAAGTAGGTTTCCCTTTTTCTCACATGGCACAACTAGTGTTAGCTAAGCCTATAAGGTGGCTAGCTTGTTTCAAATAAATTTCTTCATTATACGATCATCATCCCAACTTGATGATGTCATTGAAGCCACTGAAGGCCTCCCCAATATCTTGACAATTATTCTTTTAGATTTTTCATGCTGCCATCTCATCTTGGCTTGGCAATGAAAAGGTCATGGTAGACAGTAGCTAGTAGCTAGGGTGGATTTCAAGGAGACTTCAATGTTGGTCGGCTAGATTCCTCAATTTTCACCTAGGTGGTGCCTCACGGCTTGCACTTGCTTCATTTGAGTACTAAGGTTATCTACCTTGTGCATTTTCTTAGGTGAACTCGCAATCTTTGGCTTGGAACCAATTCCTAGTGAGTCCATAATAGAGCTATGGGTGGACCCAGCCTCTTCAATGTCTAGAAGCGACCACCTTGTGTTGTGAATCCTTTGCTACAATCATTCTCCACTATGCTAAATTGACAAGGCTAGGTCCAAAAAATTGGATAGGTTGTTCTCACTATTTTCTAGCCACTCCCAATACTAGATTCCTAAGTCCACTTGACTTACTAAATTACCACCTTAGTCATTTCATGGAAACCACACGAGGACTTTGGTATTTCCTTGGAAAATTTTAGGAGTTGTTGTTCTCCTCTCATGTGGTTGGTTACAGTGTGTGGCATCCTTCCTCGACTATCCTATCCATCCCATGATGGCCAGTGGTAAGAGTATTTAGGTGGGAAGAGGTAAGAGTATTCAATTGGCCTCTCCTTCACCACATGTGTGTCATGGTGCTTTTGGTAATTGAGCATCACCAAGAGAAGTGACCCCCTACTTTTCTCACATGTATGCATGCCTCCATATAATTTGTGAGTTCTCTAATCAAATTTTCTCATGTGGTATGTGCCTTTTGGGTGGTTTAACGTGGTTTGTCCTAGTAGTTTGTTATTTAGGCTCTTGTCTCAATTGATTTGTTTGATTCTTGGGTCCTAAGTGGCCTACTCTCTTTAGTGGCCGCTCAATCCACTTGATTCAAGACTTGACATACACTTTGAGCCTTAGTTGTTCCCTACTAGGTTCTAGTTGAGGATCAATGCTCTCGAGGCAAGATACTTAGTGATTGGTTTGAAGTGAGATAACCCTCTTGGGCTTGGTCCCCTTGTGTCAAAAAGCCAACAAGTCTTGGCAGTCTCTTGGCTGGTCAATGTGTGGCTCTTGTGGAATTGGTAGAATTGTGGTTTGGATATTGAAATTTGAATTCAATTGTTGGTCTTATGTAGGTTGTGACCTTGCGGGGGTGATTTGAGTTCAACATGGTGCTATAGGTAGTTCATCTATTCTCCCCTAGGTGCAAAGTGTGTACTTAATTCTCAACCTTTGTCAACCCTAACTAAGACCTTTTTTTGTGCTCCTTGAGAATTGGTGTGCATGCCTTCCATTATGCTAGAGGGTTTGTAACTTATGTTGACCATTTGAAGCATATGCAAGTGTGCCCAAAGCCTTATTTGTGTGGGTGTGCCTCTTGAGTGGTCTACATCTAAGAGGTGTTATGGTGTGCAAAGGTGTAGGTGAAGGAAATGAAAGGGACCCTCAACAATGGCAAAGCTCAACATTTTGATAGCAAGCATGCCTTCTTCTCAACTCTATGTCCTCAACTATATCATCTTGGCCTATAACGCTTCCAAATTACATCTTGGTCATATTTAACATTGCCATCATTTAGCCTAAACGCAAGGCTTCAAACATAGTGACTAGGTCCATAAGGCCCTTGACCTTCTTGACTTGATCACTAAGCCTTGATTACTAACTTCCATGATTAGGCATTAGCCCTTTTGACCCAAGGCCCATGTCCTACTCCCATCCTTGGCCCTTACAATTGGATGGCCCCTCAACCCCTTCTTGGGCTTAGACTAGCCATTTTTGACCCATTATAATTGCATTGGCCATATAAGGCCTTAATTTCCATAGTACATCCTTAAGTCCACACTCTTCACAACTTAGCTAAAGGCTTTAATTTCTCTATGACTCAGCCCAAATAAGGCCATGACTCATAATTCGGCCCATTCATCAAGCATGGGTGATGATAGGTCATCTCTAAGACTTGAAGGCCAAGAGGCTCTTGAATATGATTTTTTGTGTACATGACTCATAACCTTGGCCTTAAGCCTTGCTCATCTTAGCCCATCCTCAAGATGACTCAAACTACTACTTGATTGTGCCTCTTTGTCCCCCTATTTTCTTCTTGACCCTTTGTGGTTCTGTCTATTAGATACTTAAAAGAGAGATGAAAGGAAGATAAAGTACTTAGCAATCATAATATAAACAAAGTGAAAGTACAAATGCATGAAAAGTACTTGTCTATTCATGAAGATAGGCCGCCTTTATATAGGCTTATACATAAGTGGTTTAGGGTAGTGGTTTAGAATAGTAGTTTTGGTAGGTAGCTTTCTATTAGTGGTTTCTAGATGAAAAATATGAGTTCTTATGGTGCAGTGGGTATAGGGAGACTTTCCATTTATTGATGGACACAAAACATAGGATTAAAATAATTATTCCTAGGAAGCGTTACTCTTGTACCATCCCCCAAATAATATCTTGTATTTATAAATTTAACAACCCCCTTCAAAAGTCATGATATACGTAGTTGTGTGCATGAGCATATTTTCAATAGCTTGGTCACCGCATGACTTACCAAGGGCATGTCCATCTTGAGTGTCATGGAGGCTCATTGGCTTGTGCTCTCAAGATTATCAAAGACATTCTTTGCTTGAGAACTTCTGGTTGAGAGTTTTGGATGGTCTAGGGGACTAGGGCTTTTAGACAATATGATTTTAGCAAAGGTCGATACAAGAAAAAGTTACAAGAGGTTTATGATATGACTTGAGGAATTACAATAAGAGAATGCACACTTTTTAAAATAAACTTTCATAGATAAAGACATAAAAGTAAGCCTTCTTAGCTCCCATTTTTATCTTGAAGGTCATGAAAAGTGTTTCATGATGCTTTTCTTCTTCTAGGTTAGCTTCCTTACCTTGTTTCCCTCCTTCACCACTCTCTTGAACTATCTTCATAAGAAATGCCATTTGAGTTCTGTTTCTATGAAATTAGTATTTCTCTTGAATCTTGTTATCTCTACAATAAAAGTTAGATATAATGGGCTCATTGTGATTGACCTTGTCTTCCCTTTGAATTTGGATTTAGTGTGAAGGGTTCATGCGTTGGTGCTACATCGATTTGTTACTTGGAACTTTGATCTTTTCTCTTCTTCTAGAAGAGAGGCTTCAACTTCAACTAGCCTACAATAGGGCATCTTGATAAGACTAACCACATAGTCATACCCCTTAGGTAGGGATTTAAGTAAGACACTAATGAAAATATCTTCTTCAACCCTAAGTTCAATTCCTACAAGTTGGGTTCGAAACCCTTTCATATGATTCAAATGAGATGCAAGAGGAAGGTTGAGCTTTCATTTCTAAGTGGAAGAACTCAATAAGTAAAAAAAAACCTTGGAACTCTTGATTTGAGCTCCAGTCAACTTGTTGAGTTGATCCCAAGTATCTTTCACACTGCCAAATCCATCACATGATGAATGTACATATCATCAAATTCCAGTTGACAGTGGCTTGGGTTTTATAATCTCAAACTTCCCATGTGGCTATTTGAGTTGCTTCCTGTGGCTCCTTCTCTTTCCCCTTTATAATTTTCCATAAGCCTTTCTTCATAAGGATCAAATTGATCCTTGTCTACCATTCATAAAATGCATAGCCTTTGGATTTAGTAGTTCCATCTTCTCCCATAATATATGACATACTTAGAGAATTTAGAAGGCTGAGATATTGCACAACATAAATGGAAGAATGACACCTTGTTTAAATACACATGATAGAGGTAGCCATAAGATACTCATCTTAGTAAGAACATAGACTACAATAGGTACACCACAATATTATTGATAAATGTATACATGATTAGCCAAACTTTTCTTCTACTAAATATGGCACCTAATTTTCAACATAGAAAGTGCATGAATCAATAGAGATCACTCTACTAACTAGAGTGGGGTTGAGAAGCTCATTAGAGTGACAATATGAATTGCAACTTGAGCTTGAGAATTAGTATCTCAATGAGAATAATAACTAGCAATGATTACAAAGTGAGTAACAAAGAAGGGATCAAAGTAGCAACCCTTCACTTCACATTTTCCACCACTTGAAGTAGTGGCCATTGGAGCTCATCCTTCAAAGCAATGCCCTTATTCATTAGGAGCTTATTGGGGAGCTGAGTGGTCATCCATGGATTCATACCTCTAAATTCTCTAAGATATCATGTTAAATATTTGAAAATACATGAGAGAGAGACACGCACAATACATGTCAACTATAATAGAAGTATAGTAAAATAAAAATGCATGAAGAAAACTTATTGTCCTTAAAATAGGGTGCCTTTCTATATGTTTACACATAGGAGGTTTAGGATAATGGTGAAGAATAGTGGTTTTGGTAGGTAGCTTTCTAATTGTGGTCTTTACATAGAAAATGTGAGTTCCTATTGTGTAATGGGTGTAGGAAGACTCTCCCTTCATTGATGGATACAAAGCATAAGAGAAAGAAACTTTTCCTAGGTAGCTTGAATCTTGTACAATCCCCCAAATACATATCATGTGTTTGTAATTTTAACACTCTTCACCACATAGGCCTCTTAGCTATTCTTGCATAGACCTAGCCCTACCCAATCAATTGCAATTGCACAAGCACTTGATCCTTGCCACTTGGCCACCCTAGACCAAATACTCATGCTTGTCCCTCATCCCTTCCCATCATTTTTTTTCATGGCCATTTTGGCTATCTTTTTAGACTCATGGTTGATCTGGGTCAGCTTATAATCCAAGTGCCATGACAATAGGATAGCTCAAATAGAGCTAGCATGCAACCATGTCATTGTGACATGTAGCCACCCTGTAGTCATGTGGCCAACACAACCATAAAAGCAACACGCTAAGTGAATGGTAAGAAATGAGACCACAAGGCCACATCATGCATTTTTACAAAACAAGGGAAGACTTAAAATCAATGATAATAGTAGTGAAAATGAATTGGGTCATAGGAACAATACATAATGACAAAAAAAACTTCCTAAGTCAATGGCAAGAAATGACACTATAAGGCCATGCCATGCACTAATTACAAGCATAAAAATACTTAGAATTAATGATAGTAATAGTGAGAATGACTTGGGAGGCCTCCAAGCACATCATGGTCCTTGGTTATCTACAAATTAAATTGCAACCCATACACTAGAAGGAATAAGTGTGAGATGGCTACTAATGCATCCATAGTATCCATATCATCATGAAATAATCGTTTGAACTCAAGGAATGCCATGATCAAAGACAACCAAGGTAGAAAGAATTGAATATTGTTCTCATTGGTTTGCTAGTCATATCCTTAAGTGTGCAAATGAGGTGTAACCACATGTAATATTGCTAGGTGAGTTCTCAAATTCACAGCCACTTCATATCTCAATGATCATGCATTGCATACACTACCCTCAAGCAAGTGCTACTTTGGATGCTTGTTGTCCTAGATCCATAGACCTTCCATTCTTGAATACATGTCCCTCTCCTCAACGTGTGAAATAATTTGAGCCTTTTGTACAAGACTCATTGAAACAAGTGGTTTAAATAAGTATCCATAGGAGAGGTAAGTGAAATGCCACCAAGTTGAACCCTACACACTAGTCAACCCATTTGTGCACAATTAGGGAGGTGGACCACATGCACATGGGCTCTTGAAACATGAAAAATAAGTCCCTTCCTGCCTTAGGTACTAACATACCCTTAAGGAAAGCCCTAGGGTTAGAAAAGGATGTCACGAGCATATGCATTCAAGTGCATGGCACTTGATTCTAAAGCATGAGACCTCAAGCATAATCCATTGCATTGGGAGGCAATACCAAGTCTTTCAAGACTAGAATTTGTGTGCAACTCCTTCATAAGGACATCATAAGGAAGAAGGCTAGAGAAATTGGGCCACTGCTTCTAGCAGAACTTGGACATGGACACTCACATAAGATCAAGTTATCAAAATACCTTTTGAGTCAACCTACAATCACCTCATTCTGCACAGTATTGCAATGTGCAATGCTAGATTGACTAATTGAGACATTTTTGCCAATCAAGGGCAAGAATTAGTGACATAAGGGAACCCTTCATTGGAAGAATCCAACTTGTGTGCAACCTATTTGTAACAAGACCATCACTATTGCAACATCCCTAGGGTTCCTCATCAACGAGTTTAAGTGGAGAGTCACTCAAAGTAGTTAGCTAGCATTACACCAAAATGTCAAGAAATTTTTTTTAAATGGAGACTTACATGAGATTTATATGTAACCACCTAAGGGGTTTGGAAGAAAAGGCAGGTGATCTGAGTTTTTTACAAACCGGATTTCTACCACAAAATTTGGCCAAAACCCCTATTAAGAGCCTTACCATATCACTTTGGGTTTACTCTTCAAGAACTAGATATGCTACATTGCTTCTTGATTATGGTAACTCTAGAAAATGGGGGGAACAAGTTCTTAGGAGGGATGTCAATGTAAAGGGTAAAAGGGATGGTTATCTTAGTGAAGATGGAAATGGATGACACCTAGGAGTTGAGTGAGTGCATAGATTTTTCAAAGGACTAGCCTCCCACTATATGTGGGTTCCGCGTGCATCACTAAGATTTGGAATCTATTACCATCATTAGAGGACACCTCACCCTAGTACACAAGTCAATATCCACATCATGGTGTCATTTGGATCTTACATAAAAGCTTACAAGCAAGGAACCAAAGTCAAAGCACCTTTTGGAAGCCATTTTTAATCATCTCAATAACTCCAAAGTGAAAGTGAATTTCAAGAAAATTCTTGCGCTATCCAATCGGTTTCGACCTTTCTACAAAGTTGCAGAAGATATTTTTTTTAGATTCTTCACTGATTTAAAGTTACGAAGGCGCAGACTACTGGCTACATGCAATTTTTTTCTCTCTTTCACCACATCAAATTTCCATTCTATCTTTCTTGTAAATATATTATAATAATGTGGTTTGGGCACCCACCTCTTTTAATCTAGCTTCCTTTCTCTATTTTGTCTACCACCACCCTTGGCTTCTTGCATGACGACCAAGTTGGGGACTTGTCCCATCCACTATTCTCCATATTTTTAAAGATGCCATACATCATCTAGGATTATGCTACTCAAGAAGATGAGCTTAATCTAATCCCTCATGGAGGCTATATAAGGAGCCCCTGCAGATGTAAACAAGACAAGGAGAATTACAAGCACATGAGAGCACTCTAGAATAACCTCATGCGATTCCATCTCTTTGAGGTAAGCTATAAGTGAGTTCTTTTATTATGTAGCATGATGGCAAGCTTCCACTACCTCTTCTCCTCTTGTCTCCCTCTCTTCTCATCTTCTCATTCCATGAATACATAATGGCAAGCTTCCTCTACCTCTTCTCCTCTTGTCTCCCTCTCCTTTCATCTCTCTCTCTCTCATATTCTAATATGGTGTCTAGTACATATATTCTCTCTTGTGAGGTTGTGTCTTGGTTCTTTTGATTCTCTTTGAGAAAAGGGATGTCCTAGCCCATCCTCCTTTTGGCTAGGTGGTGCCCCTCTTTAGTTCTCTTAGTGAGGATTGGAGGTTGGATGGGTAAGAGGTGGAATATTTCCACACAAAATATTAATGATCCTAGACCCCACATGTCCCGCACAAGAGAAACTTAAAGAAATCTCTCGCAATAATAAAATTTTAGGCTAAGTACTCCCTCCGTGTGCACTAGCAAACTCCACCCCGCATCGTGTGTAGAAAGTCGTGGCTGGAAACCACAAGCCCACGCGGGAACACCCTTCACGGGAAAAGAAAAAGGATAATGGATAATTTAGTGCAATTTTTTTAAAACCCCCTCCCCTTCAGCCATTGCATGGCGGGGGAGAGGGAGTGTGAGAGGAGTGAGTGTGGAGTAGGAGAGCACAGGGTGGGGGGGGGAGGGGGGGGAGGAGGCATGCAACTAGCCACATGTGTGGCTATCCCCCCCTTCTACCTATATGAACCCCCTCTCAAGCTTGACAGGGGAGGAAGGAGGAGAATCGTGCCATCGTGCTGCTGCCCAGGACATGTGCTGCCATCATGCTGCTGACATCGCCAAGCCACGCCACCTACTGCTACGCCTCTGCCTTCATCTTCATCCTCACCACCATCATCATCATCATCATTATCGTTGTTATCCTCACCTCCATCCCCATCATTTTCCCAATCATTTTCTCTCTCCATGTCATCTGTGAGTGAGAGAAGCTTGGAAGCTTCTATTAAAGCCTCCATAAGCCTTGTTCTCCCATGCCTTCCCCCGTTTTTCTTAAAAACCGTATCTACAAGGGCCGTGTCCTACGCGGAAGATAAGATCTCAGACAGAGAGGATCCGATATGCAAAAGTGACCCAAGGGTGAATTGCTGAAACAAAATTACTGCATCGATAGCTCCTAAACAAAAGGCGAGAGGAGCATACGTGAGAGCTTCCACTCGGAATATGCGAGTGGACAATACCCCGAATCTTAATGCCCAAGTTCCGATAAATTTCCTACATGAAAATGATGCATTTAACCATGTCTTTAATTCATGTAGGCAAGTTTGAATACATTGGAAATTTATATACTCACATCAAATACCAAGTAAGTTTCATGACGAGTACTTGCATGGTCATGGTAGTTGCATTCTTGAATGCATATTGCATAAGTTAAAAAGTGGATTTGTCTAAAGGCATCCTTGTTGCCTCATGAAAAGAACAACGCATATAACACATAATACACTTAGGTAATAATTTCCTAGTTGTGACTCGTATATGAGATAATCTTAGAAGCCCATTGAATGATGTCCAAATAGTCGCAATGCATGGAAAGGAAATTATGAACTTTGCAAATTGCATGCGAAGATGGTTAAATTTTAGGTCGGGTTAAGTAATAAAAGGAAGGATTAAATCAATAATGGTCTCATGGCATTCGCTCATGCATGGAGTTATTTTATCAAAGTTTGTATTTAGGAAAGGATGCATCTTCATATTAAAGCTTGAATTCAATGCATTAAACGTAAGGTTTATAAGCATAGTTCTAAATGTAAATCAACGTCACATAAGGCAAGGAAAAGAAAAGATCACTAAAGATCCTTTAGTTGCAAAAAGGTCTACGATCTTGAATTTGCATACTGGCATGGAATGATGCATCCCACTTCTCTTGCAGTTAATTATATCTTTTAGGGAAAAAGTACTTGCTAATTTCGAAGAAACTATTTGCATCTTTAATGTGAAGATTATTTTTACTCGCGGGTTGGTTGGATCAACTAAGTAATCCGCATATAGATGAGTAGTTTTACATGGAAATCATAAAGGTATGATCAGACTGCATATGACAATCACCTCAAAGTGCTAGGTAGGGTCAAGTTTCATTAAAATTCTGCCTAGTATCGCACTTGGGATGCCAACCTAATATTTCCGATCTCAAAGGTCCTACCCACATTTACGGAATGTTAGGGTTATCATAAATGCCCATGCAAGAACGATCTAGGGTTCTCACTCTAAGGATCAATTGACCAAATACTAAACCTCCGTATGAATTTAGGATCCCTAAGGCCAAAGCATTATCGGCCTAGTGGGGTTAGGGGTTGGATTGGGTCAAGAGGACTCCCAAACCCTACATCTTGACCAAAGGTATTCTTGACCAAGGAATACTGTGTGATGGGAGAAATAATCCCACAGGTTAGGAGTGACACCTATCTCGTGCAACAAGTTGCAACGTCGCATGGCTTTGTGTTTAAATCAGAAAATAGTATTGCCACTCCTTAGAATAAGGTTGGCGAGTTCTATGTACAAGTCTAACTTTTCAAGAGGATGAGTAGTCATCTTGCTACATCATCCTTCCTTAGGGTTGATTTGCCAAGTTAGGGAATTTATGAATTGCTTGGCAAGCAATCAAGTGAGGACAATGCGGTTGTCCAGGATTTATTGACCTTAATATAAGGAAACCTAAGGTATTGACAATTTGGGTCAATAGAATATAAACCTTGACCCAAGGATAAAGGGTAAACAAGCAACTTAGCTTACGAAACCCTTGGGATCTTGCCAAGTCACGATTGATCCCGGGATCGAATGCTGGATGTATTCGGAGAGAAGAATTCACACCTTAGCAGTTGGCCGTATAAACAAGCACTGGAGTGCTTGTGTTTGTACAGTTAGGAGCACTGTTTGTTCTTCTTTGCTCAAGGAACTAATGCTAGAAAATAACTAATGGTTTAGGTTGAAAGCGGAGGGAGAGGCAGCATCAGTTACCCCCCACTGTCCGCTTGACCCTATCCAAGGGGGTTGTTAGCCGTGCCGGGTACCTGGACCAAACCCGCCGTGAGAGGTCTCTCTGTCAGTGCTACTTGGAGTAGGAGGACGCTTGGGTGCCAAGGGGGGCTTTGGCCGTAAATCCCTTGCCTCCGGATCCTACATAAGAGACCGACATGACTCGAGATTGGATCTCGAGACCCGCATACTAGTCAACAGGCGGAACTTGGAATAGCGATCCCTGAGGATTGCTGGAATTGCCTTCAAGCGGATTATGGAATAGCCTTCGGGCTGGATTATATGATGTATTGCAAAGACTAAAAAATAAAAATCAAATGTTGAAAAGGAACTTGCTTGATATTGTTTTTCTATGTCAGTGCCTAAGTTACGTGAAGGAACTAGTGATTAATTGGTTAATTAAGGAAGCTATTTTTTCTTGTCAAACTAAATGTGGTAGGTAATTAGATAACTAAAGCAACCCGAGGAAAGTGTGTAGATGAGACCCTGGGTCCATCCTACGAAAGGGTGGTCCTGGTTGGCCGGGAACTTTTCTCAAATGAACTGATAGCAAGGTAAATGATGACCTAGATCCCATGCCCAGAGGATGAGTGGGATTGGATGCACGTTCTTGCTACAAACGACCTGCCATTCTCAGATCATGAGGCATATGAGTAGGCCATCAAAATGATCGGCAAGTCCAACGAAGCACTCTCTACACCAGTCTGCATGATGGCAACAAGCCACCGCGGAAAGCCTGAGCCTGTTACCTTCCAAGTACCATCCAACAAAAGGGAACTCTAGGGGATACTGGAATTCCTAACGGACTAGCTAGCGGGCAATCTAGCTGCTGCAAATTTCAAACCACTCCAGGATCTCTTAGAGGAATCCAAGTGGCAGTGGACCAGGGTGCATGATTTAAACCTCATGTATAACTGGGCCCTAGTTCCCGACCAACGGCACGAGACATACCAAACCCTAGGAGATGACGAGCAGTCGGATGACAAAGATTCCAGCAACGAATATGAAGATTGCAAATCCTTCAGTGATGAGAGCAAGGGTGAAGTAGATACTATAGAATACGACACTAAAGGACGAGAAATTGAGCAGATACAAGCAGACGCCAAGCTGCAGAAAAGGCAAACCCTTAGAGTAGAGCAAGGAGTCATGCGCATGGAATGTGATCACACTTGGTTGGAATGCATAGGAGCCATAGACCTTGAGCAAGCAGGCCTAGCTCAGCCAGGAACGACATCAATACTTAGGACCGAATCGCCATCTGAACTGCGGCCACCAGGGGATACCACCTCTTCCGGCGAAGATGGAGGGTTTGAATCTGAATCGGAAGTTAGTTTGAATAGTGATCTAGAGATACCTAGGCTGCCCATGACTAGACGCACCAAGGGGGACCTACCCGTCCACCTGAGGCGCAGACGGTTAAGGCAGGAAAAGGAAAAGCAACCCAGGGATACACGATCAGAAGAACAGCGGAAGTCGCAAGTGTGGGAGCTTTCGCTCAACCGCCAAGACCCACGGACTGCTTATTGTTTCAAGCGTTCCAAGCAAGCTCTAATGGCTATCTCTCACCTAGCTGATGCGCCGTCGATTCTATGGGTGTAGTGAGCTTACCTTGATGCCTAATCGAGTACCCTTCTCTCTCTTGCACTCCGGTAGCTCCACGATTCTTGATGCTAGCTCAAGCATCCTCAAGCCTCCTCCATCTCCAAGCTCCATCCTCCATAGCCGTGCGCGCAAGAGAAGGGGAGGGACAAACTAGTAAGAAGACAATCAGGACAACGAAGAAAAAGGCGGCACAGAGGAAGAAGAAGAATGACGAAGGCAAGAAGAAGGAAAGGGAAGACTTGGAAAGGGCGAAGAAGGAATCCTTGAAAGAAGCAAAGGAGAGAGAGAGAACAAAGAGACAGGAGGAGGAGAGGGAAAAAGAGGAGTTACAGAAAGCAAAGGAGGCGTCAAAACAAGAAGCTGAAGCAAAGAAAAGGAGGGAAAAAGAACAGAAAGGGAAAAAGAAGGAGGAGCAGAAGAAAAGGGAGGAGGAAAGGAAGAGAAAAGCGGAGGAGGAAGAGGAGGAGCTACGAAGAAAGGAGGAAGTGCAGCCCCCTGACACATCTGCTGAGAGGAAAGCAGCCCAGGCTAACCGTAGGAAAGAAATGGTAGAGAAGGCAAGGAAAAAGCGGAATGTTAGACCCGTTCCAAGACAACCTGCCCCTCTCCTACAACGCCTTGAGAATCTCCCCGCTAAATTCCATGCAGATTTGATTATCTGGGAACAGCAGGAATGTACCCGCGATTCTTTCGACTTGAGCTTTGAGTTTCCCACTACATTAAATAGAGTAATGCCCATTCAACTTGTAAACGACGTAATCGCTATGGGTGCAAGGCTCAAGTCCAAGTGGCTAGTGGAGTGAGAGACCAACCCAACTGCTTGGGGAGCCGAGGACTGCGAATTTTGGCAAGATAAAGTCCTCCAGGTGCCTAGATTGGTGGAAGGCTATAATTGCCAACCCACCTAGAGAAGACACATTTTTGACGTCAACCTTGATGCTTGGATGGCGTTTTGTAATACCCTCCCTTCTGAGAGAAACGACCCACTTTCATGCCGTATCCTCGAAGGGTAGGTGTCGACTTTAATCTGTCCATCCACGGCAGGTTCGACTTTCCCATTATTTATAATGCCAATAGCACCTCCGCCCTTCTATTTACCCTCCCTGATTTGTACAACTCTACAGGTAGATTCCTTAGTGAGTTCACCTCCTGTCCTGACCCTGCCTTCATAACCACTTGTAATTATCTTAGACTAATTAGGGTCCTAGTCCACCAAGAGCCTGCACCTCAAGAACGCCACCTCCCATCCCTTTACTTCGACCCCAACGCCATAGACAGTAGCACCGTGACTTGCCTCATGATGCGCACTACTCTTTTGCCATCCTTCTGTGTTGCACTGCTCGAAGATATGAGCGATAGCAAATTCACCCAGTGCAACCACCCCTTCCTTTCCACCACCACTCTCAAAACTAGCCTCTATCTCAAGGGCTACTTGTTGAGTCGCAGATTCCTCAACAAGGCCCCCCACCCTCCACCATCCCCTACCCGCCATTCAGATGACGAGGAGTAAACTCCTGTCATACCCTTGTATCACATGTATCCATGTATAAGCCTCTTTATATTTTATATTTTTTTTGAAAAAAAGAGAGAAAGAAAGAAAGAAAGAAGAAGAAGAAGAAGCAGAAGCAAGCCACAAGGCAACAAAAGAAAAGGGTGAACTAGAAAGTAGAGACAACAGCAGCCTTGTCGTGCACCACCGTCATTGCACTTAGGGTTCTCCCTAGCCCCTTCCCCACTTCACACTTAGGGCACATCAAGGGCAGGACTTTCAGACCTGTCACCCTAAGACTTGCATTGCACCTCCAATGACACATGAACTGGGTCCTCAAGTGTGGGACATTACCAAGGGCTAGCCCAAGGTTAGACCTATCTCCCAGTTCCTCTGCCACGGGCACCACGCACTACACAGAGAGGCAGACATACCCCTTAGGGAGTGCACAACTTTTCTTGCAGGTTATGTTCAAGTTTCAAGAACTGGCTACTCCGCTAAAGAGGATCACCCACGGCATCCTTTAATGACCAAAACTTTTTCCATGTGCCGGTGTCTAGCCATCTGCCTGCTGATGGCTACCATGATTGAACCAAACCAGGATAGATCTGCCATTGGCATAGATCTTGGAACCTCATCTTCCAAAGATGCATGCCCAATGCCTCAAGATCTATGGATCGCTTATTAATTTCACAAGCTTGAAGAATTTCAATGAAAGGTTGAAGATCTTCAATGCAGTACTGAAGACCTTCAACTCAAAGACAAAGATCTTCAAATCAAAGACGTAGATTTTCAATGCAAAAACAACCATATCTTTGTCAAGACAGAGTTCGGGGGGCTTCTCCAGGATAAATCCCTCCAATACCATCCTCCTCAGGGATTGCTTATTGCTTCAAGAGTTTTTGGTGCTCACGAGACGACTGGCTACGACCATCTTCATGAAGCCTAAAGCACGGCGGAATCTCTCCTGGTCATCGTCATTAAACTCCATCACATCTCATTTACACCACCACCTTGGAAGCAGTGTCATCCACCTACCAGTTCCTCCTAGCAGCAGACCTAACTAGCCACTCCTTCCCATCGCAGTGCCATGGGACTGGCACTTGGCTAGGAGGGGGGTAATGTTACCGTGTTTCCCGCAGCACAGAGGAGCGGAAAATGGAAAAAAGAAAATAGCAAAAAAGGCGCATGATAAAAGCAGAAATAGGTGCCTTGACTGGTAACCAGACCCTGAAAATTTTAAATATTCGGGCACGACCCTCAGAAAGTCTCAGTGTCACCCCAATACAACAAAAGAGTAAAAGGCGCACCATTAAAATGTGGAAGCGCTCCCAAATCCTTGTAAAAGAGTGCCAGGCTCGCTCCTGTGCAAAGTGTATGCATTAGTTGGAAATAGGATAAATTAGAATGGTGGAAAATGGAAAAAAGGATCTAGGCTATGGCTGGCCATGTAAAAAAGGGAAAAGGGGATGACCGCCCAAAAAGGATTTAGGGCTTTATATATAAAGTTGAAAAGTGAATGAGAAGCTCATTCTTTTGGTGTGTGGCAAAAAGAGTCTTCTTCTTCCTCTCTTCTTCTCCCCTTCTTGCTTGTGTGTGCTCTTGAGAGAGAGGGAGTGTGAGAGTGTGAGGGAGTGAGTGTGTGTCGGAGTGAGGGATCAAGAGGGTGAAGCTCTTCACCATCTCCTCTTATCTTCTTCTCTTCTCTTCTCTTCTTTTCTCTTGCGCGCGCAGCTATGGAGGATGGAGCTTGGAGGTGGAGGAGGCTTGAGGATGCTTGAGCTAGCATCAAGAATCGTGGAGCTACTGAAGTGCAAGAGAGAGGAGGGTACTCGATCAAGCATCAAGGTAAGCTCACTACACTCGTAGGATCGACAGTGCGTCGGCTAGGCAAGAGATAGCCATTAGAGCTTGCTTGGAACGCTTGAAACAATAAGCGGTCCGTGGGTCTTGGTAGTTGAGTGAAAGCTCCCACACCAACAGTGTGATGAAGAAGACCCATCCATGGAAGCAGACATTGAGAGGCCAATGGTTCATGCCGCTCTTCACAAGAAAGGCCCGAATCGCCAATTCTCGGTGATTCAAACTCCATAGATTATCAAGGTAAAAGCTTCAAAACCTTGAATGATTGTGGCAGTACACATTCCTTCATTTCACTAGTCTATGCAAAAAGATTAGGAATAGCCACAAAAGATGCACCTACCTTACTTGTGGAATTAGCAAATGGTCGTGAGGTCTCTTGTACCAGGAAAACTGCTAAGGTGAAATTCCTACTGGGTGGTAAGTCGACTTCGGTCAGATTCAGGGTTATGAACCTAGGTGTCCACGAGTGTTTGCTCGGAATGGATTGGCTAATACCCAATGATGCCCACATACACTATGGTAAGGGCCAAGTCTCCTTTTTTAAAAAATTAAAGAGATAATATTTTGCAAAAATACATATTGTTTTGAATGCAAATTTGCAACCGATATCTTCGTGCTTTCTTCAATGAGGTGAATCAAATTTGATATTGTGTTTATATGTGCCTTTACACACAAAAAACCCATACAAATTCATGTCTAAGCTTTCACTTACTACATGCAATAAACACATGATTTTAGATGCATGTCATTCGAGGCTCACGTAAGCCCACAACATATGTGCCCATAAGTTTTCTTCTAGCTCATGAAACACATCTATTTGGTTGCCTACAAGGTTAATCCCTGATAACATTGGTCCATCTATATATTTCTCAAATTAAAGAAAAGTAGATTTTACCATTAACTAATTACACTAAGTCTATACTATCACTACCTCCCTCCCTGCCCTCTCTCTCTCTCTCTCTCTCTCTCTCTCTCTCTCTCTCTCTCTCTCTCTCTCTCTCTCTCTCTCTCTCTCTCTCTCTCGTGGATTTTTCTAACTTCAAAATGGACTATCATGTGCGAAGTCAATTGATGTGCTTTGATGTGATTGTATCCATCATGAATGTTTCTAATGCTTAAAAAATTATAAACCATCTTGCTTTGATATGATTGTTTCCATCGTGATTGTTTTCTCTTGGGCCCAATAATTTGTAAGTAAGCACATTTAGATGGTTTTCATGTCATCCTTCAATGGATGCAAGCCCATGGATGTGCAAAATCAATTATCAAAGTTGTTGTCTCATTATGGTGCACAAGCTTCTTTTTGCCACATCATCTCTCTATGATACATGTGTTTGCAATACTCTCACTTTCTTCACAATGAATGTGTGATAAACTTTGCATTTATTTCATTTTGCTCATGATTCATGCATTTTGTACTTTCTATGTTTCCACGGTTTTGTTCATGATGCATGCTTGATGCAACCCTTTTGCTTTACTAATTGTGGCCCATGTAAGTTCATTATGCCATGTGTATGTATTTTAATGTCAAGTATTTTACCCTAAAGACAATTGTACTTTTATGTGTATCTGACATTGTCGCCTTCATGTTGACCCAACTTTGACATTTTTATGTTGATTCCCCATTGTCATTTAGTTTGTCCATCATTGTGACATTTACCAACCTTTCTTGCAATGTATTTTGCTTATATGTGAATTCTACATTGTCATTTTTAGGTTGATATTGCACCATTGCTTGGTTTGTTTATCTTTGTGCAATTTCTCCACATTGTTTTTCTTGTAAGAATGCATCTACAAGTGAAAGGGGCCAAAAATTTTAATCATTGCACAACTTGTAATGTGTTTCTTTGTATGGTTTTAGGGCCACCTAGATATGTTTCCTAACATGCTATATTCCTATTGTCTAGAAATCATATGGTATGTTTCCTCAATTTCCCTTTGAGCTCTTAGGACCCCCATCTTTTGAGCCACCCACTCAACACAGTGTGATGGACTTGAATCAAGATTTTTAGGATGATGAAGTGGTGCTTGATAGCCAAATGCCCTCTAGTAGTTGCTTGATAGCCAAATTGTCACCCACCACCTAATCAAACTCCCCATAAAACAAGCCAACTTGCTAGTGCAAATAATTTCATGGCCAAACCTATATCTCCAAGCTTGGAGACTGGAGGAGAAGAATTGCAATCTCAAAGTTGCACAATGAAGGGGACCAATGTATGGGGTAGCAAGACCAAAAAAACAAAAAATAAGCAAACCAAGAAAATTTCTACAAGTCGATACCATTGGGATATGAGGAGCACTCTCATGTTGCTTTGATGAACAAAAAGGTATGATGAGAAGCACATGGCTCAAGATCTATTCCAAAAAATAAAGACAAATGAGGAGCAGTGGATAGACATCATCGGCCTTTGTGCTAGTGTAAATTAAAAGTGGATTGGAAATAGGCATATGAGAAATTCAAACCACTATCCTTGTGCTTCAGCGAGATTTTTGACTAGGAATAGAACATACTGGCACATAGTTATTGGACCATGATAGTGGAGGAGCATCCAAAGGAGGATAATTTTAGCCATTATAATTTTAACAAAGATATTTATGATGTGATGGAGGAGTTGTTGAGCCAAGATCACATTGTGACTCCTATAGCTTCAGTGCCTAAATAGTAGTAATGGTATGAACTAAGTTTCTTATATTATAAAGTTGGTGGTTTCCTTGTTCTCGTTATGGATTCCTTACTAACTTCTTACTCCCTTCTTGCACATGGCTTTTAACATCAAGGAACACATCACCATCTATTCCACAAGACAGTGGATCTTGTGATATTCTGCTCAATTTTCCAAAACACCAACAAATGAGGGGGTTGCCAAAAAGGCTTGCACAAGCATACCATGGGTCCAAATGAGTCCACAAAATATTTGACCCACATGCCAGAGTTTTTTTGTTAAGGCTACCAAAAAGGAGAGACATGATCAAGTGTTGGATGCTCAAACTTAGTAGCACAAAGATATGGTCAATATTGAGTTGAAGAAGCTTGAAATATCTATGAAGTATGCAAATGGTATTCAAGTCATGGGTGGCAGTTGCTTCAAAAATGATGGTTGAGAAAATATAAAGAGTTCAATTCATCCTAATGATATGAAGGATGTTTGTCCTTGTCATTTACCTTTTTGTTGACATTCAATGTCTCATCATTTGTACATTTGCAATTGTTTTTATTCATAATGAGCTAAAGAAGTTTGTGTAAATCTGTGATGTCTTAATTCCTACTGAAATCATCTTTCGATAAATCTGGCTCATCTTAACATAAAAAATAAAAAAGATCAAACTACTAACGAGTAAATGGTAGGCTAATGGTTAGACTGAATGATTTAGAGTAATGGTTAAACAAATTTAATTATCATAAGACGACAAATGATTATATTGAATGATTTAGAGAAATGAGAAAAGGGTAACAAAGTATTGGAGAGCTCTTGCACATCAAAATAAAAGACAAGAAAAAACTTGAGCATGTGGAATGGGATCGGTTCAAAGGACCTTGATCCTTACAAACCTCTCATGTATATACTCCACAATGTCATCATAGATGTATTCTCCTATTAAGGCATCCAAAGATTCATTGAGTCCCATGCTAGCAAATAGATTATCCAATAGTGGGTCATTAATGTTGATACTAATAGCATCTTGCTCAAGTAGCTCACTAGCCAAATTAATTAGAAGGTTTTGTAGCATACAACATGTGGTGATTAAGCAAGAAAGGGAATTGACATTGGGAGAGTAGATTCTCCCTTTCAAAATTTTCGAACTTCCCTTGAGCCTTCCTGGGACTCCCTTGCTAATGATAGGAGTGGATGACTAGAGGAAGTTGTAGTGTGCAACCCATAAGTCAGATAGCATGGCATGATAACATAGTGTCATGAGACAAGGAAGCAATAAAAAACCTCCATAAAATATGATCAAGAATGGTAAGACCCACATATTGAAAAGGAGTTCCAATCAATCTTAGCTGGCCCTGTGGTAGTATATAGAGGCCTGACTTCTTTATAACTCTCTTGTCATTGGTAGAGCCAGGTCAACCTACATTCACATCTATAAGTTTCATTCCAATATCCGTGATGTCTTAAATGATCATGTTGTAGTTAGAGTATTGATGAAACCAAGCTATATAATTCTCCTTCAGAGGTAAGGCAATGTTGATGTGGGTGCAGTTAATTACATCACAACAATTGGAAAGACCCTTGTATGATTTAAAACCATCCTTGACCTCATATAGCTCCAATTCAGTGGAAGACTATTGTATCAAGTGAGTCCCATGCTACAATATGGCATCCACAAATTCACTAAGGAACTCTATTATGGTTGAGCACCCGCAACCAAATGTGTTTATCACATGGGCATGACTATGTCCTAAAGCAAGCAATATCACTACAACTACTACCTTTTTCTCAATAGAGAATATATACAAGCTAGCAATAGAATCAAGGTGGTATCTTTCCTTACTGCAAGTTTGCCTCCTATAGAAGGTCACACGAAGAAGTGAACAAAGGGTATAGCAATCTAAAGAACTCCCTCCAATGGTTGTCATCCATTGCAAATAGAAAACAAAGTGGTTCCACCAATGGATTGAGGACATGTGCTTAGTGTACTATCATGGAATGTCACCCTTGTAGGAAGTGGAAAATGTAAGCCATAAGAAGAAGTCAAAGCCCATACAACTAGAAAAACAAGAACAATGAACTAATGCAAGGGATCATCATCCTCATCAAGTAGCTATGGGGCAATGGATATTCAAAGAAAACTTTGAAGGCACTCCCATGCAGTTGCTTGGATTAGGGGAAGTTTGCAGTTCAAATGTAACCTCAGTCACTCATTATGACAAGTTGGTTTGTTTGCTTGAATGGAATATTGAGTGAGACGGATGCTTCAAGTGCTCATTTTATGTTGAGCATCAAAGTCATGCAGATCGATGCACTCATTTGTGATATTCAAGGAAAGAATTTGTATTTGGTATGGAAATATTCAATGTAACACCTAATCATTGTATGTATTAGGCAAATCAATTTTAGGTTGGTACAAATTTGATGTAGAAAATACAATTGGTGGCCCTAATTTACAAGATGGTCATTGATTAATTTTATTTTCAAAATATAATGATATTTGAAATGGTTAATAGTATGTTTTAGAGTATGAAAGATTGTTTTTTTTTTGTGTTTCTGATTCCAGCACGCAGTCAGCAATCAATATAACTTCAAAAGTAGAAAATTTTCATACAAACAGGATACCTAATCGTGGATAGAAGAGTATTGATTTGTGTGTTATACTTCCAAGTGTTGTTGGTTTATAGTAGTAATAAATTAGAATGGATGTCACTCTAATATGTGAAGCAAGCTACTCCTATGGGACAATGCAATTGATATTGGTGTGCATTGCTAGTGGAATTAATACTAGTCTTGCTTCATCTTTAACCTTGTTTATCCAATTATTTTGGGATTGTGTTGTACGTGAGTATTGTAGTAGAAAATATGACAAATTTTGCTTATCTATTTATTTTGGGACTATGTTGTAGCTGAGTATTGTAGTAGAAAACAAGAGAAATGTTGCTTCAAAGCTATTGGTTCATTAGAGGATGCTGGTTATTCTATTTTCTACCATGAAAAAGGAAGTTAATTTCAAAGCCATTTTCACTCTACAACGAGTGGTTACTCAATTTTGAAAATCAGATGATTTGTATGTAAAAGGAATACCTAATAAGTGCATTGTTTCATGTCTTTCACTCCCAAGTATCATTGGTTTGTTGTAAGAGGAATCAAAAAGCATGTCACTTCAATGAGAGAACTAAATTACTTTTTTAATGGAAAAATGCAAGTGATATTTCTCTTATTCTTAGGCCAAATAAAATATAATCATACTTCAGATATAATTCAATCATCCAAGTATTTGGGTTTGTGTCATAGCAGGAAATAGGACGAATGATGTGTTGAAACTCTTGGCACGAATGAGGATGCAAGTTCCTTCAAAAAAATGTTGTAGTATATGGTTTGTTTATGAACCCAAAACATGAAATTGCTTCAAAAATGAAAATGCAATTGCATATCCACATTGCTCAATGACTTTTTCAAAGAGTGCATGTGCTATAGACACAAAGGGGGGGAAAGCAACAACAAAGGGTGTGTGTGGGGCGGAGAGAGAGAGAGAGAGAGAGAGAGAGAGAGAGAGAGAGAGAGAGAGAGAGAGAGAGAGAGAGAGAGAGAGAGAGAGAGAGAGTGCGTGTGTGTGTGTGTGTGTGTGTGAGCATAAAACAACAATTGGTATTACTATTGCAACAACAAAAAGGGTGCCGAGAGAAGTCATTGTTGTTGCAATAGTAGCTACAATAATATAATGTCAATAGGAGAAGGCTATAGGACTAGCAACAATAGCATTTGTAGTAATGGTGATAGTTGCAATAGTAGCATTAGGGGTAGGAACAATAGAGCCTACTACAAGAGCCCGTAGCAAGAGCAATAGTGAAGTAGAAGTAGCTACATAAGCTAGGATGGATAAGGTTGAAGGAGGAGAGAGAGAGAGAGAGAGAGAGAGAGAGAGAGAGAGAGAAGCACAAAGAGAGAGAGAGAGAGAGAGAGAGAGAGATAGAGAAAGAGAGATAGATAGATAGACATACACAAAGAGAGAGAGAGAGAGAGAGAGAGAGAGAGAGAGAGAGAGAGAGAGAGAGAGAGAGAGAGAGAGAGAGAGAGAGAGAGAGAGAGAGAGAGAGAGAGAGAGAGAGAGAGAGAGAGAGAGAGAGAGAGAGAGGGAGCTATTACAAGAGGTAAAAGCATTTACCCAAGGCTACATGCTAGAAGAAGGTTGTTGTTAGTTAGAAAAAAGTCATTCCCCCCACTACCCCTGACAGGATCACAATGTTAGTGGGGGCAAGCTAGAACTAAGTTAGCATAGGGCTTGCACAATAAGCCCTGATGTGACCCAGCTTTGAGGATAGTAACAATGATTATGACTAGTACCCCCTTTGGGTCTTTTACTCTATATAGCTATGTTTTAGTCTCATGGATAAGCTTTAGCCTAAAATTCTTGTATGTAATATCACATTGTAACTATCTATTTGCTTTATATATATTTTTTGCAACATGAAACTAATAGACTTGCCCTATGTTTGAAGTATTAAAAGAAGCACCTTCAAGGCTCTTTTATACTTGTAATATCTTGGCATCACTACAAGGGATGAGGGGCTAATGAGATTTAAGACATCAATTTGCATGCATTTATTTGAAAATATCAAGCCTTGCCATTGGAACATACATTACAATAAGCTTTGGTGTAAGTATGCTAGTATATATACATTGATATGTGTAATGAAATAGACATCTAAATATACTTTGCAAACTTTAGTGGGATTTTGAGGTCACTTTTTGACCTTTTAGCATGTAGAGAGAGTGTGCACTCCAACAATGAGGAGAAGGCTTACGTGACGATTTTTTTTAAAAAAAAATCATTTTCATATTCTCAAAAAATAAATTTGTTATTTTTAATATTTTTAGTTTTATTGAAATGAGTAAAGTACTTGACGCTTTTCAATAGTAAAGCGACGTACTACCATTTTCCAATAGTAATGTTTTGCCATCATATTTTAACAGTTTCTCTTGTGCCGAGGGGAACAAAGGTGGTAGAAGCCTCTCCTATTTTGAAATCTTTGACTGCTTACTTGCCTCCAATCTACACCCTTTGGAGTTTTTGTCCACTCAATTGCACGTTTCTACCCTCCATCTTCCTACTTCATGGACGTGACTTCTTGATGCAGAAAACCTAATGCTTCCATTGAGTCCATAGTCACTTTCAATATGTTCAATAAGAAAGACAGGTGGGTTCCCTTGACTATAATGAAGAGAAGTTGGATAATCATGTAGCAAAAAGAATGGAAGAGATCTACGAGAGTCAACCCTTTTTTATCATCTTGGAAGGGCAGGGTAACATATTTTAGGCTTGGTGGCTCCAAAAAGACAATCAAAGAAGTGCATGTCCAACACATTTTCATGCATAAGGAGCTTCACCTTGAGCCCACTGTCTTGAAACTCCCTCTCCATAGATTTAACTATTGGTGCATTTTGGTTGCATCTACTTTTTGGTATGAATGAAGGCCCATGTTTCTTATTCATCTTGTAACTAACAAGACCATTTGATGTTAATAGGCTTGTATCCATCAAGCATCCAAGAGTGGCAGCCATAGTAGAATGTGTGATAGATGTTCTAGATGTCATTCATGGCTCTATTTTTCCAAAGAGCTTTAGACCATTTTTACATACCAAAGCAGTACTACCTAAGAGGGGCATATTCTTTTACGACCATTTTTACATACCACCTCCCTCTAGTGGGCGATGGGGAGCCTTGTCTAGCCTTCCTCTTTGAGATTTCAAGAGCAGGGAGGAGTGGGCATTACCAAATTCTAGAATAATAGGTGAGAGTTATATGTGCAAAATATTTCACAAGGTGTAGAAATGCTTAAAGCCCAACAAGTAGTCAAAGTAAAATATCCACTTTTATTCCTATAGCCATTTTCATGGACTTCTTCTCCAGCACTAAAGTTTGGACCTCAAGAACCACGTTCCTAGTGAAGCACCAAAATGCAAATAGTATCCAAGAGTTTGCAGATGCAGGCTAAGATACAAAGGTACATGATGGAACCACCTTCAAGGTGCAACTAGATTTTGTTGTCCGCAAGTACATGATTGCCACTCAAAACTTCATCATGGAAATTTTGTATAGAAGGTGGCATGAAGTTTGTGGAAAACTAGTGCCACTATACTAAGACATGAGAGCATTTTCTAGAAATTCATTACAATATATTAATGTTTTCTTGGATGGTGAAATTTTAATCATTATGAAAGTAGGGTCAATGTGCACATTATGAAAATTGAGGAAAAACTTGCACAATGAAGACATCCATTTTCCTACTTCATTTAGTTGTTATGTTAATTATAAAAAGGTGCATTGCTATTTGCATTGTATGGCTTGCTTTACATTCACATGATCAAAGGAATTGTTTGCATCACTTTATCTCTGATTACTCTCTCAATGTCTTTGAGGTCCTAATAAGAAAAGAAAAGACCTTCACATGTAAAGAGATAGCAAACAATGAAATGCATCTATATTATCATTAGCAATCCAATAGAGCTATCTCTGAGGATTGCACAGCTATAGGACAACATGCACACACTTGCAAGACTCAAGGAGATACATCTAAAATCAAGGCTTGGACTGTAAAAGAAAGATACATGCCATCAACCCTAACAAGTCCATCTACACTTAGCAATCACAAAATGAAGCTAGCCTCACTTTTATATAAGAGTTCATATTGCCAACTATTAAACTCAAATCTATTTTTATCAAGATTACTTATCCCTATTCATGAACTACAAAAGCATGCAACTTATCCCTATTCATGGACTATCAAAGCATGCCTACCTTTTAGATATGGAAGGGGAAGATCATAGTTAGAAACATGCAAGGGTGGGATCCACTATCTTTGTCCATAGCTAAATGAATCGATTTTAGTTACCTTTTAAATATGGAAGGGGAAGATCATAGTTAGAAGCATGCAAGGGTGGGACCCACTATCTTTGTCCATAGCTAAATGAATTGATTTTAGTCAGTCATAGTGTAATACCCACCAAAGAGAGGCTCCACTTGTTCTGATCAAAATTAAAATATTCCACCAAATAATCAAGGTGTGTAAAAGCTCATACCATGTTTACATCTCAAAGCTCATTTTGAGACTATTGGTATGCCTTCCTAGAGCTCATGTATTTAGCTTATGAAATGAGAAAATTATTCAATGGAGTTGAGTGTCATGGAGGGGTATGTTAGATATGATCAATGCCCCACCCTCATTAGGTGCCACCAATGATCCATGGTGCTCAAAGTTGTAAGGCCCCCATTATGAGGAGAAGCCAAATGTGAGCCCGGACATTGGTTGAGTCCTGACTGGTATATCAGATGAGGTCTATGTGATCGGATGGCAAAAAGGTGACCGTTGTGGGTATAATCTTTGGGTTAGACGGAGTGGTTAAGCTGGTAGCAACTCGAGGCGCATTGCATCGAGTTGCGGGGTAAGGGAGTTAAAAGGGGCCCCTATTTTGGGGTCCAGCGGCCCGATGGTAAAGGGAATATTCCCTGGAATATTCCATGGTCGACTAGTGGAGGCCCATATGGTAGGTCGGTCAGGCTGACCTAACGGCCTTCACGGGCTATAAAAGCTAAACCCCTTTACAGCCATCCATCATTCATCTTTCACCCAGTCAGAGTTGTTGTTCCAGCTAGCCTTAAGCTCTTCACCTATCTTCTGTCTAGATTGCCATCTAAGCTTCACACAGTGGAAGTGCACGGGTGGACAGAGCCATCTTTGTATCAGTTGTTTGGAGCTAAAGAACTTATTGATTCTCCTCTTATCTATTATGTACTCTCTATCTCTTTCTCAGATTCTGTTCGCTGCGCCGTGTAATTTTTTACATGGTATTAGAGCCCAGGGGGCTCTAGAGATCAGAGAGTGTGCAAGAGGCAAAGGCTTCAATAGCAAAGAGAAACTATGTCGACTTTCGGAAGCGGTTCTGGTGCATCAGGAAGCGGTGTCGGAGGTGGTGCTGTTGTATCGGCTATTCAAACACTGAGGACTCATCCACCAACCTTCAGTGAAGGCAAGTTAGATGGTACAAACTACACCTTGTGGAAGTTCAAAATTACAACTATCCTTGATTCTTATGAGCTTCTAGAGACTGTGCTGAGGACTGATGCAAAACCACAGCCTACCCCCGACCCATCAAATTCTAGTGTGATGATTCCTCCGAATGCAGATCTTCTACGAGCTTGGAAACGAAGGAATGCAGATGCATTGTGTGCCTTAGTTACAAGCTGTTCTGACAATGTTTTGACTTTGATTCAGCATACAACCAAAGCGTCAGAGGCTTGGAATGTACTAAGAAGTCAGTATGAAACACAAAACCAAACAAGGATTCAAAACTTGGAGAATCAACTAGCAGTGGAGAAGTTTGCTGAAGGAGAGAAGGTTGAAGCATTCATCACTCGGATTAAGAATCTGTGCAACCAGATGGCTGGCACTGGGATACAAAAGACTAGCGAAGAGCTAGCTCGGACGTGTCTTTGGATTTGTTTACAAAAGTTTGATGGACTAGTAACTACCCTTAATACTTAGGTGAGACCTCAAGCTTTGACTTTTGAGGAGTTTTGTGCATTATTGATGGAGAAGGAGTTGAGGCTGAAAGCTCGAGAAGGAAGCAACAATGGAGATGTTGCATTCTCTCCGAATGCAAAAAGCAAAGGTGGTTCCTCCACCAAAAATGATGGTGACAAAAAGAAGAAGGGTGGCAAGAAGAAGTTTCAAGGAGAGTGCTTCTACTGCAAGAAGAAAGGACATGCAATTGCACATTGTCGTGTCAAGAAGGCAGATGAAAAGAATGGTACCTTTAAAGTAAAGGGAAAGAGACAGCCAATACGGTTGAAGCAGAGTTGGAATTATTCATGGCGACCATTGAGGAAGTGTGCTCCTCGGCGCAAGAATAATCTACCACTGACTCATGGGTGTTGGATACTGGGGCCTCCATTACATGGCCAACAAGAAAGGTCTATACAGTTCTATGCAGCCTCTACAAGAATCCATCACTGTGACGGTTGGAAATGATGCTAAATGCCCTGCTGTGGGCACAGGTACTATTTCTTTTGTTGCTGCAAATGGTGAAGTAAAAAAGCTTCAAATGTGTTGTATGTTCACAAAATCAGGAGAAATCTGTTATCAATGCTGCCATAACTGATCTTGGTCATGAAGTGAGGTTCAAGAAAACAGGTGCAGAAATTCTTGATACTGTTGGCACAATTGTTGGCAAAGGAGAAAGAAGGAACAACCTGTATGAGCTAAGTGCTCTTACAACCATCGCTGGAGTGGGCACAAGTAAGCTTTGGCATATAAGGTTTGGACACATCAGATTTGTAGTGTTGAAGGAGATGCAAAAGCAAGGTATGGTTGCTCACCTACCTACAATAACTCAATTGAAGGAACCATGTGAAGCTTGTATGATGGGCAAGCAACAGAGACAGGCATTTCCACAAGAAAGCAAGAATAGAGCACAGGCTCCTCTAGAGTTGGTGCATGCTGACTTGTGTGGTAAGATGCCTACACAGGCCTTGGGGGGATCTTATTTTATGTTGATTGTCGACGACTATAGTAGGAAGATGTGGGTGTACTTCCTTCGTGATAAGGCTCAAGCTTTTGGTAAGTTTAAAGAATGGCTAAAACTTGTTGAGAATGAAACAGGGAAAAGTGTGAAGAAATTTAGAACAGATGGTGGTGGTGAGTTCAACTCAAAGGAGTTTGAAGACTTTTGCAAGAGCAAAGGGATCAAGCATTAATTGACGACGCCTCACACACCTCAGCAGAACGGTGTTGTGGAATGCAGGAATCGCATCATTGTGGAGATGGCAAGATGCATGCTAAAGGGCAAGGGATTGCCTAACCATTTTTGGGCTGAAGCTGTTAATATTGCAGTCTACATTCTAAATCGGAGCTACACAAAGGCTCTCAAGGGAAAAACACCTCATGAGGCTTACACTGGTAAGAAACCATCTGTCTCACATTTCAAAATTTTTGGATGTGAATGTTATGCACATGTTCCAGATGAGAAGAGAAACAAGTTAAAACCAAAAAGCAGAAAATGTATCTTCTTGGGTTATAGTGATGAGCATAAGGCTTACAAATTATATGACCAAGAGGCAAAGAAGATCATCACAAGCCGTGATGTGGTGTTCAAGGAGGAGCCGCATACAGTGGACGAGAAGAAGGCAAGTTCTTCCACTTTATCATCAAGCGAAGAAGTAGTCCACTATGAACCTGTCCCGAGAGCTGTCCCTATCCTTAAGGAGGAGGAAGCATCATCTTCAGATGATGAGAGTAGAATTTTGGTGCCAAGAAGTGCTTAAAAATACCTAAAAATTACGAATATCAAGGAAAAAATATTCAACGTTGAAGGCGGCGGCTCGATCTAGGATGATTTTAAGCACCAAAGTGCTTTAAAGGCGCCCGAGTGACACTTGTTGATTTTTCATAATTTTTCAGACCGTCGTGCGGGTTGACAAGAGTTACCGGCCAATGCGGGATGCTTTTTCAGAGCTCAATTCGGAGTCCGGATGGGGAAAGGGCCAAGAAACCGGTCAAGATGCGAAGAGGTGGACAAAATTTGGCCAAAATGGGCAAGTGACCCTTGGGAGCCCAAAATTTAAATGTAGCATGAAACTTTTCATGCATGAAAGAGAGGAAATCGTGGAGAAGGGCGTGAGCAGGAGGGCGCCGATTTTCACGCCATGATGTTGATCATGCCATCTCCTGCCTGTGAGCAACCATGCCAATTGATTATGGGGCCTCATTCCCCCCTGGATGCTGGTCTTATCGCCGTGCTTCACTCCTCCAATGGCAGTCTCTATGAAGAATTCTGATTTCAGTCTTTCTCTCTCCTCCCTCTCTCTCTTCTAAGGGCAGATTCATGTGGTGAAGAAGAAGAAGAAGAATGGATGACAAATGCTTGTCCAATAAAGACCGGATTGCTCCGTGGTTCAAGAGGAATGAACATTGCTGATTGAGGACTGTCATGAGCATTAATAGTGGTTGGAAATCAGTCCCAAGATATGGCAAATAAAAACTCGCAACCCGCAAAGAACCGTAATCTCATTTTTACAAAGGAAATTGATGTTTTATGCAAGTTGCTTCATGGATACTTGTTCCCATGGGATGATTATGCATGATAATGTTGTTTGCAATGTCTTCCAACTGTTTGAAATCAAAAAATTAGAAAACCATAAGTGTTGTGGATAAAATTAATGGTGTAAAACCCGTAAAACATGCGAAATATGGGGAAATTGGGTGTTTTTGAGATATAAAGGGAAAATATAATAAGACACACCAACTAAATTTGTGTTTTTTCTGCAAATGAACCTAAGGGCCACAGCCCACAACTCATTTTGAATTTTCAATCATTTAATATTGAAAAAAATACAAAAAAATAGGAAAAATGGAGAAAAATAAGAGAAAAATGGATTTTGAGTGCCGAAAATTAAGGAAAAATAAGAATCATGTTTGTGGATGTATGGGGGGTCTGAAGTATGAGGTTTAGCCTCAGTTCAGCCCTACCTTTATGTTCTAGTGAGTTTTTATGGCTTTTTATGCAATGAAAATATGGAAAATGAACCCTAAACCTATGCACCATGCACAACCTAAATGGGTGAGGGGATAGAGTGTATAAAAAGTGTTTAAATG
Source organism: Lygodium microphyllum (assembly GCF_053477565.2). NCBI lineage: Eukaryota > Viridiplantae > Streptophyta > Polypodiopsida > Schizaeales > Lygodiaceae > Lygodium > Lygodium microphyllum. The sequence goes on from NC_141146.1 coordinate 79,889,229, forward strand.
CTGAATGAAATGATGAAAAGCTTGTTGTTTTTTATGCATACCATTTAGGTTGGTCGATATTTAAAAATTAAGAACCTAGTAGTACGAGGGTTTCTCGGTGCTAGGTTCATGCAACGCCGCATATGAGCAATAGTCAAATTCATTGAAATGAATGTTTTCCACATGTGCACAATGCTCATTTTTCATTGTTTGAGCACATGGGCATTCACAATTTGCATGAAGCATGAAATGATAAAAGGTATCAGATAATATCTCATGGATGCATGGCAATTGCTTTCTAGAGGAACGTGACCAACGTTGAGAGAGTAAGGTTGTCCCAAGCTGTAGGCTAGGCGTTGGGCCTAAGGGGAAAGGAAGGTGAGGTATGGTACATTCCTGGATACGATTAGTTGGTACCTTGAGAGAACTATGTGCGATGTTATGTTATGTTATATATGTTTGGCGACGCATCGAGGGGCCAATCCCCAAGGTGTAGGAGAGTCGCTGTGAGGTAGCGGCAGTCAGCCGTGGGAGGACCTCCTATGTTTGTACTTCGTGCTATTTGGCAATGTGCTGGGACTCCCTCTGAGGAGTGTTAATTGGGCTAGAGTTGGACTACGAGACGTGATACAAACGCAAGATGTTTAGGAAGATGATATATGTGTCATCCACACTCCTGGCTGCGAGGCCGTGGGGTTGTTGAGCGCATGATAGAGGTCCGGCTAGTGCATGAGCCAGTGCCGGTCCGTTTGAGGTCCCATCAGTGGTGCGTCTGCGGGGAGCCGCTTAGAAGTGGCGGTCCTCGAATCCTGGTTGTCTAGGGACCAGTTAGCAGTTTATGCGATGATCAGGCGACTGCAGCTTATTCATCAATAATCGAAGCCCCTCCGCCTTCGTATAAAGCACAACTTTCTCATAGAGAATATAATGCCTGAATTTCTTGGTCCCAAAGGCCATCACAAGACACAACTTCTCCATGTAGGTATAATTGATCTCGGATACCCCCAGCTTCCGGCTAGCAATAGCAATCAGGTGATACCACTTTTCTTCCCAAATTTGGGCTAAACAACAGCTGATACTATGCATGGTGGCTGCTAAAAATATATAAAATACCTCACCTCTTTTAGGTGCTTTCAAAATAGGTGCTTTTACTAGCTCCTGCTTCACATCCTCGAAAGCTACCTTACAAGGGTCACCCCATACAAACAAACAGCTAAAGGACAATAGATTTGTAAAGTGGCAACGTTCTTTTTGCCAAGGCGTTTATGAATCTACGGTGTTGTCACATTAAGAGTTGAAGGTCTTCCACCGGGGCTTTTAGTGCAAAAGAAGAGTTTGGGTTTCAAGATTCAGGAAGGAAAAATGGATTGGGTTTTGATAAGATTCGGGGTTTAGAAAGAATTTAGGTACGGAAGAGGAATTCAAGCCTTCTCACTTTGTACTTAACATACATGAACAGAAGGAATAAGACTAACTTGATTACATCAAATGCTTCAGGATGCATACATCATTTCATAAAGGATATTTTCAGATTTCTAATTCATTTATGAATGTCAAATGCAAGCTCTATTGGCATTTATTTCATGTACATAGATGGATTTCAATCCTTTGGGTCAAGTATATTGATGCTAGAATCAAATACATCCAAGATTTGGACCAAAGATACATGAAATGAACGGGAAAAGAATATTTTTAGCTTCAACCGTGTTTTAAAACAGAAAATTCCAGCCCATAAACAAATTCAAAATGAGTGCATAAACTCAAGAAGAAGCACTTTTGATCATCTATGAACAATGTCCTGAAGAAAAGAGGTCATTTTCCTCTATTACAACCATAAAAAACCCATGTTTGCTCATGAAAATAGATCAAAATAGTGGGCTGCCCTGTTTATGACTGGTTATTTCAGTCCATAATAGTCCATAAGTCTTCAATATCCTCACCCTTTGCTTGCCCCAAAGTCACTCAAGTACTTGGGCACAAGTCGGCGGGGCTTCATTGGACCAAGAATAAGGTAGAGAAGATGAGAGAAGTCGTGTATAAGAGCAGGATGAATACTCTTCTCTCAGATTTCCCCTCTTTATAGACAGTTTCAGCATGCATTTTCGTCAGACCAAAGAGGCAGAGAAGTGGAGCTCTCACCATGTTTACATCTTCAGTAGATGGGCCTGTTCATCTTCAGTTTACATGCTCCACTCCATGCATCTCAGCTCCAGCTTTCTTCCAGTCTTCCTCAGACAGTGCAGCCCGCATTTTGCACCGAAAAACGTGGGTTGCTCTCTGCTCTATCCCTAGTCACTTTTTACCAGCCTAGGTCACTTGCTGGTCACCTAAGTCAGTTACTTTTGGTCCCTTGTGGACCTAGTGGACTTTTGCCAATTTTTGGCAACATTTTTGGGATTTGTCCATATTTTTGTACTTGAATTAATGTGATTTATCCAGCAGACTGTCAATTACTTCCAGATGTCCAAGTTATAGGTTCCCATAGACTTATTTTTCATAAATGTACATGGTATAACTGCAAATTATATGCTAAATGTAAAAGAACTTGTATAACTAAGGTAGATATTGGATAATCATGCCTGAATTTTGTATGCAAATATCTCATACAACTTCCAGTGAAACTCTTATGTGTTTATAAGAATTCCATGATTTATATCATGGACAGTAAACTCTTTGACATTCACCCCCTCCTAACCTGCACATCCTCCGACATGTGCCATTTCATAAGATTACAGGTCAAGGAGGGTCTTCTTCTTCATCTTCATTCTCTAAGTCTTTTTCTTCTTGTATGTCTTCAAGTAGAGGACTCATTTCTAAGTCATCAAGTTCATAACTTGAAGATTCTCTTTGTTTGAAGAGTTTGATTCATTTTCCAGCTATTGGAATCTTAATCATAGTCCCATCCATTTCAGCCAAAGAGTAAGTAGCATTATTATGTACTACTTTTACAACATATGGTCCAAACCATCACTTGGCTAACTTCCTATGAGCACTATATTGATTATCCAGGATGCTATCATAAACAAGAACCCAGTCATCCTCTTGAATAGCTCTTGGACGGAGTCTATGGTGCTTATCAAACCTCTTCTTATTCTTTAATCTTGCTGCTTTTAGCCTTTCAATGGCTATTTTAACATCCTCTGGCCTTCTTTCAAGTTGCCTTATGCGTAAAGATAGCAATTCTTCCCTGTTCATGCCTTCATCCCAAGGCAAGATACTCCATGTGATAATGGATTCCTCAATAGTCATAATAGGTGGCTGTCCATACATGAGTTCAGCTGGCATATATCCTGTCACTGCACTATGGGTTGTTCTATCAGCCCATAATGCGAATGGTAGCATTTTAGGCCATTCCCTCAACTTTCCTTTGCATGATTTTGCTAAAGCTTTAAGAATTGGTTGATGACCTCTTTCACTCTTACCATTGCCTTCAGGATTGTAGGTTGAAGTAAGAGATAGCTTAATTCCCAATTGAGCAAAGAAATGGCGAGCTTCATTGGCATCCAATTCTCCTCTATCAGCAGTTACTTTAGCAACACATCCATACCTGCAAAACAATTCTTCAAGTAAAAATCTACAAACAGCGTGAGTGGAGTTTGTTGTTCCTTCGACTTGATTTGTGAGATCTTCTCTAGCAAGTACTAGATATCTCATGTTCCAAATTCCTGTAGGCATGGTTACTAAATCAATAACCCATCTATAGTGAATAGATAAAGGATAGGTAGGCTGAAGCCCATCTCTATGCTTTACCGTAGAATACATTTGACAAGCATGACAAGACTCAACAAAATGCTCAATGTCTTTATACATGTTTTGCCACCAAAATTTTTCTTTTACTTTGGCAAAAGTACCCCATATGCCTCTATGACCAGCCACAATAGGCTTTCATGGAATTCTTGCATGACCTGTCTTTGTGTCTTTTTGTCACCTAAGACACAAACAGGCGCTCTTCCTTTCTTTTTTGCATGCCTCCAAAGGTAGCCATCTTTAAGAAAAAAACCATAGGCTTTTCTCTTAATTCTCTTGAACTCTTCATGAGTCCATTCTTCCTTCTTTGTCATAGTGCTAAAAAATTGGCCAATTTTTAGCCAATCATCTACATAATATTCTTCTTTAAAGTGTAAACAAACCATAACAAAACATGGTATATGTTGTTTACTAGCTGTCCATTGTCCTTCTTTAGTTGATTCATCCATCCTTGCTGATGTAAAAGTTGTATTATCAGCTGAACCTGTTGTTCTTGCTGTAATTTTTGTTGTACCTGCATTAACAGCTTCATTTATAACTCTGATTCTTCTTCATCCATCATTTCTTCTTCATCCATATATCTGGCACGTGAAAGCATGTCAGCAACTGGATTTTCTTTACCTGCAATATGTTTCAAATCAGGATTTAAGGATTTAATATAGGCTATCCATCTTAGCATGGCTATGTCAGGAGTGGAACAATTGGCTATCATGCCCAAGAGTGGAAGGCAATTTGTCTCAACTATAACATGTGCGCCCATGAAGTACTCCCTGTCACATTTTAATGCAGTTACTACTCCCCAAAGCTCTCTTTTAATTTGAGCATACCTTCTTTGTCGTTCATTAGGAACATTTGCTCCAAAGTGGATCACATATCTGTTGCCTTCAAGGTCGTCTTGACCAACTGCCCATCCTATTCCAATCGGGCTTGTGTCCACTGTGAGAAAAATGGGCTGTCCATTAGAGTAGTTAGCCCTTTTTAAAGTGGGAGCTGAAGTCAGCATTTTCTTGAGTTTCCGAATAGCCTGAGTGTATTCTTTTGTCCATAGAAACCTTTGGCCCTTTCTTAGAAGCTGATAAAGACTTTCAGCAACATGAGCAAAATTTGGTATCCAAATAAGGTAGAAGACACATGCACCAAGAAATCTTCTCACTTCTAAAACATTTGTACATTCTTCTTGCATCTTGTTGATTGCATTTATTTTCGATGGAGAAGGCTTTCGGCCATATGGTCCACACATATGACCAACCACAAGGACTTCTTCAACTCCAAAAATAGATTTAGCTCCTGAAAGAGTAAGATGAACTTCTTCTAATTTAGACAGGATTTGAGCACAATCATTAATATGATCAAAAACAAACTTTCGACATCCAAGTTCATTGAGTTCTTCATTTTTCTCATGAACTTCACATCCTTTGATTGGAACATCATCAAGGAAAGGAAGAGTCAATTGAGGAATATAATCCCTCAATACTTTATGCATGGCATTCATCATGTGAGCTACTGAATTCGTAGCCCCTTGAGGTAGAGTACACATGCGGACTAGGCCAAGAGGCGTCTTCATTGTAGTAATGTCAGGGCTTTTCAAAGCAAGTTGAAATTGGTCGTAGCCTGAATATAAGTCTCCCATGGAATAGATTGCCCTTCCTGCAAAAGCTTCAGCAAACTCATCCACAATTGGTCCTGATCCAACATTTCTAATAGTGACTTTATTAACGGGTTGCAAATCTTGAATGAATCGTAAAGATCCATTCTTCTTAGGTACGGTAAACCATCGGTTGGAATATGGAGCTGAAGATGGCTCCAATATTCGCATTTTTATCTTTTCATTTAAAAGTTCCAATAACTTAGGCAAATGAGCCCTTGAAACTGAAATTGGTTTAAGATTCCAAGGCACATGTGGGACCGTAAAAATTACCATTGGAGCCACAATGCTTGGATCCACACAGCCGATTTGATGCGGCTGAAATGAAAAGGCTTTACCATGGTTCTTTAACATTTGCATGAAAATTTGTTTTTCAGTCGGCAAGAGGAAAGAGTCATCACCAATTTTCAGCTTTTGTAGACTTTCAGCTGTAAATTGATGGCCAATATCTTTAGGATCACGAAGGCTTGGTTGTTTGGATATCCTTTCTGCCAATCCTTCGCTTTCAGGTGGTAGAGGAGTAGCTACCAGCTTGACCTTCTTATCAACTGTTTTATATTTTGTTTCTACTCTTGCTTCATCCTTGTTTGGCTGTCCAAAGGCTTCATAATCTGCAAATTCTTGAATTATGTCATACATATCCAATGTACATACTTGTATGGACTGATTTTCAGCTTGATTTTCAGCATGAACGGCTGTATAAATTTCAGCCATTGTATCATTATAATTCAGCCCATAAAATAGACCTGAAATTTCTTCATCTTTAGGTAAAACATCAATTTGCTTCAGTTCTTGCTCCATATGACTCAAATACTTTCTTTCAGCCCTGTTCATGGCTGAAAATTGTTTATAACAGCCCACTCCATTGGCTGAAAAAACCTGCAAGTCAGCTTTAGACCTTGCCTCCTTCATATGTGGAGGCAATTTTTTATGACATGATGCACTGTCATAGCCTCCACTTATAGCAGCGCTACCCGAAAACCCTTAAATTCTCGGGCATTAGGAGGAACGGGATGATCTCTCAATCGATCCCTATTCCGATGGTGATTAACACAGATAGTTAGGAATTGAACAGCCTTATCATTATCCTTGCTTCTTATCCGAGCGTATGATGAACCATCATCAAGAGCCTTTGTCTCTAAACAAGACTCGGAAATAAATAGTTGTCCAAGAATGATTGGATAATTGCAAGAATCTTGAACAAAGAAATGAAATTCATCTTTTACATTACCAATAGTAACTTGTACATAAGAACATGCTGCATAAAGATCGCTAGAAAAGTTATTGGCTGTCTTCATGTGCCAGCCTGGGTCCACGTCAATGGGCCATCCACCATTCTCATAGAGACTTATTGACATAACATTAATTTCTGAACCATGGTCTATAAGGGCAATGCATGGAGTTTCTTTCTCACCGATTTTAATAACAGTTTCAGTAGTCGCCCTTGCCCAATGGGTACGGGAATAGTGACTACTTGGAATAAAGTGAGTTTCACTTTCTTCTTGCATGTTGTGAAGAAAAGGCTCTTTCTTTTGCATGGGCTGCACTTTAGATTGTGAAGTTTCCACCATTATGGCTTCTTCAGCTTCATCTTCATAAATGTCTTCATCTTTGGCTTCTATGGCTGCAATCAATTATTTGATTGCCTCCAATCGAATCCCTTGAGTTTTCAGCTTCTCTTCATCCTGCAAATACACATGAAGTACTTGCAAAAAAGCATGTACGGATTCTTCAGTTTCCTCACCAACATATTGTCTTTTTTGTTTAATTACATCAATTATTACATCATGAAATCCTCGTTTTGCAATACCGAGAATTTCTCCTAATGTAAATTCAATTCTACTACCAAGAATTCTTTCTTCTAGGATCCGTTTAAGATCCGCTGTAGTCTCTATGTCCGACTGCAACTGTTTGCTTTTTCTTTTTCCTTCCGTCTTCTTTGCTTGAGGGGCATCTCCCATGTCAAATTCTGGTGGTGGCGGATTTTCAGCAGCCTTCTGTTGGTCTGGTTTGCTTCTTGTTATGCGTTTAGTTGGTCCTGAAGAAGAAGGACCGGCAACATCTTCTTCCCTTCTTCTCTTTTCTTCTATTATGGCTTCTTGATTATTAATTTCAGCTAGCCGGGCAAAAGCTGAAAATGAATCCACAGGCTCGGACCATCCGGTTCTTCCTCGAATACATTGGCTGGCAGTGGTTAAATCATCCTTAGTTGCCTTGCCTTGCTTCATGCGTTCCAAGGCCTGCGTCCACACTTTAGATTTTGCATTAGTTTTACATGCTTTAACAATTTCATTAGTTGGCTCAATTTGCAACCCATAAGTTGCAGCATCAACAGCTGCATAGGCTGTTCTTGTTGCCAAATCCTCCAATCTTTTCTTCATGCCGCCGTTACCGAAGTTTGGCTCAAGAGGAAGCCCGGTTTCGGTTGCATGAATGTTGCCATCCTTCCAAAAGAATAATTTTTGTGCTTTAGCTTCACGGAATGCTCCACACTCCCTCTTGTCATGCTGAAGGCTATCACACCAAATGCAGCATCTTTTAAAGCCTTCTCGTGCAGGTCTTTGGGCGGTTGACCGACCCCTTTCTTCTACTTTAACATCAAGCCTTTCTACTTTAGAACTAATTTCTGTTAAATTAAGATGGAGATCCCGCATGCTTTTAATTAACTCATCCATGACATCCTTCTTTGGAGAAGGAACAACAGAATTTCTTGATTGCTCGGCCATAGAGACAGGAGGTCAAGAAGCTGGAATAGGCTCATTCATAGAATCAGTTGTTACAGGGGTTGATCCCCATCTTAGGCGCAATCGCTCTCTTCGAGCAATCATATTAACTGCTTCAATGACATCACTCCAAGCAGTCTTTAATCCCAACTCAGAGTCAGGGTCTTCAAGTTGGTCAATCAATTTCTCCTGAAGAGAAGAGTCTGCAGCTTTTAAAAATAACTCAATCTTTTGACTTTCCATACCTTGTTGGTCATCGGGATCTAGTTGGGCAAATTTGCTTTCAAACTCTCGATGAAGAGCAGTAGTAGCAGTTAGACCCTTATTGGGCCTCTCGACCCATTCGGTGAAGATTTTCTTTGTCATAAGGCCAGAATCTTCAAGGAAAAATTCTTCTCGAAGAGCCTTTTTTAACACAGTCCATCCAGCATCTTTTTGGGAAAGACCATGAATTCGGTCCTAGAGGCCATGCACAGCCAGGCGGGCAAAGTAACGGCTCCAGACATGTTGAGGAACTCCAAAGAAGACCATCTTGTCAGTGTAGAGACGGATAAAAGAGGACACATTTTGCCCATTAAATTGCTTGAGCTCATGCCCAACTGCTTCTAAGGCCTTAATGGCAGCAGCATCAATCCGTTCTTCTTCTTGTCTTCATTGTTGTTGCAATTGCAACTGCTGCTGAAATTGCAGCTGTTGTTGTTGGCTCTCTTGCATTAGACGAATCAACTGTTGCAAAGCATCTCCTCCCGAGCTTGATGATTCTCCCATTGGACTTCTTCTTCTGCAGCAGACCTTCACGTCGGGTTCACCACTGTCGTCGCGTTAAGAGTTGAAGGTCTTCCACCGGGGCTTTTAGTGCAGAAGAAGAGTTTGGGTTTCAAGATTCAGGAAGGAAAAATGGATTGGGTTTTGATAAGATTCGGGGTTTAGAAAGAATTTAGGTATGGAAGAGGAATTCAAGCCTTCTCACTTTGTACTTAACATACATGAACAGAAGGAATAAGACTAACTTGATTACATCAAATGCTTCAGGATGCATACATCATTTCATAAAGGATATTTTCAGATTTCTAATTCATTTATGAATGTCAAATGCAAGCTCTATTGGCATTTATTTCATGTACATAGATGGATTTCAATCCTTTGGGTCAAGTATATTGATGCTAGAATCAAATACATCCAAGATTTGGACCAAAGATACATGAAATGAACGGGAAAAGAATATTTTTAGCTTCAGCCGTGTTTTAAAACAGAAAATTCCAGCCCATAAACAAATTTAAAATGAGTGCATAGAAGCACTTTTGATCATCTATGAACAATGTCCTGAAGAAAAGAGGTCATTTTCCTCTATTACAACCATAAAAAACCCATGTTTGCTCATAAAAATAGATCAAAATATGGACTGCCCTATTTATGCCTGGTTATTTCAGTCCATAACAGTCTATAAGTCTTCAATATCCTCACCCTTTGCTTGCCCCAAAGTCACTCAAGTACTTGGGCCCAAGTCGTGGGCACAAGTCGGGGCTTCATTGGACCAAGAATAAGGTAGAGAAGATGAGAGAAGTCGTGCATAAGAGCAGGCTGAATACTCTTCTCTCAGATTTCCCCTCTTTATAGATAGTTTCAGCATGCATTTTTGTCAGACCAAAGAGACAGAGAAGTAGAGCTCTCACCATGTTTACATCTTCAGTAGATGGGCTTGTTCATCTTCAGTTTGCATGCTCCACTCCATGCATCTCAGCTCTAGCTTTCTTCCAGTCTTCCTGAAACAGTGTAGCCCGCATTTTGCGTCGAAAAACGTGGGCTGCTCTCTGTTCTATCCTTGGTCACTTTTTGACCAGCCTAGGTCACTTGCTGGTCACCTAAGTCAGTTACTTTTGGTCCCTTGTGGACCTAGTGGACTTTTGTCATTTTTTGGCAACATTTTTGGGATTTGTCCATATTTTTGTACCTGAAGTAATGTGATTTATCCAGCAAACTATCAATTACTTCCAGATGTCCAAGTTATAGGTTCCCATAGACTTATTTTTCATAAATGTACATGGTATAACTGCAAATTATATGCTAAATATAAAAGAACTTGTATAACTAAGGTAGATATTGGATAATAATGCCTGAATTTTGTATGCAAATATCTCATACAACTTCCAGTGAAACTCTTCTGTGTTTATAAGAATCCCACGATTTATATCATGGACAGTAAACTCTTTGACAACGGTAATAACCAACCGAAGACAGAAAGCTATGAACTTCTTTCGGAGTGCGTGGTGGACCCATGGCAACTATGACTTTGACCTTCTCGGGATCTGTCGCAATACCTACCAAACTGACCACATGGCCCACCAATAGCCCATAAGGTACACCAAAAACACACTTCCATGGGTTTAGAGCGATGCAAAATTGCCTACACCACTCAAAACATCTTCGCAAAATAATCAACTGCCTTTCTCTCACGGTGGCTGCCCCTAAATCATCAATAAACACCTTCAACTCTTCAGGGGATATGTCACCGAATGTCTTATCTGCTGTTCGTTGCCACGAACCAGGCGCATTGCATAAACCAAAGGCCATCACATGGTACGCAAAAGTACCAAAGACAGTAATAAAAGTTGTTTTCAACTGGTCCTCTTCTGCAATCTCCATCTGGTTATATCCTGCAAAGCAATCCATAAACGAATATATCTCCCTACCCGCTAATTGATCCAAAATCTGGTCAATGAATGGCAACGGGTAGTAATCCTTAACCGTCTGCTTATTCAGCTCTCTAAAATCTACACATAATCGGATTTGATTATTTTTCTTCTTTCTGATCACAATTGGCGAACACCATTCCATGTGTTGCACAGGAAAAATCAAAGCCGCTCTCCGAAGCTTCTGTAACTCTTCAAACTGCCCGTCCCTCAGTTCGAAAGGCATACGCCTTACTTTCTGACGCACAGGACGACTGCCCTCTTTTACAGGAATAGTATGCACAGCCAGGCTGGGAGGAATGCCTCTCAGCTCATCATAACTCCAAGCAAAGATATCGCGGAATTCTTGAATTAGGGACACATAGTCCTCCCTTTCTGCTAAACTGAGCATAGAACCTAATTTGATTGGTCGCGACTCATCAGGCATACCAAGGTCTAGCTCGATAACATCTGCATCTCTTATACGATCTTTGGCCTCTATCGGCTCGTTCAAAGTGATCTCATAGATGTCTTCCGTGGTGGATCCCTCTTTGGACTTATCACTCGCGATGATGTCTCACTGGCAGATAAATCCTCTAATGTCTCCAATTCTATGGAAGATAGAGGAGCTCTCTCACTTTGCGGGGACTCAGGATAGGCATCAATCACCACGCGCTGAGCACCTCTACCGAATATTAGTCGACCGGCGGGTATATCCACTTGGCAGTCTGCTTGCTGCAAGATCCAAGGTCATCCAAGTAATACTTAGTAACTTGGACGCCCTGCAAAATGAATTACCCTAAAGTTCAATAGGCATTCTACATTTGCAACTGTGACATGGACCTTAGTAATGCAGCCTTCCGGCTATCTCAAACTATCATCTGCCATTCTGAGAATTGTGGAGGTATCTTTCTGGATCGCAAGACCCAACCTTTCCATCAATTCAGAACTCATAATGTTAACAGATGATCCCATGTCGACAATGGCATAATCTACTAATATCCCATCGACATAGGCTGCAACCCTTGGGCAATGCTTCTCAGCATGCTCGAACCAGTCATCACCGACTCGCACAATACCCAAAGGTTCTACAATATACCCGGTACGCAGGATCTTTCTAAATTCCTTGCGTACTCTTGGAGAAAGCTTAATAAGCTGTAAAAAGTTCACATTTGGCTTGACTTTGCAAAGAGAGCTCGCTAAATCGAATTCACGATAATTCGGCAGAGTTCTCTTTTCACGCCAAACCATCCGCTCTTTAGGTCGCTGAACCGGCTTTATTGCTTCTTTTTTAACTTTCACCTTCTTCCTCGGTGGTTCCTTATTCTTCTTAACATCGGCTTTACTCTCCACGGGCTTTAGAGGTCCCCCTTCCATGGCAGGATCTAGAACTTGCGTTCCTTTGTCGCCTTGTTTAGGGTTTCCGACTTATCCTTGTCAGCCTCTCTACCCTTTTGACCTCTTGTAAGGACAGCTCACAGATTAGAGGTTTCAACGTCATTAACGCGCACAGCCTCAATGAAACTAACCCCACTACCACTAGGCAGCTCCTCCACTGTAGTCTTTGGTCGTTGGAGTATTTTTTTAGGCCCGTCTTCTCGCTGGGAATCATTTCCTTGCGCACGATGATTAACAGGCCCTGGTTGCCGACTACCTCGCTGGAGGGAACTAATCTTACTCTAGCAAGTGGCTGCTAAATGCCAGATTTTCCACAGATGTCGCACTTATTTGGGCAATTTTGTGGATAATGTTGCCCACCACACCATTTGCAGCTAAACCTCGAAGGTGCACCCTCATCCGGGTATCTACTTCCTATCAAATTTTGTTGTTTTTTAAGAAAGTTGACGTCAACGGCTATTTGTCGATACTGCTCCGTAATCATGTTGGTATAATGCTTCATCATGTCCTTAACCTCGCCAAGAACATTGGAAGCGCTCGACTCGTAGCCTTGATCATTACCCTGTCGTTCCATTGGCCTAACAATTCGATTAGGCACTGGTTGTTGAACCACAGCCATGATATTAGGATTAACTGCCTGGCCTCCACCATTTGGAGCCATTTGACTGCCCGTAGGCATCGACATGCTAGGGGAAGCTGGTAATAAAGGCACATTCTGCATCATGTTCCCTCTCCCATTAGGATTAGCCATCGCTATCCCTTGGCTACTACTGCCATTGCCCGTCGCCATATTATTTCCCAATGTTAGACCCATATTCAAATTGCCTCGAGAGGCATAGGCTGCTTGTAGTCGGGATTTCACTTCTTGTGCTCGTGTAATGGCAGTATCTATATCCCCCAAAGGGACACTACTCAACTGCAACTGGATATTAAAGTCCAAACCATGCAGAAAATATTGCAATTGGGCAGCTGCGGGGATAGAAATAGAGGTGTCCAACTTACGGAAAACCTCTTTTAGTTTCTTCGCATAAGCACGAATATCCTCGTGTGGTTCTTGGTGGGTCACGTTGAGTACACGCAACCAATATTTCCCACCCCTTTCAAGGGCAAACTCCCTTCGAAAAGCTCCGTAAAATGAATCAATATTCAATATGGTCCTGGATTCTAAACCATGATACCATATGGCAGCTCTTCCTTTGAGAGTCATGTTGAAGAACATCATTAAATGTCCTTCTTCTTGGATGCGACAGTTAAACATCAGCTTTTGAAACTCCCTGATGTGGAGTTCCGCATCTTCCTCAACTAGCCCATTAAAAATGGGTAGCGGGTAACCTAGAGCCGGCAAATCCGTCGTTCCTGCAGGAATTGCAATAGGCTGCGTCATGACGGAAATTGGATTTGCACTAGAAATAGGGGACGGTGGGGTTACACCTCCCGCACTTGATGTACACTGGCTTATGGAAGAAAGGGGAGCACTAAAGCTTCCACCTTCTCCTAACTTACTACTTGTGGCACCAAGACCACTAGATCCACTCCCTCGTAAGGGTTCAACACTGCTACGCTTAGGGGAATACCTCCTAAGAATTTCAGCACATCGCCTAGCTCTTTCGTCTCTCTCTTGCTTCTGGATTTCAGCTAGACGATAGGCTGGATCCAAACTATCTAAAGCTGAGAGAAGGAAAATTAAACAGCAGGCATTAAAGTTTTCCTTGATCGCAGGTACATTATATCGGCAAGGGGTTGATGACATCTATCGCCGATGTGTGATGCCTGACGAGGTGCCATTCATTTTGGAAGAGTGCCATGATTCCGCTTGCGGAGGTCATTTTGCTAAACAGCTTACAGCACAAAAACTTTAAGAGCAGGTTACTCATGGCCTGCCATCTTCCAGGATGCGTTCGCGTATGTTAAGAGATGCGATATTTGTCAATGACATGATAGTCGAGAGAATAGGAAAAGACCACTCACCCCTATTATGGCGATACTTCCATTTGAGAAGTGGGGAATAGACTTTGTGGGTCCTATTACTTCGTCGTCGACTGCGCAAAAGAGGTATATTATTGTAGCAACTGACTACTTCACAAAGTGGTTAGAAGCACGTGCAACAAGGAAAGATTATGCTAAAGAAACTGCTAGTTTCCTTTTAGAGCAGATAATATACCGTTTTGGTCCACCGAAAGAATTAGTGTCGGATCGTGGAACCCATTTTCTAAATAAGGTGATCAAAAGCTTGACAGAGGCTTGGCAAATCAAGCACAATAAAACGACTCCTTATAATCTGCAGGTAAATGGGCAGGTTGAAAGTACCAACAAGCAGCTTGTGGGTATCCTATCGAAAGTTGTATCTGAAAAGAAACACGATTGGGATAAGAAGCTATATGTGGCAGTATGGGCATATAATACCACGTTCAAGCGTGCCACTGGCCACATGCCATTCAAACTAGTTTATGGTGAAGAGTGCATTTTACCCTTAGAAATTGAGTTGCCGATCATTAGATTCGCGATAAACCATTCTTTGGGTAATGAGGATGCCCTATTAGAGCGATTTACGACTTTAATGCACCTCGATAAAATCAAGTTGCAAAGCCTATTACACCAAGAGGTGGCTAAACGTCGCATGAAACAATTGCATGACCTAAAAGCGAAGAAGTATACCTTTAAGAAGGGGCAACTGGTTTTGTATTATGATGCGCGTAGGGAGCTGTTTCCAAGAAAATTGGAACCTAAATGGGATGGCCCCTACAAAATCGTCAGGTTAGGGAAGAATAGGTCTACGGCCCTATTAGCTGATCTATAGGGAGTAGAGTTTAAGAATAAGGTTAATCTTAATAAGATTAAACCTGATTACTTCTAAATATGCTAATACAAAGAAAATGCATTGCAGGTCCATGCTAGGAATGATCTGAGACCTGCGGAAGAGTTTAGAGCTAGTTGATGGGTCGGTTAATCCCTTATTTGGAGCACCCATATCTGGAGCAAAGATACCATCAGGGGAAACTCGTCTGGTGGATCAAAGGGTATAAAGTGATTGAGCAAGAAGATGGGACCTTTGTGTGGGAGATCAAAGTCTTCTACCATCACTGTTTATGACTGTTGACAAGTATCCCTATTGAGTTCAATGAAGAAGGTGGGATGGAGTCGTCAGTTCATCCTCTCAATATGCTAAACTTTGATTACCACAATTACGAATAGAGGAGTTCGTGATGGCCGGCTATGTAAACCCATTGTAGACGTATACATTATATTTTGACGGAGTGTCCAGGGGTTCTAATAAAAAAGGGAGTATTGGAGTAGTAATCCGAGATCGCCGACGTAGAGTGACGATGAAGTTAGTTGCTTATCTTGGGGTAGGATTCACTAACAATATGGTGGAGTATAAAGCCTTGATTATGGGACTGCATATTTCCAAACAAGGTGGTATTCGTCGGTTGTTAGTAAAAGGGGATTCCCTGTTGATCCTGAATCAGCTAGATGGGACATACATAGTGCGGAATCCCATTCTCTGTATGTATAATCGAACTGCTATGACCCTACTAGAGGAGTTTGAGAGTGTGTCTT
The DNA here is from genome assembly GCF_053477565.2 of Lygodium microphyllum. Taxonomy (NCBI): domain Eukaryota; kingdom Viridiplantae; phylum Streptophyta; class Polypodiopsida; order Schizaeales; family Lygodiaceae; genus Lygodium; species Lygodium microphyllum. Next base: position 79,904,948 of record NC_141146.1, read on the forward strand.
TTCAGCTGATTCCACGTTACTGGAATCAGTTTGCGGATTCATTAGCAAATCTTGCTTATGAAGAAGACCTCTTCTTTAATTGTGGTCCTAGTTTGGATATTGTGATCAATGATGAAACATGACCCGATCGCTTGTGGGGAATGTTATCAGAACATGCGATATATGGCAAACGATGGTTGATATGGGTGATGCAAAGAGTAGCCAAGACCAATCTACCATTATTATCTGGGACCCATAGGTTAATTAGACAACATGTTATGCGTACGCCTCTTGCTATCTATGCAGGAGGGATGGGTCATAACCTTATGCATTTAGTTTAAGGCCACGAGCCTGTTTTTCCTCCTTGGAAAGGAGCTTATTATTGTATATCTGGATTCTTCCAAGGAGGGATGTGTAGGTGCTATTCTGTTTGATCTCATTAGGCCAAGAGGGCCGATTTAGTTTTGTAGTGAAGTGCTTTATTCCATTAGGCCAAGAGGGCCAGTTGTCTGTTTAGTGCAGGTGCGGTTAATGGTTTCTTGTTTGAGTTTTATGCTAAACAGGTTCGGAAGAAGAGCTTGGAAGGAGCCTTTTTGTTGCGCGGACGCTTCTTGTGGCCCTCTCCAGGTGATATCTTTCCTTTATGAGTATTGTGGTTTTCATGTTATATGTGTTTGTGTACTTGTTAAAGGGGTTTTTCGTTTCTTGTTGGGGACCGGTGTCCCAGGCATGAAGTCCCAGAATTAGGTTCAGTATGTTTGAGGGAGGTCTGAGTAGTTGTTGCCTCCTGTAACAACATTGTCAGGCATTGAAAGACCAGTTTTAAAAGGGAGTTCTAGTGACTCTGTTCTGCTAACCTACTAGGCAGCCGTTCTAGGAGTTCCTGTTAGTTGTGAGGCCGTTAGAGAAGCCTGTCAAAAGAAAAATAATGATGATAGAGGAAAGAAACTCTGAATATCTGGAAAGGCAATAAATAAATACAAAGGTGTGTAAAAAGGGGTTTTAACCCCTATAAAATAGGAAAGAAAGAAAAATTTATAAGCAGTTGATCATCGCCTTGTGAAGGCCTGGTAGGTTCCTGGGGACGAGTCAGACTCAGGGCCGATGCCTTGTCTTCCTAGGGGTGGCATCTTGCTGGAAAAAAGAGATTAAGTAAGGTTGGAGCGAAAATAAAAGTGAGCGTCAGAAAAGGATTAAGTGTCACCTTGCGAGGGCTTGGTAGGTTCTTGGGTACCGAGACAGGTCCTGAGGCCGATGCCCTGTTCTCCTTGGGTTACTACGCTCAGCTCTCTCCTTTTTACATGCCCAAGTATGTCAATAATAAAAAAACCCTAAAAGAAGAAATGTGCTACAAGAAAATACTTCTTGATCAGGCTATAGGAGTCCTCGCCTAGTAGGAGCTCCTGGTTGTGTTGTCCTTAGTTAGGTAGGTAGTTCAGACCACCACATAGGGCAACCTCTTTGATAGTTCTTTTAGTTTGGCTGTGTTGGAGAAGTTGGTTAGTGACTAGCTTCGGACCTTCTATCAGATTATGCTCGGCCTACTCCTTGTGGATGTCATGCCTTGGTTCTGTCAGGGGGTAGGGTGAGCATTGTGCTGTGTTTAGTATGTATTTATTTTGTATCAGCTTGATGCTTCCTTTGGTTGTTTATGTGAAAATATGTTCGTGGGTTCGGTTCAGCCCTACCTTTATGTTCTAGTGAGTTTTTATGGCTTTTTATGCAATGAAAATATGGAAAATGAACCCTAAACCTATGCACTATTTTCTTCTTTGTTTTAGTTTTTCTTCCATCTTCATCTGAATCAGTATCCTCTGAATCTGAATCATATGCTTCTAACTCTGAATCTGTGTCAGAATCTGTATCTGTACCTGAATCTGAATCCTCCTCTGAGTCAGAGTCAGTATCATGTTTTTTCTTCCTGGATCTGGTAGAACCTAGTCTCTTCTCTGCTCTCCTTGCAGCTGCCACTAGTTCATTAAAGCCTCCAACACCTCCAGGTACTTCAGTACTTGCTACTGCTGTCCTTAAAGTTCCCCTGAGTCCATTGCAGAAATATTCCCCCAACATCTCATTGGTAGGTCTTTCTGCAGGTGCTAATCTCCCATTCAGATCTAGAAACTCTTGTGCATAATCTTCAACAAGAAGTCGCTTCTGTTTCATTGTTTTAAGCAGTTTCAAAATATCAGTTGGTGTCTTCCATTTTCTGAATCTAGACAGGAATGCTGTCTGTAATGCCACTGTGTCAGGAGAATGAGCTGCCCCATACTGAGTAAACCAATTCATGGCTTTTCCCTCCAATGTGGCAGCAAATTGCTGCTTTTTCACATCATCCCCATACACTCCTGCTAAGCCACTTGCCTCCCATTTAGTGCTGAGCTGTGCTACATGGGCATCAGGATCCTCTTTTTTTGAGTGACCCTTGAAGTGAGCAAATCTGACTCTCAGGTCTGCTGGGTTAGGGGGTTGTGCCATTATGACTGGTGGTACTTTTGGTGCAGTCTTCTTCCTCCCTGACAATTTAGGTAATGGTTGGAATTTCAAACTCCTTTTAGACTGTATTTGAAGTTGGGACCATGCCAAACTTCCTAGAAACCTGTTCCTGTTTCTCTGTTCTTCATCTGGTGTAAGTGGTGTAAATGAAATAGGTGCAACATCAGGGATACTCTGGCTTGGACCAACTTCTTCAGTTTGTATCTCCTGATCATTCAGATAGCCCAGATCCAAACTGTCTACCTGACTTCCACTGCTGGACCTGTAATGTCCCTTTCCTTTCTGTTCTAGTTTCTACTTTTCCTCTTGCTCTAGCCTTGCCTGTAATCTTGTATAATACTTGCCAAAGCCTTCCCCTCTATACTTCTCTGCTGACATAAAACAGGGATTTCTCTGTCATTAGCCTGTCTTAGTGATGTTCTCCTGTAATGCAGCAGTGACAATGATGACAAGTCAAACACAAATTAGAAGTTCTCCCCCGTCTGTATCTGGATGATATGGAATTAAAGCCATATGCATGGTGGAACTGCCATTTCTCATGATTAACCCATATCCTCCTGATCTCTGCAGTTGTCCGACTTCTGGCTATTGGGCAAACCTTGCTCAACTGAAATTTCCAGACCCTATCCCTGACTAATCTGACCACGTCCACAGGTAAGTCATGAAAATAATCAGTCAGGAAATTTTGGCCATACACCTCAAATTCCTCTTCTGGTGTAGTCCAATTGTAAAATTCCCTGCAAAGAGATTGCGCGAAGGCTTCTTGCTCCTCTGCTTCCGTTGTCCAATGTTTAAAATCTTCCAACCAAGACAGTAGGACCTCTTCCATTCTGAAAGCGAGAATTAGACAATTCTGCCATTCGCATGCATAAGACCTGTGCCGTCTGAACAATTCGCAGGATCGCCAAGTGTTACAGGCTAATTTACTGCCTGCGATTTACTCCCTGAAAAACTACTCTACCTGACATTTCTGAATCCAACTGACTTACTTTCTGACTGCACTGACTTCATATAACTTTCATACACACATTCCATCATTACAGTACACCTTTACAGAACCATCTGACTTCATTTCAGCAATAAATAACATAAATACTGAAAACAGTTTACCACTTCAAGACAGGGAAACAATATCTGACTCTGAACTGTTCTTCATATCTTCAGTTTCTGCTTACAGAACAGATACGCAGACATGATCTACACCCGCATATGCACTCTGACTTGAACAGTTACATTCGGGGATTGATAACTCCTCACATCCCTTACTTATGACTATTCATTCCAAAAACTTACACCCCTTCATATCTGACCTACCCTAAGGCTTAACTTGACTTCTAAACTCCTAATACATAACTCTAAGGTGTGATGTCAACTCAGTCTTAACAACTATGCACAACCTAAACGGGTGAGGGGGTAGAGTGTATAAAAAGTGTTTAAATGCTGAATGAAATGACATTGAAAAGCTTGTTGGTTTTTATGCATACCATTTAGGTTGGTCGATATTTAAAAATTAAGAACCTAGTAGCACGAGGGTTTCTCGGTGCTAGGTTCATGCAACGCTGCATACGAGCAATAGTCAAAAGCGGCACCTACTTTGGGGTCCAGCGGCCCAATGGTAAAGGGAATATTCCCTAGTCGACTAGTGGAGGCCCATATGGTAGGTCGGTCAGGCTGACCTAACGGCCTTCGCGGGCTATAAAAGCTAAACCCCTTCACAGCCATCCATCATTCATCTTTCACACAGCCAGAGTTGTTGTTCCAGCTAGCCTTAAGCTCTTCACCTATCTTCTGTCTAGATTGCCATCTAAGCTTCACACAGTGGAAGTGCACGGGTGGACAGAGCCATCTCTGTATCAATTGTTTGGAGCTAAAGAATTTACTGATTCTCCTCTTATCTGTTGTGTACTCTCTATCTCTTTCTTAGATTCTGTTCGTTGGGCCGTGTAATTTTTTACAGGGTAGTGGGGGAAAAGGCCTTTAGATATACTTCATGGTGGCAACACTATTGCCATGGTAGTTTGGTGGTTACTTCTACTCTTTAACTATGATGTTAGTAGAGGTGAAGGGTCAAATGGAACACAAAAAGTCAAATGAGTAGTAGCTTGTTCACCCAATGATATCATTTAAGCTTACAAAAATATCTAATCATACAAGCCTGATTTTTTTAGCAAGACTAATCTCTCAATTCTTTTTACAAATCTAAAGAATAAACATGATGTACAGAGAGAGATTTGCCTCCTACAGCACTACCGATGCACTAGAAATGCCGTCCAAGTCTAGAGCCTGCATGCATACCTCTTCCTCCAGCACCTGGAATCCCACCCTGTCCTGGACAACTACCTGATAGCTACGCTTGCCAGCTCAAGGAACCTACATGATGCCCAATGTGCATTCCTCCACGGCTTGCCCTGCCCCACTAAGCACTCGTGGACTTGCCTCATCTCTACCTACATCAACTGTAGCTGGCCATGCCATGCCTTTCACCTCTAACACCGAATGCCCCTGCATTGTGCACAGCCTAGTCGATTCACGTATGTGGCTGTGCTCAATGCTTGCTCTCGGCTCTAGGATGCTGACGTGGGCAGGCAAGCACACACTGATATCGTTCAGCGTGTATTGGATATAGAAAGTAATGTGTATGGCACCCTAGTGGACACGTATGGGAAATGCTGCTCCTTCACTGAAGCACACTAAGTTTTCAAGAGCCTACCTATTCAAAATGTGGTTTCCTGGACTGCACTCATTGTAGGGTATGTTGAACATGGTCTCAATCAAGAAATATAGGACTCTTACAAACAGATACAGCTCGAAGGATTGCATGCAAATGTTGTCACCCATATGTTTGCTGCTTGACATCTTGTGAAACCATAGGGATTGTGGAAACAAGCTGAGAGCTACACATAGAAATCATTCAAAAAGGCTTAGAGCAAGAGTTCCATGTCAACACCACACTGGTGGATATGTATGCCAAATGCAACTTGCCTAGAGAAGCACGCTAGCTATTTGACAAACTGCATGTTAAAGATGTTATCCTGTGGACAGCTCTACTCGCAGCTCGGGGGAGTCACTCATGAATATATGTATATATAACGTGAGTTCAAAATAAGGGATTTTTCAAACACCATTTTTATACATTTTTTACATACAAAAGAGTGTCATATAAAGGGGTTACTTACAAATTCAATAGAAAAGGGTTGTGTTTTATTCAAGAAATATTCACAAATTAGGATATTTATAAATAGGCCATGAACACACGTTATATAGAGAATATATATATAGTGAACCCCCCGAGACTCACAGGATATGTTGAACATGGCCATTGTGAAGAAGCCCTTAGCTATTTTGATCAGATGCGGCTGGAAGGTGTATCAGGAGATACTGTCACATTCATTCTCTACTTGAAAGCTTGTGGGACCATTGGAGCCTTGGAAGTGGGCCGGTGATTACATGCCAAAATCCAACTGGCAAGATTGGAAAATCTCTCAATGAGCAATGCATTAATTGACATGTATGGCAGATGTGGCTCCATAAGTAAAGGGCAAAAAGAATTTGATGGGATTCTAGCTTGAGATGTGGTTTCCTGGATTGTATTGATCAAAGGATACGCTGAAAATGGGCTCGATGAAGAGGTGCTGAAGTGTTTCCAACAAATGCAATTACAATGTGTCCTTGTGGATCTATTGACCACTGGTTCTTGGTATAAAAACTTGTGGCACTATAGGGGCCTTGGAAGTGGGCAAAGATCTACATGGTGAAGTATGCAAAAAGGGTTGGGACAAAGAGATTTATGTGGGAAACACACTTGTGGATATGTACAGGCAATGTAGATTGCTTTCAGAAGCACAACATGTGTTCAATAGGATAGCAAGTCAAGGCATAGTGTTATGGATTGCTGTAATTGCTGCACATATGGAATGTGGTCATGACACACATGTACATCCATTCATGGTGGCATGTCTTTTGAGGATCATGGCCATCTTGAGCATGACTACCATACAAAATTAGTTTCATAGTAGACCTCACTATGTGGCTCTTACTCAAGTCTATCCTTATAATTTCTCTGCATACAAGCAAGTTGAACCAAAAGCTAAGACAGTTTCAAACAAGTCAAGTGATCCTTCAAACTCATGTAAGGGCTTTTGTTTGTTAAGTGTCAGCTTAGATGGTCACTATCTAGTAGTTGGTGGTTGGAATGGAAATCTTCATGTATATGATCTACAATCCCTTCAGATTATAAACTTCAAGGTAAACAATGGTTATTCCTCTGCAGACAAGCGAGTTGAACCAAAAGCAAAGATAGTTTCAAACAAGTCAAGCAATCCTTCAAACTCATGTAAGGGCTTTCATTCGTTAAGTGTCAGCTTAGATGGTCATTATCTAGCAACTGGTGATCAAAATGGCAATCTTCATTTATATGATCTACAGTCCCTTTAGATTGTAAACTTCAAGGTGAACAATGATTGATCAAATGTGTTCATTTTTTCACTAAGCATCATAGTTAAACTTAAAGGTGCTAGGAAGGCACTATTTAACAGCATTTTTTGACAGATGGTTGGTGATACTGTACAAGAACTTGTGGTAATACTTGGCAAGAAGTGCATGATGCAGAGATTCTTACTTTGAGCTTTGGAGATGTGGCCCTCATGGGTGCTGACATTAATGCCATTCAAATTCCCCTTTTGGCATTTGGTGGTAGAGACTTTCTTGTACATATTTATGATGTTTGCAGGTATTGTGACTTGTACATTCCTTTGTCAACATGCTGGTCATTTAATTCACTTTCAGAGTTCATGTTTGGAGGCATATATTTTTATTGTCTTGTGCTATTGAATAGTTTGTCTTATAGAGTACTTCATTGAGCATGCTTGATTTTTGAATTCAGAAACTTTGATGTCATCGAGACATTAGATGATCATTCAGCTTCAATCACTGCAGCAAAATTTTCTTATAGTGGTTTCAAACTGTTGAGCGCTAGTGCGAACAAGTATGGATTCCTCCTAAAGTCATGGTTTTTACTCTGGATTTTAAGATTCTGAGGTCTATTTTTTCTTGGCCTAATTGTTAAACCACTTGCTTGTTTGCAGATCAGTGGTGTTTTGCAATATAGAGGCAATGACAATGGGCATCAAGAGTACATGTTATCATCAAGAAATGGCTTCTCATGGCACAGTTTATGATATGGACATTGATCCATACAACAAGCTAGCAATCACTATTGGACAGGTTGGAAGTTATTTTCATGGAAGGTTACCACAAGTCTTATATTGAAACATGATTGGCTAGTAAGTTATGTTATTTGTCTCGTATGGTTTTAGGATAAGAAGCTGAACATGCTCAATCTTGCTGATGGAAAGTCTATAAGATGCTTCAAACCAGAAGGAGAAGCTGTTGAGCCCATAAAAGTATGAACAACGAAGTCCTTGTTGTAACGTGCTCAATTTACTAAAGATTTTGAAATTCGAATGGCATAAAGAATAGGGCAAAAAAGGGGCATGTGTTTTGGTGTTTTACAAATGGTGCATAAGATCAAATTGCTGTTGTTTTTATAAGGATTTCTACGCTGTTCAAATAAGAAATCTCAATATAATAAGGATTGAGAACCTTGTTCTTCTTAAGGCTGACCACTTGAAGATAATTCAAAAAGCCACGTCTCTTTATATCTCACTTTTTTTATCTGCAGATTTGCCACTTTTGATCTTTAAGACATTGGGTTTGTGTACAATATTTGTCATCACAGTTTTCGATGTCTTTTGCTCCTTTCTATGGTAGGTTCTTATTGATCCTTGTGGGTCATATGTAGTCTACTCGCATTCTGATAAGAGCATGCACATGGATGACATATTAGATGGAAGCCTTTTATCCCTGGGGCAAGGTGTCATGCTGAAGTAATAACAGGGATAGCTTTCATGCCTGACTGCAAGTGGCTAATATCGGTAAGTTTAAGGTGCCCTTTAGAGTTGTATATATGCTGATTTTGGCTTCTTTACTACAGCTTTTTCACTTGGTGTTGCTGATTTGTTGTTTTCAATCATGTCAGTGGAGACAATTGTGTATTTGTTTGGAGGCTTCCTAATCTTCTAACCAAGATGATGTAGAAATGTTGTATTTTACAATCTGAATTGCAAACATCCAATCAATCCATAGTACTTACTGACTCAAAAGGGCAACTAAACAATACTTCTTCAACCCCCATGAGATGTGACAAGTCTTAGACACAAGAATTGGATGCTTCTGGTACTATTGTTACTATGGACCTTAGCTTGCAAGAAGTACAACTTTTGCGTTAAAGTTCAGTGTGTCTTGATTGCTGCATTGGGCACAGGCCAAGGTTGCAGAGACCATTCTGAAAAATGATGAGGGTGAATCAAAATAGTTAAGTTTTCATTCTTTTGAATCAAGATGGGTGGACATTTAAGTTTTTATTCTTTTGAATCAAGATGGGTGCAATTATTCATCCCAGCAATTTTGGAGCAAGGTGAAGATTCACAATTGAGCCTAGTGGGACATCACTCAAGGATCATCATACATCACAGAGCTCTTTGGACTCCCAGCCTAGTGGGACTTCTTGTTCAAGTCCAAAAGCTTTAGAGATGTATGCTGTTTCATTGGGCCTTTCTGTTTTCCTTTCCACTTAAGTTTAAATATTGTTTAAAAACAAGTTAAGATGTTTGGTTATTGTCACCCTATTCGTTGCCATGAGAACCTGCTGTTGTTTAAGTTGTTGCTGGTCATGACACTGTTGTTGAAGGTTGTTGAGTACTGCTTCTTGCAGTTAATGACATGTTGCCATCATAAATTGATGTGCTATTGTTGCTACCCCTCTGAAGGCTTTCAATACCTGTACTTTATAGCCAAATGAATCGAAGATTTATTGGTGTCAAAATTTAGAGATGAGAGTTAAGAACAATTAGTTGGATAAGTAGTAATTGAAAGGAAAACTGGTTTGCCCAAAATCAAGTTTCTCAGAGGTTATAATGCTTGCCTTTTTGTGTCAAGATAGTAGTTTAAATGCCATGGGGTGTTTGAGTTATTGTAATGTTTCCACGCAATAAAAGTTAGTTGGTTGGTTCGAAAGTTAGTTAGTCAATTAATAAGTTAGTAAGATTACTAACTAAAGACTAACTAAGGTAAAAACTGACTAGCATTAATAGCTAATAATTTTCTTCAATTAAAAATATATTAAAAATTTTTGAGAGTCATAAATCTGAGATTTTTCTCGGATTGATAAGGACCGTAGCCACCATTCACGAAAAGTACAATGTGAACAGGACTTATGAGCCGTATTAATCACTAGTATTAATGTGTATAGTTTGAATGGTCCAAAAATATTAGATTCTTGGGGGGGGGAAACTATTATATTTTAGATATTATCCTAAAAAGATAGAACTAAAAGTCATTTAAAAGAAAATACAAGTGATGTTTTAGTTAGTTTTGGATATTTTATAAAAAGAGAAATAAAGAAAAGTGACTGGCAAAATCGCACGCGCCACGATCGCATTCTATAGGCAGTAGATAGCACTTCAAACAGAGAAACGAAGAAGGAGTGAACTAAGAGCTTTCTAATCAAGTGTCTTGGAGTTTTACCCCCCTTTTAGAGCCAATGCAACCATCAGATTTATGATCTGAGCATCAGATCACTGAGTCTTCTAAGAGCCCCTCCACTCTTGTTCTCAAACTTATCCCCTCCTCTCTAATTCATTATAAATAGGAGGCATGGGAGAGGCATAAGGAGCCATAAGGAGACCCCGAAAGGCTGCAAGAGAGAGGGAGAGAGAGAGTATACCCCTCCAAGAGATTGTGAGAGAGAGCTTGAGAGAGAGAGAGAGAGAGAGAGAGAGAGAGAAGAGTTACCCCGAGAGGCTGCACAATTTTTCTCTATCTCGATCCTTGATTTAACCATCTTCTCTTTTGCCCTCCCATCTCGAATCTATTCCACTTTCTTAATCTCTTGAGTCTATTTGCGAACGATGGCCTCCAAGCGAAGAATGTCGCATGCGGATGTCAATCCTACAACCAGCAACAGAGCTTCGGGCGAAGGTATCACTATCAATCCAATTGCGGTACCGGTCGTAAGTAATGTATTTTCAAATTGATAGATGCTTGTTTTAATGCTCGTCAGAGATGCATTAGGCTCTGTACCTTGTGGTGCTAGAATAGGTCATGGAAAAGGATAAATCGCATCTCAAATATTCAAAGATGAAGTTTCTAAAGTGCTTGTATCAAAGGGAGTTAAATTGCACCTAGTTGCTATGTGATGAATCCATGCATAGCATAAGCAACATATGGGACACTAAAGTATTGAGCATTGATGAGTCTTTGATTAATATTTACTGAGGATAATATTGTTCAAATTTCGCAAATGCATATACACAGTACATACATGGGAGAGATTGTGTAAACTTTACATCGATGACATGCGACTCCTTGCCTTAGGAGAAAGGAAGATAAAGCCAAGAAAAAATGTTGCATAGTAGGAAAATGCTAAAAGATAATTGTCACTTAGAGAAGAGGCATAAATGCTCTTGCTAGATTGATTAATTTGCTTTGGAATGATAGGACTTACGTCATGAATAGTATTGGAACCTTTAGCATATGCCTTAGGCTAAAGGATGGAATATTAAATAAATTCTACTCTTTGGCCCCAAGGGGGAGAGTGAATATGCGATGGAATTATTGTCGCGGCTATTATTGTATTGTTTGGGAAAAATACAATTAGTTTTGTTGGTTGATTGAACAACACCCTAAATGTTTTTCTTTCAATCAAGGGATTGTTGCATTGTGATTTGGATAAATATCCAAGGCTTGTGTTGATGGCAAATGCATGGCAGGGGTCTGTAATGATAAGTTGCCATGGGAATAAAGGAATGTTTTTCTAGAATATGATATTAGGGCTGATTGCTTTGATTGTGCTTGAATTTTAATTGGATTAATTAAGGAAGGACATTTTGCACATGTGGATCATCTCCAAGATCACATCGTGGATTATCCCGAGAGGGCACTGCTCTATTCACAGACCGATGGTCGAGTGGTGAAAAGGCCAATCACGAAAATGGCATCTCACTCCTAGACCGGTCGCTTGTGGGTTAGGTGGAGCTCTGGACACTCCTTGCCTATCCAGAATGGAGTTGGAGATCTGCATGAGCCCAACATCTGGGACCTTATAAGATCCTATTCTAGATAAAGGATGGAAATTTCGGTGCCATGAGATTTGGACCGGGTACTTCTGTTGGACAAAAGGGATACATAGTTCTCCTGTCTGGGCAGGAGACAAAGATTAACTTGAAGATAAGTTAAGAAACTTGTTTGAACTTGTTTGTCAATAAATTGCTTTGCTCTGTTTTTGTGTCTGTGGTATAAGTTATGTGAACGAACTCTGTTCCCTAAAAGGCTTAATTAATGAAGCTAACATTAAGTGTCACACATAAATGTGGTAGGATCTAATTAGAAAACTAAAGCTATTAAGGGAAGCAGGTGAGTGGAACCCCTGACAGGTCTATCCTACGGCAGGGTGGTCCCACAGAACTGGGAGGCTTCTCACAAGGATTTACCATCGGATGACTTTAGGTATTGTTAAGTTAGAACCCGATTCATGCCGTTTTAGGGGACTGGAATGGGACTATGCCCTACGGGCAGAGAGGTTGAGCGGTGCATCCCTCTCGTTTTCCATTCTCTATGAACCAAGTGCAACATAAATCTACTTCAACTCTATTGTTCCTAATCAAAGTGGGTCATATGGAGCTCGACGCTAGCTACTTTCTAGAGACTTGGTTGATAGGAAAGAAACCATGACTTCAGGTCGGGGTCCTAAGTGGGAACGGTCGAATACTTCCACTTCGGGGCAGACTCAAGAAGACCTAGATCGCAAACCCTGTGACATTCCTGCAAGTGCCAGGTGGTGCTTTCTAGACTCCCCTCCCAATGGGCTACTAAGACGTGTCCCACAAGTAGTCAAGCAAACACGCTACAGTTATTGTGTGAAACCATTGTTTTTATGGAATAAGTAGGGTTGCTGCTCCATAGCTATGTGGGTCCTAACTATGGTGTCTAAATTAATATGCACACGAACTACCTCACATGGGGCAAGTTAACAACTAGGGACTGGCTCCTACTTGAAGGTACAAATAAACCACCCATGGGAGGGGTTTGGGACCCTTTCTGTGGGAATTTAATGAAATTGTCTACCATTGATAGATTGGCCACTCATTGAAGATAATATGTCTACCACATACATTGAAACTTTGGAAGGACTGGGTGAGGTATTGATGTGAGAATGGAATAGATTCTCCCTACTGTACACTACTTGCAACTACTTGCAAAAGGAAACAAAATGAACAGCATGCAAACTTGAATTGAAGTGAGAAAGTTGCCTGTAGTCCAACAAAAAGACTAGGATACTTAGGGATTTGTGTAGACTGCTTGAGATCTATTGTTCAATGAAGATGCCTTAGCAACCCTCAAGTCTAACGACAGATTTGATAGACTTAGGTTACCATCTCAAGTTTACATCCCACCATCGCCAACTGAGTCTCGCATGATCTCTCCATATAGTAGAGGTATTTTAGTTTTTATTTTTCTCGTGCAGCATTTGATTGGTTTCTAGTGTCCATTGGAATACTTTTGTTTACTTTGGTAACTTTGTGTTTGTAGTATCACCGTCTCCATGGGATAGATATTCTCCATCTACACAACCCATGAAGGCTGGTGGGTAGTCCCCCTAGAACATCTTTTACTCAAGGAAATAGGAGATCTCATCATTTACAGTTTGAGTCATGAAAAACATCTTATGAAGAGGTAAGGAATATTTGTGAACTCGGATGACTTGCCTTTGCACTTTGATAAGTTGGTTATGTGCTTCATAAACTTATTTTGTACTAATTACCCAGTGGCTATATTGTGCAAGATTTCTTTGGATATGAGGCTCTAATGTGGGCAAACTATTGGCTCTTGTTCGCCATTATGTTGCTAGAGTAAAATGATATCAGCAAACATGAGATAGCCTAGTTTCTGTGCTAGTCATTTCATCATAGAGGCTCAAGGCTGATTTTTCCAACCTCCTCATCTAATGCTTAATGCTTATGTTTATCATCAAATGTGGAGGTTAATGATTATAGTGGTAACTTTATGGAGAGCGAGGATGATTTAGAGAATGATGAAAGCCTACGTGCAGAGATGGAGGAAGCTGAGCGAGATGCAGATTACTCTTGGTGAGTGTGCACAAGGATACTTAATAAGCAATACATGAATAAAATAATGAAAAAATTGAAATTGTAGATTGCTATAGACAATGTAGACAACAAATGGTTGGAGACAAGTCGATTTTGGTTAGGGATAGGTCGCCCGAATAGTAGTAGAGAAAAAAAGATAGGCTGGGGGGTAGTTGTTGAAGGAGATCCCAACTAACATGTATCCCTTTGTATCCAACCTTGGCAATGATAGATCATCAATCCTCTATAGCATCCCAATCCCTATAAGTCCTCCCGAATCATGTGGCATTACAAACTCATATGTTGACTTGTACTCCTTCCTCTTCTTCATTTCTGTCAATGTGCTCATCTTCCACTAGGTTCTCCACTGCGTAGGCGTCTTCTGCATCTCTTCTCTTGCATATTCTAATCCTCTTTCCTATCCTTGGTACCCTCATCTCAATCTCAAACATCTTTATCCAACCATAATTAACATGCAATACTTTACATCCATCAGATACAATCTTATACTATCCAGAAAATTGTCCTATAGGACCACCTTGCATAAAACTGCTCGTATATCTTGAACAATAACTCGGATTACCAATATTTAAAAATAAAAAATGTAGCCCCACTAGCAATCTACAATTTTTTTGGGACATCTGGACCAAATTGTGAAGATTTCAGCCCCTAACATTTTCTATGCAACCTGCAACTGTTCATTACACCATGCAGTCCTAGGCAGACATCAACCTTCTTGACTCTATATCTCCTATCAACTCAGATGTCAACCAAACTTTGTAGGACACTTCCCAAGGTATAAAAGGCCATTGTAGATGCATTTTTCACCAATAATCCTCTCCCAATCAAAATATTTTTAAACATCTTCAGTTCAGCCCTGCCTGTCCATTGCAGTCTCCTATAGCTATATCACCCTCCTTAGACATCCACTAGATATAGTCGACCAATAAGGTAAACATACATGCAAGACATCCCCTTTGACTTTAAATAACTTGTATATAACATGGAATATGTCAATATCAAAGATCCACGTCATCAATCCACTTAATTTGCTTAGGCTGTATTTCTTTGCATCCCGAATGGTGATATCCTCTGTAACTTGTATCAATGTCTCTCTTGTATCTTCTATGATCTATTTACCCTTGACATTATCCGCATTGTCTTTCTTAGTATCCCAACCTATTGTAAATCCCCATGATGGTGCGGCCACAAATTTAAGAGTTGTATGGGATCGGTTGAATGCCTGCATATCTCGATCCTCTTTCCTATCCTTCGTACCCTAATCTCAGTCTCAAACATCTCTGTCAAAGCATATGCCACATACAATACTTTACATCCATCAGATTCAATGTTATCATATCCAATAAACTGTCCTATAGGACCACCCTGTAGAAAACTTCTTGTATCTCTTGAACCATAACTCGGATTACCAAGATTTAAAAATAAAAAATGTAGCCCCATTGGCAATCTACAAGTTTTTTAAAGACACTTGGACCAAATTGTGAAGATTTCAGTCCCTAAAATTTTCTCTGCAACCTGCAACCTTTCATTATAGCATGGAGTCCCAAGCAGACATTGACCTCCTAACTTTGTATCTCCTATATATGAACTCAGATGTCAACCAAACTCTATAGGACCCTTCCCAAGGTATAAAATACCATTTTGGATGCATCAATCACCAATAATCCTCTCCCAATTAAAACAAGTTTAAACATCTTCAGTTTAGTCATGCCTATACATTGCAGTTTCCTATAACCGTATCGCCCTCCTAGGTTAAACATCCATTGGATAGTTGACCAATAAGGTATACATACATGCAAGACATCCCCTTGACTTTCAATAACTTGTATATCACATGGAATATGTCAATATCAAATATCCATATCATCAATCCACTTAATTTTCTTAGGCCGTATTTCTTTCCATCTCGAATAATGATATCCTTTGTAACCTGTATCAATGTCTCTCTTGTATCTTCTATGATCTATTTACCCTTGACATTATCCGCATTGTCTTTCTTAGTATCCCAACCTACTGTAAATCCCCAAGATGGTGTGGCCGCAAATTCAACAATTGTATGGGATCGGTTGAATGCTTGCATATCCTAATCCTCTTTCCTATCCTTGGTACCCTCATCTCATTCTCAAACATCTTTGTCAAAGCATAATTCACATGCAATACTTTACATCCATCATATTCTATCTTATCCTGTCCAGAAAACTGTCCTATAGGATGACGCTGTAGAAAACTCCTCGTATCTCTTGAATCATAACTCGGATTACCAAGATTTAAAAAGAAAACATGTAGCCCCACTGGCAATCTACAACTTTTTTGAAGACACTTGGACCAAATTGTGAAGATTTCACCCCCTAAAAATTTCTACGCAACGTGCAATGTTCATTACCGCATGCAGTCCCAGGCAGACATCGACCTTCCCGACTCTGTATCTTCTACTTATGAACTCAGATGTCAACCAAAATTTGTAGGACCCTTCCCAAGGTATAAAAGACCATTTTTGATGTATTGATCACCAATAATCCTCTCCCAATTAAAACAAGTTTAAACATCTTCAGTTTAGTCATGCCTATACATTGCAGTTTCCTATAACCATATCGCCCTCCTAGGTTAAACATCCATTGGATAGTCGACCAATAAGGTATACATACATGCAAGACATCCCCTTTGACTTTAAATAACTTGTATATCACATGGAATATGAGAATATCAAAGATCCACATCATTAATCCACTTAATTTTCTTAGGCCGTATTTCTTTGCATCCCGAATGGCGATATCCTCTATAACTTGTATCAATGTCTCTCTTGTATCTTCTATGATCTATTTACCCTTGACATTATCCACATTTTCTTTCTTAGTATCCCAACCTACTGTAAATCTCCATGATGGTGTGGCTGTAGATTCAACAGCTGTATGGGATCGGTTGAATGCTAGCATACCCTAATCCTCTTTCTTGTCCTTGCTACCCTCATCTCAATCTCAAACATCTCTGTCAAAGCATATGGCACATGCAATACTTTACATCCATCAGATTGAATCTTATCCTATCCAGAAAATTATCCTATAGGAATACCCTGCTTGTATCTCTTGAAACATAACTCGGATTGCCAAGATTTGAGAAGAAAAAATGTAGCCCCTTTGTGAAGATTTCACCCCCTAAAACTTTATGCACAACCTGCAACTGTTCATTACAGCATGTAGTCCCAGGAAGACATCGACCTTCCCAGCTCTGTATCTCCTATCTATGAACTCAGATGTGAACCAAACTTTGTAGGACCCTTCCCAAGGAATAAAAGGCCATTCTAGATGCATCGGTCACCAATAATCCTCTCCCAATTAAAACAATTTTAAACATCTTCAATTCAGCCCTACCTATCCATTGCAGTCTCCTATAGCCATATCACCCTCCTAGGTTAAACATCCACTGCATAGTCCACCAATAAGGTATACATACATGCAAGGCATCCCCTTTGACTTTAAATAACTTGTATATCACATGGAATATGTCAATATCAAAGATCCACGTCATTAATCCACTTAATTTGCTTAGGCCATATTCCTTTGCATCCCGAATGGCGATATCCTATGTAATTTGTATCAATGTCTCTCTTGTATATTTTATGATCTATTTACCCTTTACATTATCAGCATTGTCTTTCTTAGTATCCAAACCTATTGTAAATCCCCATGATGGTGTGGCCGCAGATTCAACAACTATATGGGATCAGTTGAATGCTTGCATATTCTGACCCTCTTTCCTATCCTTTGTACTCTCATCTCAGTCTCAAATATCTCTGTCAAAGCTTATGTCACATGCAATACTTTACATCCATCAGATTCAATCTTATCTTGTCCAGAAAACTGTCCTATAGGACCACCCTGCAGAAAACTGCTCGTATCTCTTGAACCATAAGTTAGATTACCAAGATTTAAGAAGAAACAATGTAGCCCCACTGGCAATCTACAAATTTTTTGAAGACACCTGGACCAAATTGTGAAGATTTCACCCCCTAAAATTTTCCACGCAACCTGAAACCTTTCATTACAGCATGTAGTCCCAGGAAGACATTGACCTTCACGACTCTGTATCTCCTTTATATGAACTCAAATGTCAACCAAACTTTGTAGAGACCTTCCCAAGGTATAAAAGGCCATTTTGGATGCATCAATCACCAATTATCCTCTCCCAATTAAAACAGTTTTAAACATCTTCAATTCAGCCCTGCCTGTCCATTGTAGTCTCCTATAGCTATTTTACCCTCTTG
Organism: Lygodium microphyllum; assembly: GCF_053477565.2. Classification (NCBI taxonomy): domain Eukaryota; kingdom Viridiplantae; phylum Streptophyta; class Polypodiopsida; order Schizaeales; family Lygodiaceae; genus Lygodium; species Lygodium microphyllum. The sequence goes on from NC_141146.1 coordinate 79,922,906, forward strand.
GGGTTAAACATCCACTGGATAGTCTTAAGAAAGACAATGCAGATAATGTCAAGGGCGAACAGATCATAGAAGATACAAGAGAGACATTGATACAGGTTACAAAGGATATCGCCATTCGGGATGCAAAGAAATATGGCCTAAGCAAATTAAGTGGATTAATGATGTGGATCTTTGATATTCACATACTCCATGTGATATACAGGTTATTTAAAGTAAAACTAGATGTCTTGGATGTATGTATACCTTATTGGTCGACTATCCAATGGATAAACTAGGAGGGCAATATGGCTATAGGAAACTGCAATGGACAGGCATGGCTGAATTGAAGATGTTAAAATTTGTTTTGATTGGGAGAGGATTATTCGTGATCGATGCATCCAAAATGGCCTTTTATACCTTGGGAAGGCTCCTAAAAAGTTTGGTTGACATTTGAGTTCATATAAAGGAGATACAAAGTCGAGAAGGTCAATGTCTATCTGGGACTGCATGTTGTAATGAAAGGTTGCAGGTTGCATGGAAAATTTTAGGGGTTGAAATCTTCACAATTTGGTCCAGGTGTCTTCAGAAAAGTTTTAAAATTGCCAGTGGGGCTACATTTTTTCTTCTTAAATCTTGGTAATACAACTTATGGTTCAAGAGATACGTGCAGTTTTCTACAGGGTGGTCCTATAGGACAATTTTCTGGACAATATAAGATTGAATCTGATGGATGTAAAGTATTGCATGTGAAATAAGCTTTGACAAAGCTGTTTGAGACTGAGATGAGAGTACCAAGGTTAGGAAAGAGGATCAGATTATGCAAGCATTCAACCGATCCCATATAGTTGTTGAATCTACGGCCACACCATCATGAGGATTTACAATAGGTTGGGATACTAAGAAAGACAATGCTGATAATGTCAAGGGTAAATAGATAATAGAAGATACAAGAGAGACATTGATATAGGTTGCATAGGATATTGCCAATTGGGATGCAAAGAAATATAGCCTAAGCAAATTAAGTGGATTAATGACATGGATCTTTGATATTGACATATTCCATGTGATATACAAGTTATTTAAAGTCAAAGGGGATGTCTTGCATGTATGTATACCTTATTGGTCGACTATGCAGTGGATGTTTAACCTAGGAGAGCGATGTGGCTATAGGAGACTGCAATGGACAAGTAGGGATGAATTGAAGATGTTTAAAATTGTTTTAATTGCGACAGGATTATTGGTGACTGATGCATCTAGAATGGCTTTTTATACCTTGGGAAGGGTCCTACAAAGTTTGGTTCACATTTGAGTTCATAGGTAGGAGATAGAGAGGCGAGAAGGTCGATGTCTGCCTGGGACTGCATGCTGTAATGATTAGTTGTAGGTTGTGCAGAAAATTTTGGTGGGTGAAATCCTCACAATTTGGTCGAGGTGTCTTTTGAGAAGTTTTAGATTGCTAGTGGGCTACATTTTTTCTTCTTAAATCTTGGCAATCCGAGTTATGGTTCCAAGAGAGACAAGCAGTTTTCTGCAAGGTAGTCCTATAGGACAGTTTTTTGGATAGGATAAGATTGAATATGATGGATGTAAAGTATTGCATGTGCCATATGCTGTGATAGAGATGTTTGAGACTGAGACGAGGGTACCAAGGATAGGAAAGAGGATTAGGATATGCAAGCATTCAACTGATCCCATATAGCTATTGAATTTGTAGCCACACCATCATGGAGATTTACAGTAGGTTGGGATACTAAGAAAGACAATGCGGATAATGTCAAGGGCAAACATATCATAGAAGATACAAGAGAGACATTGATACAAGTTACAAAGGATATCGCCATTCGGGATGCAAAGAAATACGGTCTAAGCAAATTAAGTGGATAAATGATGTGGATCTTTGATATTCTCATATTCCATGTGATATACAAGTTATTTAAAGAGAAAGTAGATGTCTTGCATGTATATATACCTTATTGGTCGACTATCCTGTGGATAACATAGGAGGGCGATATGGCTATAGGAAACTGCAATGGACATGCATGGCTGAACTGAAGATGTTTAAAATTGTTTTAATTGGGAGAGGATTATTGGTGACCAATGCATCTAGAATGGCCTTTTATACCTTGGGAAGGCTCCTACAAAGTTTGGTTGACATTTGAGTTGATATAAAGGAGATAGAGAGTTGGAAGGTCAATGTCTTCTTGGGACTGCATGTTGTAATGAAAGGTTGCAGGTTGCGTGGAAAATTTTAGGGGGTGAAATCTTCACAATTTGGTCCAAGTATCCTCAAAAAATTGTAGATTGCCAGTAGGGCTATATTTTTAATTTTTAAATCTTGGTAATCCGAGTTATGGTTCAAGAGATATGAGCAGTTTTCTGCAAGGTGGTCCTATAGTATAGTTTTTTGGAAAGGATAAGATTGAATCTGATGGATGTAAAGTATCGCATGTGGCATATGCCTTGATAGAGATGTTTGAGAATGAGATGAGGGTACCAAGGATAGGAAAGAGGATTAGGATATGCAAGCATTCAACGGATCCCACAGAGTTGTTGAATCTGCGGCCACACCATCATGGGGATTTAGAGTAGGTTGGGATACTAAGAAAGACAATGCAGATAATGTCAAGGGTAAATAGATCATAGAAGATACAAGAGAGACATTGATACAATTTACAAAGGATATCGCCATTCGGGATGCAAAGAAATATGGCCAAAGCAAATTAAGTGGATTGATGATATGGATCTTTGATATTGACATATTCCATGTGATATACAAGTTATTAAAAGTCAAAGGGGATGTATTGCATATATGTATACCTTATTGGTGCAAACTCTTTTAATTTAGCTATAACAACATATTGGAAAGATGATTTAGACCACTTGGAAATGCTTGCAAATAGTGATGGTGGATCAAGTGTGCTTTATTTTATTAAGACGTACCATTAGGTAGGGTTGAGTTAGTGGGGTAGGTCTCATCTTCAATAATAAAGTACATTATTAAATCCTTACCCCCTCTATTGAACATCAAGATACAATAACATGTTAATGATTGGCTAGTTCCTATGAAGACTCAATCTCAAGAAGTGAATGAAGACTTCATTGCAACAATGATATTTTTCTCAAAGAGCTACACATCGGCCATAGGGAGTACAATATACGAAGGTATGGGAGAACACTCTTAATTCTAGTGTGATTTGGATGTAGCTTAATTGTACTATTGAAATATTTGATCTTGTGTGTTTTTAATATTTAATAAGATTATGTGTTTCTAATTATGAGTATTGTGATCTTCTTTCTTGGGGAGTTTAGTCATAAATATATGTATGTATCATGTGGGTTCATTTGACACATTTTTTACATATGTAAGGGTCCCATATATAGGGATTACTTACATATTAAATAGAAAATGGTTATGTTTTATTGATGAAAAACTTACAATTAAGGATACTTACAAATAGGTCTTGAATGCACTTGATATAGAGGGTATATATGGTGAATTTCCTAGGTCTTTTTCATATTGTTAATGTGTAATATGTTTTGTTTGTTTATGCACAAGGCATTGAGAAGGGAAACTTGGAATCGAGAACAATTGAATAATTTTGGCAAGGTTATTTCTCATATTTTATATGTAAACTAAAACTTGGCTTGTAGATATTTATCTACACTTGTGTACATGTTGCAATACAAAGGAAAGCAATTTTTGACCATTTCCAATCTCTACTTACATTGTCCTTCAAGATGGCATTATGTTAACTAATAGTAATTGGTTCTAATTAAATAAAAATGCCTAATGTGCACTCATACATGGCCAAATATTAGGCCATCTTTGATAGGATAGCAAACACGGACTAATATTTGGCTCGAGATATGAGTACACATCTATCAGTATTTTCATCAGTAAGTCTTCCATCATACATTACTATATGTGTTGATAATATAATTGGTATCATTAGGGGAGATTTGAGATCAATTTTTTGCCCTATAAGAAATTGAGGAGAGAGAAACTACTAGGCAATTTATAAAATACAACATTGAAAAAAAGTCACAATCTAGGTGAAAATTAGCCCTTGCTGGGTGAAAGCATGGTTTGCCGGTACAATAAAAGGACCAATTTTGTCAGTGCCTAATTGGTGCTTCTATTAATTCTTAATTTGGATTTTGGGGGGAAATCCCTAGATAAGAAAAGTTAAAATTGTATAGAGTTTTGAGCACATCACTGGCCCAAATGAAGTTAAGCTGCGATGTTCATATATGGTGTCATTATGATCGCATATGGATGGAGTTCAATTGAGTAGACTCGAGTTTGGACTATTGAGAAAGTCCTATCCCACAAACAAATCTTGCCATCATCCAACATATGGGGCATAGGAGACGTGCTAAAGATCACTACCCTTGATACAACATTAGTGTCCTTTATCCATTAAGCCCTCAATGTAGCCCTCAAGGCTCTTTACTGTGCTACTCAAACTCTCTTATTGGTGCTTTGCACCCAGTTTGCTAGTTTGCCTATTGCCATGAGGACTCCATCAAGGAAGGGTGCTGTTAAAACCACCTTAGTGAAGCCCCCAATGACAAAGTGCAAGAAGGGGATGAAATCCTCTCACAACATCAACAAGACACCGTGGTCCATGCTAGAGGAGACATGGACCCCAACCACTAGTGCAAGTAAGAATAGCTGCTCCATGGAGCAGTCTGAGAAAATGTTAGTTTGGTTTAATGATGAAGATGAATCCTTGACAAAACCTAGAGGTAATCTTCCATGGTATTAATTTTTTTGGGATTCACTTTATTTGTTCTATGTTTTTCCACATTTAGCTATAAGTCTTCCATAATGGCACATGTGGTGAATGGGTGACATCAAAGCAACATGATTGCTTGATCTCACTATTTTGATTTTTAAGAGCTTGTTGCTTGGTCATGACTCTCATGTGGTTTAAATGCACAATGGGTCACTATGAAGAGAGAAAAGGCCCCTCCCAAGGCTAGAGAGTACCATATTGATTGGTGGTAACCCTTTTGTGCGGTGAACCATGTAAAAAGATGATACATCCAAATATTACACCACTGTTATGCTAGATGAAGATATTCCTTCTTAAACTTCATGCTAAGCTTAAGACATTCTAGGGTTTTGCTTTCATCCACAAAATGGAGAGGTACATTCTGAAGAAATTGTAGGCAACACATGCATTCCAACAAGATAATGAATCTAGTAGGAAATGCACGTGCAAAAAGTAGTCAATCACATCCATCTGAGAAACAATCGCATCCTCATTAGGATTTATTGTCAAATTTGGAATGGTCTTCCAAGTGTTTAGATTGGAATGTTGATGCATGAAGGCAAGATACCAATAGAAATGTGCAACAAGACGTATATGAGTATCTTCAAATTGAGCATGCACACGAGTAAATTGAATATAGGAGTTTGATCATGCTAAAGAAGTCTCCTAGGACCCAGGAATGAAAGGCCAATTAAGATAGGTCCTCTAAGTCATAGAATCATGTAAAGTCCACTACCATTGCATGGAGGATGTCATTATCAAATCCAGGAGTATCCAATACATACTAAGGCAGAAGATTGATATGTTACGTAGGAGGTGGAATAGGAATAAGGGTAGAGCATTGAAGAGGTGGATATGATAGATCATAGAAAGATGGAAAGTGTAAGGATAATGATGTTGATAATGATACTAAAAAGGCTTTAAGTGATTCTGAACAAAAGGCGGAAGAAATAGGAGGAACAACAAGAGAAGGATCTGTAGGAGGAGAAGTGGTAGTAGGATTAGCAATAAATGGGTAGGAAGTAAAAACTCGAATATGAGGGAATGAAGCAGGGGTAAAAGATAAAAGAGGAATGGAATCAGGATTAGTGGTAAGAAGATGAATATACAAAGGAAGGCGAGTAGTAATGAAGGAATAGGAAATAAGATCATGAGGATAAATAGAACAATGGAATTTAAAATTTGGAAGAACTCCTTAGTAAACAAGGAATTATCAACAATGTGTTGCAACACTTTAGCACGCAACTGCTAGATATCAATTTTATAAAAAGTACTTTGTTGATGGCATGGACCCATGACAACATCATCCAAATGAGGATGCCAATCAACTCCTCTATACCAAGATGTGCGCTGATGAAAATTTTGCAAACCATCCATAAGATTGAACTCCATAGAATGTACATACAATATAGCTTGTAAAGCCACATCCCTCACATAAACATTCAAATCCTCCTCTTCTCGAATTTGCAAGTCCCCTTTAATATACATAAAAGAGAGAAATCTGACTTGGGGATCAAGCTGGTCATCTAAAGCTCTATTAAACATGGATTTAAGAAGCAAATCACTCGACCAAAGATCCTACCAACCACCCTCTAGAGGCTGTAAATTCACATTGCTCAAAAACATATATAAGGCCATCCTTGCTTATGGTACTTGAGCAAAGAAGAGGGCGGAGGGAAAACAAGTTCACTGTAATGAGAAAAAGCTTCATTCACATAATCCATACGGGGATGTAACCTTTCCACTTTGGCAACAAAGGCATCACACAGCCTAGCCTATTCCTATAAATTTTCCAGCTCCTCCTCAGAGGGCACAACAAAAGAAATGACCAGAGTAAGAGGGGGAATAGACAGGGTAACTATTTTAGATTGCAACTCATCAATATGCTTCTGTTGAGATTTCACAGTCACTTGGGCATGTTTTAAATCACCCTCACAAACAACAAGATTCATGGCCAAAGTAAACATCTCTACCAAAGCATCATCCTTCTCTTTAGTGATGGACACCTTATCTACCTCTAAGCTTGCAGCTTTAACTTCTAGCTCTCTAATGGTAGCTTTTAGAGAATCCATTACAATAGTAGCTCCTTGCATTTGCATATGGATGTCATTGAGGGAAGACCTTTCTAAAGCTAGATCTTCTAGTGCCTTACTCAATTGAGAGGTCAAGGAATCCACCTTTTCCTTTGGAAGGAGGCAAAAATTCTTGTGTAGAGATAGAAAGTCCAAGTTGTTTCCATTGTAGTCTAGACATTCGACATGAGGTGAGAAAACAAGGTGCCAATAATCAACGTTTGGAGGGATGAAGGGATTTGTGAATCCAAAGTGTGCCTTCCTATCGTACCACAAACAAATTAGGATAGCCAAGGAATGGGGGAAGGGAGCTACTAGACACATCAGGTAGTATCAGAATCTATACCATAGGTGATGGAACATGGACATGATTAGAAGGACCCTGTGTGCAGTGCTTCTTTCAAATGATCATGATAGGGGGTACATCTACTAAATCTGAATTGGCTTGCATTAGGAGGAGAAGGAACAGAAGGAGGATACTGCTGTGGAAGTGGGATATGATTAGGCATAGGAATGCCACTTGGGGGAGGTGCCAATTGAATGATCTTATGTAGAAAAAACCCATAGGAAACAATACTGAGTTTAGCCTTCTTTACACGCTGAAAATGTTGATCCATTTTAGCCAATAGAAAGGTTGTCAAGTTAAACTTAAACACCTCAAGGATTCTGACAGATGCAGTGAATAGTTCTCTGGAAAAGCACTTGGATGCAAGCTTGCCCAACATAAATCGAGGTCCTAGAGGAATTGGCAAAACAAATTCCATAGGGGAGAGAAAATATGTGCCACTGAGACTCTTGTACTAGTGATAACCTTATTTGCTACCAAAGGAGTAGAGGTTTCCTTTTGAAACAAGGCAAGGATATCTATAGTGGTGGATAATAAATGGTTACCACTAGGCATAGGGAAAACTGCAAAAGATAGGAGAAAAAGGCCTCCTTGACAGTAGCAGGGGATAAACAGAACCGATGGCCATAAACCAAGCCCGAAAGCTTCTTGTAAATATCTAGAAAAGAGTAACACAACTTTGCATCCATTGGAGGGAATTTCAAGGCCACAAAAAGATGAAGACCAACCTTACAAATGCAATCAGCATCCACCAGTAGGAGAGAATAATCATGGATTGGAAGAGGAAGATGTTGAATCATAAGCGTAGGAGGTTTAGAAGGTGCCATTTTGACTATTTAAGAAAAAACACACAAAACCAGGAAAAGAAGGGAGAGAATTCTTGCAAAACACCAATATACAAACAACAGAAAAGATATAAAAACTTAAGGAAAATAGTAAGATGGACAAGACTAAACTAAACAACCCCAAGTAATCCACATTCTATTTCGAAATGACCTATGCACACGTGCAATTGAAAGCTTCATGCTATATAGACAAATAAGCACCCTAGTCCCCCGTAATTAGGCAATCCACATAAAATATAATCAATTCACACCATATCCCTGACTCGGACTTAAGCAAAGAAACCATAACAAACTCATTTGATAGAACCACATTGACAACAGATAGAACTTGACAAGACTATTATTTGACTTATAAATCCCAACCCCATAAGTGCATGCCATCATCATAAGGTGTGGTGATGTGGGTGGGTGAGAACCACACAAATTACTTTTATGTTGGGTGAAAATTTTACTTTGCACTTTATTATTAAATTACCCATTAATGCATGGTGAATCAATTTATATAACCCAACCCCACTCAGCCTTAGACTGAACTTTGGTCTCTACTAATGCAATTCCTTGTTACGAATTGCATGATGTTTGGTGCAAAGCGCATGCATGTCTGACAATGAGGGTTCAATTTATTTACAAATTAAATGTGTCTAAAGTGTGTGTGTGCATGCACTATGGACATCAAATTAGGTGGGTTATCATGCCATGTTTCTTTTATAAGTTAACAATCGATCGATTTTAATTTAACATTTTATGGGGTACAATATGTTAATTTTGTGGGTGCAATAATCGTGTTAGTTTTTATTTACAAATTACACATTTGTTATGGTGCATGTGAATAAGAAAAAAGAAAATAGAACTTGGTAATGTGTATATGGCACTTGCAAAGTATGATGGCACGGTGGAAAAGAACTAGTATGACTCCCATGTCTAGAAAAAACCCATAAACAGGAGTGCAACAAGTCAATCACACAAAGAATGGACTGCTCAGACAATAGTAAAAAAAACTTGAGGGCTAATACCCATCATGAAAAACAATAAGAGGGTCTAGTTTAGTTTGTGAATTAAGATTTTTTTTTTTCATTTTTGGTGGTGTTTATTTTTCTCTATCTTTTTAAAAAAAGTGTGTTTATGTTTTTTCCTCTTTTTCATTTGTGGTTTTTTTGTTTTGTTTTTAAAGAGTGTGACTATAATGTTAGTTTGTTTGTTTTGGTGGATTTTATTTATAACAATTGTATGTGAGTTACATTATGTTTTATTCCGTTTTTATATGTTGATTTGTGTTTAATTTTATTTTTCTTAAATTTATTTTTAATTTTGGGTGGCATGGTTGTGTTGATATCCATGATTTGATTTTTCAATGATGATGCCAATAAAAAGGAATTTAAAATGGGTGAGATCTAGGTAGGGAAGTGTGTTGGAATTTTTGTGAATTGTTAAGCTATTTTTATGATTTTTTCATGAATAGGATCGATTTTGCTAAAAATTTCAAGTTTTTCTTAAATTGTTTATTAAAATTTTCCCTTTTGGATGAGTTGTCCAATTTTCAAAAGTTTTTTGATTTTTTGTGTAAATTTTTCCATTTAACTTGAATTTTAAATGAATCTTTATGGGTTTTTATTTTAATAATTAAATAAATAATGATGAGAAAAAAGGTGGATACTGATGATATGGCGTGTAAACAACAACAAATCCATAGTTCAGGGAAGACCACTCGCACATCCTCGCACGTGAACGGGGGCTTAGATGGCACGCACACACGAACCAAAAAATCTGTGCACGAACGACCACATACGAGAGACAACCACACATGAGATCCGCACGATCCACATGAAAATGAGGCATGCATGATCACCAGCACAATAGGAAGAAGAATAGCGACGGCCATGCAGCACGACACGAACCCAAACTTGAACTCCTGCATCATGACACGAGGTGATGGGACCTAAAATGGGCCGGCACTGGGTATGGCACTAGCCAGACCTCATACTTATGACAGACAAACACACCCTCACGGCCTCGCGGACCAGGAGCGTCTATTTGATGCTAAAGGACAAATTGCCCTAAAGCCTAATTTATGCGTTTATGGCTTCATCGTTTTGTAGTCCAACGTTTCCCTTTTTAAGAACTCCTCAGAGGGAGAACCCATACACATCGGCAATGCCACGATCACATACATGGAGGCAGCCTGGTAGAAACACGGTGGCCCCACTCTACATCGCAGGGATTGGCCCCTTGATGCGCTACTCAACATATAACACAAATGAACACAAAATCCTCTCTTTTATATTTTTCGTATTTCCAAGAGATATACCATGTGTTCTTACTTAACAGTCCCTTAGGAAACCGACCCTCTATCCTACGGCAAGGGATAACCTTACACTCTCAATCGTGGGTCCAATTCCTAAGAAAACAATTGCTATGCAGTCTTGGAGCTTTTCCATTGACACCATGAACTATGCATAGTGCATAATGTGAATGGTTTAGTGCATAAACAGAAGAAAATCAGCATTGTGCATCGTGCGAAATAATTCTTTTCATGATTTCCATGCTAGCGTTTATGTACTACAAAGAGAAAAGACACCGAGCCTTACGCTCATGCTGCCTTTCCCTTTATTTTAAAAACAAAGTCCTATAGGCATGATGCAACACATAAATCAGATTTTAATTTATATTTTGATGCTCAACCTCCCCTCTCACCCTACCGTTTAATGTTTTGCATTCGTTGATAGGTGAAAAGGTCATTTTATGTGTATTTCCTTATAAAGAAAGAGATAAAACATGAATGGAAACATAGAACCGAGGGTAAACCGAGGCCGACCTCGTGCTCTACCTTCATTATACACTACACAAACACACATGTAATTTTTTGGAATTTTCCTTTTACCGTTTCCTAATTTTCTTCCATTTAAAACCCATTTTTCACCTTTTTTTGTATTTTTCCTCTATTTTTTTCAATAAAAATGACTAGAAATTAAGATTGATTGTGGGTTGTGGCCCTTAGGTTCCTTGATAGCAAAATTTCAGGTTTTGTTGGTATTATGTCTCATATTTTTCATTTATTTTGCAAAAAACTCCATTTTCACCCCTTAAACGCATGTTTTACGGGTTTTATAACATTAATTTCAGCCATATCACTTATGATTTTCTGTTTTTCAGATTATAAACTGATAAAAATCATAGAAATCAACATCGTAATGCATAATCGACCCATGGGAACAATGTTTCATCAATCAAATAGCATAAAAACTCATTTTTCCTTCATAAAAATTGAATTACCGCTTAGGCTCTGTGTCTCGGGATCTCGGTTTTGGTGCGGGATTGTAGGTCAGCCCACATTCAATGTCTAGCATCTTCACAATCAGCAATCTTCATGTCTACATTGATCCGGAAGCAATCCGGTCCCAACCGGACAAGCTTTCCTTCACCATTCTTCATTTTCCTCTTGCACAGAAGAGCAGCCCCTTAGGGGAGAGAGAGGGAGGAGAGAGAAAGACTAGATTTCCATCTTTGCATTCAAGCCACCATTGGACGACCGAAGGACGGCGATATGACCGGCAAGGAAGGAGTAGTCAAGCCCCATGATTGATTGGGTAGGTTATTTGCAGGCAAAAATCATGATCTCCATCATCCATGGCCAAAAAATCGGGCACAGTCTGTCACCTTCATCCCACGCCTCCATCCACGTTTTTTGCTACATGTTGGTTAAAATTTTGAGGGCGGGGGGGGGGGGGGGGGGGGGGGGGGGGGGGGGGTCGTCAAGCCTCCAAAAGGTACACCCAATTTTGTCCAAGTTTTTTGTCCACCTCTTCATATCTTAACCGATTCTTGGCTCCTTCTTCGTCTGGCATCCAAATCGAGCTCTGAAAAATCCTGGGCATCCGGCTTAACATCCCGCATTGACTGGCAACTCCTGACAACCTGCACAGCAGTCTAAATAATTATAAAAAATCCACAAGTGTCTCTCAGGCTCCTTTTAAAAGCCGTCTTTCACTTGGTGCTTAAAATCGTCCTAACTGGAGCCGCCTCCTTCGATGGTAAATATTTTTCCCCTAAATTCTGGATTTTTTGGCAAATTTTAGGCACATCCCGAGCTCAAAACTCTACTGTCACGAGGTGGGAGGGTCGAAATATGAGAGGTGGGGGGAAGAATGAAAATTTTTTGTTTTTTGTTTAAGGTGAGGGAAGCGTTTTTTTTTTGGGGGAGGGGGGATGTAGAAATGGGTTTGGAAGGTCGGATGGTTGAATTAGGGGAAGAAGGGTGGAAAGGGGTTTGGGGAGGGGGGGGACAAGGAATGGGTAGGTAGCACTCGGGCTAGGGGAAGGGATGGTGGGGGGTCGGGCTAGGTAGAGAGGTGGCAAAGGGTGGGGGTGGGATAATCGGGCTAGGTGGGGGGGGGGGGGGGGGGGGGGTGGAAGGGTGAGGCTAGTAGGTGGGAGGGGAAGGAAGGTAGGGTGGGATGGAAGGTCAGACAGAGGGGAGGGTGGGATAAGAGGTCGAACGGTGATGGGGAGAAAGGCGCATCCACAGCCATTGGGGAGGAAGGTTGTGGGTGGTGTCTAGGGGGGGAGGGAGGCAGAGCTGAAGAGGAGGAAGGAAAGAAGGAAGAGAGGGAGGAGGAAGAGGAGGAAAGGGAGGAGGAAGCGAGAGATGGAGAGAGAGGAGGGAGGAGTAGATGAAGAAGAAGGGGGAGAGGGAGAGGGAGAAGGAGGAAGGAGGAAAGGGAGAGAGAGGAGGAAGGAGAAGGAGGTAGGAGAGGGAGGAGAGGAAGTTATGGCGAGAAGAGAAAGAGAGAGAGAGAGAGGCACGTAATGATTTTTTTTAAAATTAATAGTTTGTAAAGGTTTTGCCTTATTTTTTTAAAACATAAAAAATAAGCGTGCCCCTCCCATCTTGCGCACCAACCACGGGGTGACGGAATTTTTTTTTTACCGTGAGATAGGATTGGATGGGAGTGGGGGAAGTAGGCACGGATTGAATGGGACATGATGGATGCTTCGATAAGCAGGACGAGGCTAAAACAGTATTCACATTAAAAAAAGAACAAAAACACATACAAAAATACACGAAAAAATTAATAACACAAAATCTGCTAAGCTAGAACAAAGTGTAAAAAAAGAAGAAATGTTTAGGCAAAGATGTCACATATCTATCAAGTTAGAACACAATTCCAACAAGAATAGGACATGGCACGTTCACATCGAAAAAAAACTTGAAAATGTAATAAAAAAGTAATTTAAAAAATCAAAAAGTTGGAATGGAATGCAATGAGAAGGAAAAATGTTTGATTGACAAGACGGATAGGATGATTAGGTCGAACCATGGTTTAGAGGACAAATGGGGTGGTTCTCATGGGAAAAATGATAAAAAATACACCTAAAAATCTTTTAAAAACCTAATTCAAGACAATTCATTAGGGAAAAAAGGGGCAAAAAAAGGAAAATTATTTAATGAATGGTGGGAGACACGGTTGTGAGGTTAAAATTTGATTCCAGTGGAAAAAAGTGCATTCACATGAAAAAAGCGACAGACACATAGGAAAATACAATTAAAAAGTAATAACAAAAAATTGGGTGGTCAGAAGGAGGGGAAGAAAAAAGGAAAAATGTTCGAGGGACAAACATCTCAATGCTATCCAAACAGGGTGCCATTTGGACAAGAATAGAGTGTGTTCACATAGAAAAAGAAGCAAGAACGTGTAAAAAACACAACTAAAAATTAATAACTAAAAATCAGTAGGTCAAAATAAGGGGGAGAAAAAAGGAAAAATGTCTAGGAGGTTGAGAAAAGAGCATATGCACATGGAAAAAGAGTAAAAATCATGTAAAAATAAACCTATAAACATGCAAAAATAAAAAAGATGGGTTGTAAAAAGGAAAAGTGTCCAAGAAAGAGGGAAGATTAGGGATATCACATCAAAGTGCAGTTTTGACATGAAAAAGGTGCATTTTCATATGGAAACATGATCGATTTACATAAAATTATTCAAAAATTAATAACCGATAAACCATTGACCAGAACAAAGGGCAGTAAAAAGGAAAATGTCCAATGTAGAGGGACAAATAGGGTGTATGGTCAGATTGCAATTTCGGTGAACATAGGATGCTTTCACATGGAGGATTAGCCAAATGATGAGACAACCGAAAGGGCAAGAGAAAGATTGTGGGAACGGGGTAGAATAGGCTGGGTGGATGAGGAAGGGATCTCAATGAGATATAAGGAAAACATGATATTATATAAGGATCAATTAGCAAGGTATTCATGAATGTATGCAAATGAGACACGTAGACCCCATGTCCCCACACTTAAAGCATGAACAGATCAATTTGACTAATCAACAAGGACCTAACACTTGACCATAACCCATATCTATACATCCCCACACTTAAGAGATGACATACACATAAATGAAAGCAAGAGATAGGGTTAGAAACACTTGGCCCATTCAATTGGTCAATGTGTAGATGGTCGTTCACATGTGTTGGGGAGTCGAAGTCATCCATAGGAGATACCAAGGCTCGCCACAACACTCTTTCAACATGGTAGGGACTAGGCAACATAGCACCTAGGGAGGTAGCATCATTGACAAAGACCTGGTAAGCTATCAATATGGTGAAGAAGACAACAGTCAATCTCTACAATCACTCATGTTGAGATGATAGATCAATCACTCACCCCATAACTCACATCGCTTAGAGACAAGTGGAACAAGACCCATATCTCACGCCATTTTAGAATTTGTCAAGGAACAAGGTAGAGGATGCATGCCAACGTGCATAACTCATGATGCATCTATGCATCCCAACCCATTTGGCCTATGTACAAGAATGAAGGATAGGGAGCCTTATAATGCACTGCATAGAACATAGTGATGTGTCCTATGATGATGACTAAGGCCCATTGTCTTGTGTGTGGATAGGAAAATAGAAACGTACGTAATTGCCAGTGTCATAACATCCCTTGAATCTCACCTCTCAATTCATTGAAGAAAAAATCAGTTACACTCAGTCCCCCCTCTGTCTCACACTCTATTGATGAATACAAGAGGGCAACCCAATGCTTGACACCATTTGATGTAATCCTTAATGCCACTTGTAAGAAGGTTGTATACCTTGTGCGCAATTGATGGTACAACAATGCATCCCTTATGATGGCATATGTGTAAGAAGGAAGGCCAGGGAGCCTTATAGTGTCATGCATAAGAACAAATTGTGCTTTGTGCATTAAGAGGCCCAACCCATGCATGCAATACTCCATTCACACATCTCACCTCTGGATTTGGATTTAAAAGGCCAAGGATTGGTCACTCACCCCACTCTCTGTCTCACACTTTGTTGATAAGTACAAAGGTTATCACATACTCACATCCCCACCTTGTTAGAATGAAAGCTTACATCACTCAAGGGGTTTGTCGATGAAGATCAATGTCAGCTTGTTGATGATGTCAACTCTTGTGCTTGTTGATGAAGAAGTATACTTAGGGAGGTAGGCTATAGATCAAAAAAGTATATTGGAATAGAGAAACATGTCATCTACTGGCTAAAAGAGATAGATGCTTTGTAGAGAGTTGCAAGATAGAGTGCACCGAGGGAGACGGCTTTAGAACACTGGATCCTAGAAGTTCAATTGCTTTGGACTGCGGGGTGTTACCACCTTTTTCACAGCCAGCTTCCCTCCCAAGGGTCTTTGCCACCTTTTCTCAAAGCGAGGCTTGTAATGATAGGGAATTTCTTCATTTTCTCCCGTAACAGCTTTTTTTTTCTTTGTGTTTTTTTTTCCTACTCTCAAGGGTGTTTCCACCTTTTCTTGAAGAGTAAGTTGGCATGGCAGGGAGGACCAAGTCTTTTTCTCCCATAATAGTTTTTGTTTGTTTTTTGTTTTTTTTTTCTCTTTCTTTCTTTCTGGTCAGAGGGCTAGAATATTACTTGAGAACCATCCATTCCATCATTGTAGGATTAGACAAGAAGGTAGCAGAGTAGGGGTAGGAGGTGAAATTGAGGGGGCAGAAGGTGTCATCCACCTTGTCAAAAGCAAAATGGTAGCTATCAGTGGTAATATGCAAAGCATTACCAATCGACGGGATGAGGGGGCTATTAGAACGGTGATTGTCATGATCCCTAGGGAGGGTAATACTTCTTCAAGCAATAGCCATTGATTAGGAGGTTAGGAGGGGATCTTTAGAGGTATCCACGGCATGTATCTAATAGAGATGCTAGGGTTGATAGCAAGTACCTTGTAGAGGCCATAGATGATTTTAAGAGCTAACGTATACTTTCATGGTATAGAATATGTGGCCAAACTTGTATTTTAGACTTTTGAAAGTGTGGCGATTCATTCTCTAAACCATAGATATCCTATAATCGGTTGGCAATTTTGCTTCTATCTTATCTTTTGTCTTGCTCATTCTCAAAAACCCCCACGGTTTGTGACTAAACACACTACCCCCGATAGTGTGGGAGCCAAAGTCTATGAAGAGGAGCTTGATGTCCATGTTTCAACTAGCTAGATGACATCTCCAGGTGCTAAAGACCTTGTTTTTATTGTTCTACAGTGTAAGGCAACCTATTTTAGCCACCTTCCATGTTGCATTTTGAGCTAGACCACAATACACACGTACGTTTGATCCAATGGACCCTTCATACTCATTAGACAGTGCCTACGTTGTCAAAGGGATTTATGAGTATGGTATGAAAGTGTATTGGCCATTGGGTTTTGAGTATGTTAGTGGTCTGCACATGGGATTGTGAAAGACAAGTTCTAGAAGACACTGCAATAGATACAACAACCTTCTAGGCAATAGGTTCAGCACTCTAGCCCCAATACGTTTTGTATTGTGTTTTTGCACCTAACTAGTAGGCTTCTCAATGGGCAGAACCTTAGTAGTTTGGGCAGCATACTTTGTGGGCGGCTTGTTTTTTAAGGTAGACTGATTATCTTTATTTCTACATTTCACATTGGGCTGGTCTTTCCAGACCTGTGTAGCACCTCAATAGTTTGGGCGGCCTCTCTATCATGCTAGCAATAGGACAAATCTGCATTATTTGCAGGGACTCCATTTCCAAGCACTCCTAGTTCTTGACCAACCCTTGGATTGGCTACATTTATAGGTTGAAGACTTGTTTCCCTATGCATTTACTACTCCATCTCTCTGCTCACAACTGCATGTTTTTTTTGGTATGGGATACACCCCATCTACCTTGCCTAAGTTGGCCTTCTTTTGTGTCATGGCCCAAAGGACTCGGATTACTATGAGGATGCCTCTTATTGGTTGCTTTCACTCCAGTGGCAGCATCTTCTTTGCTTTCTTGCAAGTACTTAATTAAAGGACATCAATGGCCGATGTGTATGCGTTGGAGGATTGTGTGGTTTGAGATGATTCAGACCGACCACCATCCTATCACTTTTTCCTACTATATTCTTCAGGGGCTTCCAATCCTTGATTGGCATTGATGGCATCACCTGAACAAGTGCCAATCCTACCCTCTCTACTCTCATCTGACAAGCTGGATGGTATGAACTTGTGAGAGTGCACAATATAAAAAGGAAAGTGATCATGGAGAGGAGGAGACAAGCTAGATGGTATGAACTTGTGAGAGTGCGCAATATAAAGAGGAAAGTGATCATGGAGAGGAGGAGACAAAGAGAGAAAAAGAGATACGGAACAATGTGACTACAATGGCTGAAGGTACAAGGCTACAATGATCAGCCCCAACACGCAGCAATGGGACGAGCTTCTCTCAAATGAGAGTCTTCAGGCTGCGAGAAGTAAGAAGACTAGTGTAGAACACATTATATGTCGATGATGGAAGATATGAGAGAAGTATCACAGCTAGGTCCTTCGAAGAAATATACGTACTAAGGGATGCAAGCTCATCCCAAATATTCTCCATCTTGTGGCTGTGATCCCGCGTCGTAGGGGAATTTGCGATAGAAAATTCTCATAGCTTCAAATCGAGATATAATTGATGCCCAAATGTCTAGATCCAAAAGAGATCCATAACTCAAAAAGAGAAAAGAGCAAGCTCTGGCATTCAACCGATCCCATACAGCTGTTAAATCTACGGCCACACCATCATGGGGATTTACAATAGGTAGGGATACTGGGCAAGACAATGCGGATAATGTCAAGGGTAAATAGATCATAGAAGATACAAGAGAGACTTTGATATAGGTTACAGAGGATATCGCCATTCGGGATGCAAAGAAATACGGTCTAAGCAAAATAAGTGGATTAATAACATGGATCTTTGATATTGACATATTCCATGTGATATACAAGTTATTTAAAGTCAAAGGGGATGTCTTGCATGTATGTATACCTTATTTCTCAACTACCCAGTGGATGTTTAACCCAGGAGGGCGATATGGCTATAGGAGACTGCAATGAATAGGCAGGGCTGAACTGAAAATGTTCAAAACTGTTTTAATTAGGAGAGGATTATTGGTGATCGATGCATCCAAAATGGACTTTCATACCTTGGAAAGGGTCCTACAAAGTTTGGTTCACATCTGAGTTCATATGTAGGAGATACAGAGTTGGGAAGGTCGATGTCTGGCCGGGGCTGCATGGTGTAATGAATACTTGCAGGTTGTGCTAAGGCTGAAATCTTCACAATTTGGTCCAGGTGTCTTCAAAAAAGTTGTAGATTGCCATTGGGGCTACATTTTTTCTTTTTAAATCTTGGTAATCCAAGTTATGGTTCAAGAGATCCGAGCAGTTTTCTGCAGGATGGTCCTATAGGATAATTTTTTGGAAAGGATAAGATTGAATATGATGGATGTAAAGTATTACATGTGACATATGCCTTGACAGAGATGTTTGAGAATGAGATGAGGGTACCAAGGATAGGAAAGAGGATTAGGATATTCAAGCATTCAACGGATCCCATAGAGTTGTTGAATCTGCGGCCCACACCATCATGGGGATCTACAGTAGGTTGGGATACTAAGAAAGACAATGCGGATAATGTCAAGGGTAAATAGATCATAGAAGATACAAGAGAGACATTGAAAAAGGTTACAAAGGATATCGCCATTCGGGACGCAAAGAAAAACGGCCTAAGAAAATTAAGTGGATTGATGATATGGATCTTTGATATTGACATATTCCATGTGATATACAAGTTATTGAAAGTCAAGGGAATGTCTTGCATGTATGTATACCTTATTGGTCAACTATCCAGTGGATGTTCAACCCAGGAGGGCGATATGGCTATAGGAGACTGCAATGGACAGGCAGGCTCAATTGAAGATGTTTAAAATTTTTTTAATTGGGAGAGGATTATTGGTGACCGATGCAACTAGAATGGCCTTTTATACCTTGGGAAGGGTCCTACAAAGTTTGGTACATATCTGAGTTCATAGGTAGGAGATACAGAGGCGGAAAGGTCGATGTCTGTGTGGGACTACATGTTGTAATGCACAGTTGCAGGTTGTGTAGAAAATTTTAGGGGGTGAAATCATCACAATTTGGTCCATGTATATTCAAAAAAGTTGTAGATACTAGTGGGGCTACATTTTTTCTTCTTAAATCTTGGCAATCCGAGTTATGGTTTCAAGAGATACAAGCAGTTTTCTGCAAGGTAGTTCTATAGGATAGTTTTCTAGGTAGGATAAGATTGAATCTGATGGATGTAAAGTATTGCATGTGCCATATGTTGTGGTAGAGATGTTTGAGACTGAGATGAGGGTACCAAGGATATGAAAGAGGATTAGGATATGCAGGCATTCAACTGATCCCATACAGCTATTGAATCTGCAGCCACACTGTCATGGATATTTAGAGTAGGTTGGAGTAGATGGCATTGAAATGAGAAAAATAGTAAATTGTCGATCAAACTTTTTTTAAATAGAATTGGTGTATATGTGCCAAAATATGCACCAAATAATATTTTAAACATTGTTAGTGACATCGATATAAATGCTAGAATGTGCATTAGAGAGAATTTTAATTTACTTCAATATAGACATCGGAATATATGTTGATATGTTTAATGTGAGTACAAAAAAGCAAGAGCATTTACCTTTTGATTTTTTCTTTTAATTTTTTGGCTTGAAAGAGAGCTTGGGGAAAATCAACTTTGCTTGCTTGTAGAAGCCTGTTGTTTATCTCAAGTATGTTTTCATTCATTTTGGAATGAATAATGCATTCTGATCTAACCAATATAGTGGAATTATTGATGTTGTTGTTATTTGTGTATCGTCAACATTTTTCCATATATGATCAAGCAAATAGTTGTATTGTGTTCTTGGTTGCAGGTTTTTGTTTAATATTCTTAATTTTGATTGTTGCATTTGATATGTTAAGGTTTCTGAAATTTTGTTGGCTAGTTGTAGCATGTTGATGTTGAAGTCTTCAAGAATGAATGTTGGTTTATCTACTGTGCATGTTTTTAATTTTCTTTTTATGTGGAAGAGAAAGTCGACTTGTGTTAGGTCTTTGGTATTATGATATGGTATGCACGGTTTCATTATTGGTTGGATATGTTTGCTTGTGATTGATTCATAATCTTACATAATTGTGATTTGTTTGTACGAAAGCTACTCAAATATTGCTAACAATGCTAGTATGATCATCCCATTACATTTTTGCATCATGAGTTTCCTCTGTGTGTGTGTGTGTGTGTGTGTGTGTGCGTGTGTGCGTGCGTGCGTGCGTGCGTGCATGCGTGCGTGTGTGTGTGTGTATGTGTGTGTGCACGCGTGCGCGTGCATGTGTGTGTGCGTGTGCATGTGCGTGTGTGCATGTGTGCGTATGCATGTGCATGTGTGTGTGTGTGTGTGTGTGTGTGTGTGTGTGTGTGTGTGTGTGTGTGTGTGTGTGTGTGTGTGTGTGTGTGTGTGTGTGTGTGTGTGTGTGTGTGTGTGTGTGTGTGTGTGTGTGTGTGTGTGTGTGTGTGTGTGTGTGTGTGTGTGTGTGTGTGTGTGTGTGTGTGTGTGTGTGTGTGTGTGTGTGTGTGTGTGTGTGTGTGTGTGTGTGTGTGTGTGTGTGTGTGTGTGTGTGTGTGTGTGTGTGTGTGTGTGTGTGTGTGTGTGCAATAGAGTGAACATGTAGAGAATTTCTTACTAACAAAATCAACAAGATCATCCTCACTCTTAAGGATCATCATACTTGTGGAAGTTAGGCTAGATTCGACACCTTAGTGTAGGATCACTATTGCTTGGAGGCCATGTATTCAAGGACACCTAGTGTAGGATCACTATTGCTTGGAGGCCATGTATTCAAGGACTTGTGATTCACTGCTCAAATCTATCATAAAGCACTCAAGATTGACGAAGCCTTTAAGATTGCAATGGCTCTAAGGAGATGTCCCAACACCACTACTCCATCAATGACAAATGGTATTGTATCAAATCCTCAAAACTTAAATTTGATTAGACCAATTACTGTAATTTGAGACCTTCAATAGTAATTAAGCTTTTTTAGATGGTTAGGAACACCCATGAGACAACTAGATTTCAATGTATGTTTTGGAGAGACATAGAAGTGATTAGATAACCAAGTAATAAACTCGTTCTAGAGTTGATAAAAAAATAAGCTAGGGATTAGATTATGTACCAAAGAGATGAACCAAACCATGGTAAAAATTATTTGGGAGAAAATTATTTAAGAGGCTAATCAGGTTTTCAACCAAGTTTCTTACTAGGACATGCCAATGATGCCTTGAAAAAATGAAGAGGGAAGTTGTCAAACTACTCTCTCTCTCTCTCTCCTATAACTTTAAGTTCTTCCAACTTAGAGATTTAGTTAACATCTTCCAAATTATAACATTGAGTTCTTGCATATTGATAAATTCAAGTTTTTAAAAGTATAAGCCTTAAAATCTTCATAACTAGTATATCATGTAACCATCATCTTCCATTGATGACATGGCGTTCCATTCCCATTTCACCCCTTCTGAAAAATGTTCCCATTTTCATCCCCATCCATGTTGCTCCGTCAAATATGGTTGGCATGTGCTTGTTGCTTAATATTCAATATGAGCCTATTGTATGGAAGTGATGTGAAGTCTTGTCAGACATGGAGAAACATCTATGAAATTAATTAATTGTTATAAGGTCATGAATAAGGTTTTCATGCCCCACATGACATGCTTATCTAATCCTCACTTGCAATTCTTTTGAATATCGCCCAACTACCTATGAGTGGTCTGATGATCCAATTCTGCCCATCTACTAAATTTGGTTTGCCAATGGTCCTGTCTTTTTAAAGAAATTTGCCTATCACACATGTATCCTTTGCCACTTAGTCAAACTCCAATCCAACCCTATTTTTAACCTTGTTTGTGCCCTATTGTGTCTCAAGCTTCTAAACATTCATAAATTGCCTATCTACTAGCACTTGGTTTTGCCCATCATACTACATCACCTACCTTTAGGATTTTTCAAGCTTCTTTGAATGATAAGCCACATGAAGTATGCCACCATTTGACAATCACTAGCTACAATTCTTAACAGTTGTAGAATATGTTTCTATCAAAGTTTTGTACTTCAATCATTTGAGTGCACCATATTTACAATTAGCTTTGTAAGAAGAGATGATAAGATACATCTATGCTCTGAAAGATTGTTGGTAGAAGAAATAGGAGAGTTATTGTATCCACTAATTGGTGCCCAAAGGCATTCAATGCTAGGATAATTTGAAGCATTAAACGTCATATAATGTGAATCAACTCAATCTTCACCTCCACCACAAACTCTAGTGGAGTTGAAGGATACTGACAGATAATACTAAATCAATTAGCACCACAATCATATGGCATTGGAATTTCATTCACCTTCTATGCAATGTCTCAAAGTCTAACTTCCAAAATGGTGTTACCCATATGGCCTATTATGTAAAAACAATGTTAGCAAAACTATTCACGATAGTATTGTTCATTTCCATTAAACAAATCTCTTGAGACTGAATCCATGCTAAACACATGCCCTTCATTCTTTATGCATGAATTTAGACTTTCCAACATCTGTAAGATGTTCTTATTGTACCCGATACCAACAAAAAATTGATGTAACTCTTTTCTCACCTCAACTAACATAGTACCAAGATTTTTCTCTACTTTGATATGCTTAATCTCCATATAGTTTATGAGCACTAAATAGAGCTTTGTAAGATATAATTGATGGGGAACCTTGTACAATTGTAAGAAACCTCTCTACCTCATTAACATCTCTAGATCAACCATGCAAGTGTAATGGTTTCTTAGCCTCATTAACATATCCAGATTGACCAAGTAGATCAATCATGCAAGTGTAATGATGAAGTGTAGGCCCAATCTCATGTTTCTCCTTCATCACTTGGACATATTTATGACCATCAAGGACTAGGCTAGCATGACTGCAAGTAGCAAGAACACAAATAAATGTGAGAAAACTTGATTTAACACATTGATCTTGCATGTCCTCAGAACATTGTATGGCCATGTCACCCTCATGATTCTCACCATATGTTTTGACCATTGTAGTCCACACACTACAACATCCTGATTCTGAAGCATGTCAAAAACAAACTGTCCTCCAACAACAATTACGATACATTTACCATACATTTATATTAACATACTAGTATGAATTGTTCACTTTCAAACCCTAATTTCCTAATTTAAACATGTACTTCTTGGCCAAGCTCAAATGCTCCTATGCTCCCACAAGCCCTAAAGTAAGGTGGTGTGCAAATCAGATGTTGTATGCATACGTAGCGAGCACTGAAAGGTCCCCAAGAACAAAGAACTCTACTTTAAGCTCAAAATTCAAGAGAATAGACTTGCACGACATGAGGCAAAAAGACCAATTGGGTACAATCTCCCCCCATGCCTTGTGTGAGCGCTACACAAAGCATGTATTTATCAATTTATTCATCTCAAAGCTTTAAAAAATCCCAATTTTACAATTAGCATGCTTTAACCTTTGTGTTTGCTTTTTTCCAAATAAAGAATAAAGCAGTTGGGCGGCCCAAGAGTCGAGCAGTGCCCAAATACAATGTCCAATAATGAATATTTAAACAGTGCGCCCATGCGCATTCAAAATAATAGATATATGTCAAGCGCTTCACTAAATAAGCGCACCTAAAAAAATATTAGTGCCACGCCTTTAATGATAAGACACGCGCCCATCAAAAATGATAATTTCTTCTGAATTATTTGACTACATGTTATTGCCCAGTACTTCCCAACGCCACCGCTGCCTACTCTACACATCAACTGAAGCATTCATAATTGTTAGAAAATAATAAAATTAAATCGACGAAAGTGAATACCTAGCAGTCTTCAGCTATAAAATAATAAATAGGTTGGAACTCTGTCCTAACCTTAATTTAATATGAGTGCACACTCTAAACTCATAAACGTCCATTAATTTAAATATGTATTTTGCAAAATTACCCACTATGGAATCCCCTACTTGCACATTAAATTAACGTGACACTTGAAAAGGACAGGCATCCCCATCAACTTTTCACATAAAGAATCCACCTTGTGTGCGATCCTCGGTAAATAAATATAGTTTTATGAAATCCACCGCAAAACCTCACGGAATCCACCATGGAATATGCCTCCTGGCATCATACCCCTGGGGCGAAATAGCAATTGTCCTCAATTGCTATTAGCTCAATGTGGAGCGAGCAGTGAGGGATAAGCACTTAGGTTATCACGAGCATGCATCCATTGGGCCTCTTCAGCAGGATGATTTTTAAACTTTACCAAATATCTAGAATATCTACGGCCAGTTCTAGTGGTCATATAATCAATGTCTAAAATAGTTTCGGGTTCAAGGATTTCAGTTTCTTCTTCTAATAAAGGAGGGTTTTCATAGAGAGGGTATACATGTAATTGGCTTTTAAAAGATCGTACCAAACTGACATGAAAAGTATTGTGGATTTTCTAGTGTTGGGGTATTTCTAATTTAAATGCATTGTCATTGATTTTGTGAATGATTTTGAAAGGTCCATAAAATCTAGGAGCTAACTTTACAATAGGGTGTTTCTCAACACTTTGTAATCTTCTCTTTTCAATGTGTAACCAAACATAATCATCAACTATGCAACTCATAGCTTTTCTTTTCTTGTTAGCTTGTTTTGTGTATGATTGCTGGGCTTTTGCAATCATATCTTTGACTTTAGAAAAAATAGTAGCATGCATATTGGCAATATCATCAGCAGCTTTAACTTTGTTTGACAATGAGGTAATAGGTGTAGGCAATCTATATCCATAAATGATTTCAAATGGTGCTTTCTGTGTAGCTGTATGTGGGGTATTATTGTATACAAGCTGAAGTAAATGCAAGTGTGTATCACATGTTTGTGGTTTTGAAAATGTGTATGCACACAAAAGATCCAAAATTGTATTGTTTGTAGCTTCTGTTTGCCCATTTGTTCTAGGATGAAATGTAGATGAAAAATCAATATTTGTACCTAAATTAGCATATAAAGTAGTCTGAAAATTATTGTTGAATCTAGAATCATGGTAAAAAATAATAACTTTTGGTAAACCATGCTTAGTGAAAACAGTCTTCAAAAACAATTGTGCAGCTTGAGATGCAGTTAACGTCTTCTTGCATGGAATGAAATATGCTTGTTTGCTAAGCCGACCTACAATAGTCCAAATCATACCATGATTATCTTGAGTGTTAGGCAAACCATTAATAAAATCCATTGAAATATGTTTCCATGGTTGTTCTAGAAGTAGTAAAGGCATTAATAAACCATATTGCTTACCATGGTGTCGCTTAACTCTTTAACAAATTAAACATTCAGATACAAAGTTAGAAACATCAACTTCCATCTGTGGCCAGTAAAAATCTTCAACTAATGTACGTAAAGTAGAAATAATACCTCTATGGCCTTGATATGGGGGACAATGAATTTCGTGCAACACACATGATCTAAATGAAACAGTTACATATAACCTTTTCTCATAAAATATAAATCCATTAGCATAAGACAATGAATCAATTGAAATCCAGTTGTTTGCAATTAATTTATTCCAATCAGCTTGAAAATTGGGATCTTGATCATAGGTATCTTTCATAGGAATAAGGAAATCAAAAGATATCACTGAGATATTATGAAGAGTTGGTCTTCTACTCAAGGCATCTACAACAACATTTTTCTTTTCGGGTTGATATTGGATAAGTGGGTGGAAACTTTGAATAAAAGCAGTCCATTTAATATGACGGTCAGAGATTTGTGGTGGTTGACCAAGGAGATGTTTGATACTTTGTTGGTCAATTTTGATCATGAATTCAGATTCCATTAAATAGTGTTTTCATTGTCATAAGCTTGTACTATTACTAGAAATTTCTTATCATAGGTAGAATACTTAAGCTCAGAGGGTTTAAGTTTGCAGCTAGAGTAAGCTATGGGATGTGAATTTTGCATAAGGACAGCTCCTATTCCATATCCACTAGCGTCAATGACTACTAGGAAGAATGGTCTATTAAAGTTAGGTAGCTGCAATACAGGAGCATGTGTTAAGGCATGTTTCAATAAATCAAAAGATTTTGCTGATTTTCAGACCAATGATACACAATACCTTTCTTTAATAAAATTTTCAAAGGTAATGCAAGCAATGAAAAATCTCTCATAAATTTTCTGTAAAAGCCAGCAAGACCTAAGAAAGAACGTAGTTTGTTCACATTTTTAGGTATCAGCCAATTCAAAATTGCTTCTATCTTTTTAGGATTAACTTTAATACCTTTAGATAAAACAATATGTCCTAAATATTCAATGTGGGTTTGAAAAAATTCACTCTTTTTAGGATTAGCATATAACTTATTCTCTTTCAATAATTTAAAAACCAAAGATAAATCTTCATAGTGCTCATTCTCATTTTTACTAAAACCAATATGTCATCAAAGAAAATAATGACACAATGCTGATGCTTCAAAAATATGCAATTTATCATATGACTGAATGTGGCTGGTGCATTAGTTAGACCAAAAGGCATAACAATGAATTCATAATGTCCAAATTGAGTCCTAAATGCATTTTTTGAAAATATCAGATGTGTCCAGTCATCATACTCGATGGTATCCAGATTTAAGATCTATTTTGCTAAATATTGTAGCCCCTTGTAGTTTATCCATGAGGTCGTCTACCCTAGGGATCGGATATCTATTCTTGACAGTGATCTTATTTAGGGCACGATAATCAATGCACATCCTATAGGTGTTATTTTTCTTCTTGACTAACAGGACAAGTGCACCAAAAGGAGAACTACTGGGCCTAATGAGTCCTTGGTTTAATAATTCTTCAATTTGGATTTGAATTTATTTCTGTTCAATTTGATTATGTCGATAAGATGCTTTACATGGTGTTTGAGAATGTGGAATTAAGTCTATTTTATGATCTTCAGGATGTGTAGCTGGTAAGCCACATGGTAAATCAACAGCAAAACAATCTTTAAATTGTGAAAGAAATTGTGTGTGCCTAGGATACATCTGATTTTGCTTAACTTCAATTTCATTCACCCATATTAAGTAGGATTTGCTACCTTTTCTTAATGCACATTTAGCGTGTGTATGACTAAGCAATGGAAATTTATCAAGGGTGTGCATACCATGCAATGTGATTTGTTTTCCATTAGAATGAATCTTCATTGAATACGTGGAATAATCTATATCAGGATTATATTGATGACGCCAAGGCATTCCTAAGATAATGTCACTAGATTGCGAAGGCACAACTAAGAAATTTTTGTGCTCAACATAATCACCAATTTTAATTCCTAAGTCATGCACTTCTTATGTTCCATTGTATCTAGTGCCTAAGAATGCAGCCTTGATACAATAATGAGTCGAAATAGTATGCAAGTTCAATTCTTTAACCAATTTTGCAGAAATAAAATCGTGTGTGCTCCTGTCATCATGTAAAACAATCTTTTCTCTACCATGCACAAGACATTTCATCATTAATAAAGAATGGGAATTTGGCATACCTAGTAAAGTATTTGAGATAGTACTAATATCATCATCATCTTCTATGAAATCTGGCATTTATTCATGGTCTTCACCTTCAGATGCTCCCAAGTAGTTGATGTGAACAGTTGGCTTTTTGGATTGACAATTCACCGCTAGATGTCCAGGTTGATGGCACTTATAGCAGACTATGGATTTAGCTTTGTAATCATTATTGGTAATAGTGGGGAGTTTAGGAATGTTGGGATTTGGCTGGAGAGATGGCTTTAGATTTGGATTTGTGTTTGATGGTAAAGCAAGAGATTATGTCCAAGATTTACGGAATGAAAATGGAACAAAGCGGTTTTGATTGAATCTTCGAAAGTTTGAATTGAATTGCTTCGTACCGAAGTTACCGTTAGTTGGGAATTGTTGTGGTCACTTCTCTCATCCTCGAATTTTGTATTTAGCATCATGGGCCAAGGAAATCACATCCTCGAGAGTTGTTGCCTTGAACATGTTGAAGTGACCAAGAAAACCAGACATAAACTTGCACTTATGGGTCGCCTCAGGTACATCTTCAAGCATTCAAAGTTGCAATAAGGCATTCCAGAAACGCTCGGTATAGTGTGAAATAGCCTCGCGATCTCTTTGTTGCAGAAGATCCCACTGTTTGATTGCCTTTTCGTGGAATTGAGGTGGAAGGAAATTTTGTAAAAAATTCTTTTGAAAAGTCTCCCAAGTAGTAGGACAATCAATGCTTTTGCGGACAACAGTCCACCATAGTGATGCTTTGTCCACTAAATGATTAGTGACACACTTGAGTTTGTCTTTTTCAGCATACTATTCTTCATGGAAATAATCATCAAACTAACTAATAAAAGCGAGAACAGTCTTTCTATCGTGTAACCTATTAAAAGTACGAAATTTAAAATTTCTTCTACTTATCTTGGCTTCTTTTCGAATAGATTGTGCTTCAAGTGTCACATCGATCGTGCATCGTATAACATCTTTAGGTTGCGGTCCATCTTGATCGGTAGTAGATCGTTGAAGAGTGGTCAATTGAGCTTGCAAAGTTTGATGTGCTCATCGTTCCTCTTGAAGCTGCATCATAATTAGGTCCAATTTTTGCTCCATCATTGGTTCCGGTAAATCACTTTTGACTATAAAATCTTCCATATTTTGATCAGTCATCCTGCAAAATTTCAAACGACCTCACACACTCGAAATCTTGTTAGCGGGATGAGCGTAGCTCAAAGTCGGGTTTACAAGGCTTGTTCTATTTTTTTTTAAATGGATTTTAGCGATCTCTCTTCTTTGTGGATACAGAAGTTACTGAAATCCTTCTTCGATGAATACTTTGCCCATGAAGACTACGTATAGCAATCTACTTGCTGGAAATTATCTCTATCACAGCATGGATGTGAACAGAGGCTTGCAGGGAGGTTGAAACGAGTTCGAGATTGACCCAGTGTGAACACCAGTTATGGAGAAGATTTAAGCTTGGATTTTTGAAACTTTAGTAATAGCTTAAAACCTTAAGCTTTAGCTTTTAGAAAAGAAAGCTTTAAATAATGATTTGATCTGTGTCGAGACGAAAGGATGCTGACGTCAACGTCACCGAGTGCATACTATTGCCATCAACGTCGAATTCTTGGGAAGCTTAAGCTTTACTTAAGGTTTTTAGGCTTAATCAACTTAAACTTTATAAAGCTTCTTCTTTGTTCTCTGTTTTGACCAAAAGACTTACAAATTATATTCCCGGGTGGTCCTCCGCTAACAGAGACTGGTTCTTCACAATCCAACAACGTAGCAGGGGGTTCTTCACCGCCAGGAACACGTTGGTATTGACGGATTGTCGCAAGACTAACTGTAGATCTCGTTTGTTCCAAGAGCTTCGCCTTCATGCGAGATGGTAAACGATTGGAAGCCCTTGATCTCAACTTCGCTCTTATACCACGGGTGCGCAAATCGGATGCTGTATGCGTATGTACTGAGCATCAGAAGGTCCCCAAGAACAAATAACTCTACTTTAAGTTCAAAATTAAAGAGAATAGACTTGCATGGCATGAGGCAAAAATACCAATTGGGTACAATCTCCCCCCATGCCTTGTGTGAGCGCTCCACAAAGAATGTATTTATCAATTTATTCATCTCAAAGCTAAAAAATAGCCCAATTTTACAATTAGCATGCTTTAGCTTTTGTGTTTGCTTTTGTCCAAATAAATAATAAAGCAGTTGAGTGACCTAAGAGTCGAGCAGTGCCCAAATATAATGTCCAATAGTAAATATTTAAACCGTGAATCCATGCGCATACAAAATAATATATATATGTCAAGTGCTTTAATAAATAAGCACGCCTAAATAAATATTAGTGCCACGCCTTTAATGATAAGGCGTGCGCCCATAAAAAATGATAATTTCTTCTAAATTACTTGAATACATGCTATTGCCCAGTGTTTCCTAATACCACTACCGCCTGCTCTACATATCAACTAAAGCATTCATAATTGTTAAAAAATAAGAAAATTAAACTAACAAAAGTGAATACCTAGCAGTCTTCAACTACAAAATAAATAAATAGGTTGGAATTCTGTCCTAACCTTAATTTAATGCGAGTGCACACTCTAAACTCATAAACGTCCATTAATTTAAATATGTATTTTACAGAATCACCCGCTATGGAATCACCCACTTGCACATTAAATTAATGTGACGCACGAAAAGGATAGGCATCCTCGTTAACTTTTCACACAAAGAATCCACCTTGTATACAAGCCCTAGAAAATAAATATAGTTTTATAGAATCCATTGCAAAACCTCACGGGATCCACCATGGAATATGCCTCCTGGCATCAGAAGGATACCTTGTAGTTGCATTTTCTTGCAAGATC
This sequence comes from Lygodium microphyllum, assembly GCF_053477565.2. NCBI lineage: Eukaryota > Viridiplantae > Streptophyta > Polypodiopsida > Schizaeales > Lygodiaceae > Lygodium > Lygodium microphyllum. The sequence continues at coordinate 79,953,702 of NC_141146.1, forward strand.
TCAACACTTGCTGATATAGCCCATGCTCAACATAACCTATATAGTTAGTTCATTCCATGAGCTTGCATTTTGTGCTAAGAGGCCATGTAGCACTTGCTCTACTTCTGCAATCAAGTCAAATATAATGCACAAACATATAATATTGTTGCCAATATTGAGGTCTCTTTTGGATCCCAATTTAGTAATTTCAACATGCATTTCATGGCTGGTGACCAAAATTTCTACATCGTCATAATATTTCAACACTACAAGAGAAAGGCCCTATAGATGCGCACTGTACACGCAAAATAGCGGGCACGTTTATCAGCGCGTCTATTGGCTCTAGTATATAGAACGCGTCTATATACCCGCTTTTTTAAACGCGCTTATAGATGTGAAAATAAACGCACATATTTTTCATTTCTCATAAAGTCCCTAAATATGACCAAACATCTTAACAGCTAGTATTTTTTTGAATACATTACCAAATTTGCTTCTTTCTAAGTATTACAAATATACATCCAATCATTCAAAGCTAATTATATATGCTACAATGAATGATCAATCTTATCTTCAATGAGATCGGCCCTTGCTAGACTACCTACCTCTAGGTCTATGTTACCAATAGGCAATGAAACAAATAAGTCTATCCCACTGTCAGATGTATTTCTATGCTCAATTTCTTCATCATCATCTGCAACCATATTGTTATCCTCTTCTGCGCTTCCATGAACATCCTCGTGGGGATCATCTTGCACTACATCATGTATATCATCGATCATGGCATCATCATGTGCATCATCATTGATTGTTGGATTGTCATCAATTATCTCTATGTTGGTCGCATTGCCATATATTGGTTTTGAACGATTAGATATGGGGATGACGTGCCACCATCGATTATTGTTTACCATTGGGTGATACACAACCTGCATTTAAAAAACAAAAAGTAAGCAATTTAGATATTTATTGTATTTTGAGAATTTATCAAGAAGTAATATATATGAAAATAAATAGCTTCTAATATACCTGCTCGCATTGTTGAGGTAGTACGAACGTGTCATTCTTGCCTTGGTGAAATTTTGTAGAGTCAATCACTACAAAACCACTTGGATGACGTCTAATTGTGTAATGCTCACTCGTTGTTACTACTTCTTTAAACCACTTCACATCTAGTACATATATAGAAATTTTCCTAAAGTCAAGCTTCAAAATATCTTGGATCAAGCCACAATAACCTTCCATGGTGCCATTGGTATCCTGGAAGTTTGCAAGGATACGATAATCCTGGGTATTTCTCTTATCATCTATACGTTGAGTTCGAAAATGTTTGCCTTCACACCAAATAGCATTGAACAATGTGCACTAGTAGTACATTGTTGAGATCATATTAATGATTTAGGTAAAGATGAAACATGTGAAATTATTATATCATATATAACTAAAGATAATTTAATTATAAGTATGTCTCACCTGTGATAAGCAACCTCGTGCGTATTCCCACTCCTCTTGCGATATATCCATCGTCTCCTTTTTTTCCATCTTCTCCATTTTTTCATGTAGCCAATCTATATCAATATGACATGGAAGTGCACTTAAATGTTCTGGATATGGGACATTATGTCCATGTCTAGCACGAAATGCTTTCCTTTCACTTACTCTTCTTGCCCTTGCTTCTTTATATAGTGTCACCCATTTGCTCATTACTTCGCTGTTAAGCACATAAAATACATTTAACTTACAAAGTTTCTCTTTAATTAGCACTTTGCTCCTTCCTTTTCCTTGAGGTATTATAGAGGTCATCCTCAAATCTTCATCATCTTTCCATAGTCATGGTAAAGAGGGATCCACTTTAGTAAGAAATTCAGAGATTCGTACAAGGGATGATTGCACTAACCAACCCTCAGCCATGCTTTCCTTGGGCCGTGCATTTTGCCTTACAAAATCTTTTAGGGTTTTCATAAAGCGCTCTAGAAAAAGCATCCACCTTGCATGAACTACCCCACAAATTGCGATCTCATCAATCAGATGTACGAGTAAGTGTACTTGAGTAGTCAAAATGGAACGAGGAAAAGTTTCCCCCACCAAAAAAACCACCTCAATGGACAATACTCGAGCCTCTTGCAACGTATTTTGATCAATTTCCTTCAAACTCACAAATCTACCAACATGCAATTGAGAACGATGATTAGTTTTGTCCATAAATTCAAGCACGTTTACTACGTGATATACGTAATATGTAAACTAAAAATAAGTCTAATGTATACATACCTCGCGAGCTCACCCATCTTGTAAATGATATCACGCACATCTTTCGAAACACAATGGGATATGCTAGTAGGAAGGATGAACTGTATGTAAATATTCATACATTGTTAATTAGTCTACATAGTTATTCCACTAATTAATATATTTATGGCTATGAAAATCCTTACCTGAATCATTTTGTGCCAATCATGAGACTTCAAATCGGATAGTTGCTCCACACCTCTTTTCTTTTTCTTTATGAAGGCTCCCTTGAGGCATCTCATATATCCTGTGGGAGTTGGAAAGCTACATATCTGCTGCTTCACCATCTTTTCTTCGGTCTTCGACAACATCCAAGGTGCACGCAGTAACTCGATCTTTCCTTTGGGTCCCAAGCTCGTCTCATACGTCCAATGCTACGTAAATCCTCCCTTACATTGACAGAATCATGAGCCCCGATTAAGTGATCCCATAATGTAGAGGCAACATTCTTGAATATATGCATGGGGTCCAACAAGTGATTGATCTTGAGTTTAGTCCAATATGGGAGACAAAAAAATATAGAGAATCTAAGGCACAAACAATATATTATTTCTCGTTCCCATAATAGAGTGTACTTTAAAGACAAACAAAAGAAGTAAACTAGTTACCAACTCATGCTGAGTGGAGGATGATCATTGCCATGTGTCCAAGTGTCCTTCCAATCTTGAATGGTCAGAGATTGTGGAGTTCTTCCATTAGTGGGGGTGCATATTTGGGGTGGTCAATAGGAAGAAAATGATTATGATTGTCATAGATAACCTTCTTTAAGTGTGTCGATCTAGAAGAAAACAGAGAGGGACCGTAAATTGGACATGCATGATATCCTAATGTAGTTAAACTTGTAAAAACAAGTGGGTTAATTATGACATATATTTGATTAAGTGTAAGAATGAATAAAATAGAGTACGCAACTACCTGAAAACTCTCCATAGCCTGGAAAGTCATGCATGGTCCACAACAACATGCCCTTTAAAGTGAAATCTCTAGAGGACAATGATGCACTCACATCTTGCACCTCAATACCTCTCCATAGCATTTCTAGCTCCTTGATCAAAGGCTCTAAGTAAACGTCCATATTTTTTAATTTGTGTTTTCCAGGAATCAAAAGGGACAACATTACATGTCTTTTTTTATTGCCATGGATGGAGGGATATTATAGTTCACCAATACCACTGGCCATACACTATATGAGGTGCTTTTGATGCCAAATGGATTTATTCCATCTAATCCTAGACCAAATCTCAAATTTCTATGCTCTTCTTTGAAAGTAGGCCACAAATTATCATACTTATAATGACGTTTATAATGATGTTTATAACAACGTTTTCTTTATATATAAAAAATATCCCCGTCGTCGGTATTAGCGTCGCTACAAAACCGTCGATATTAGCGTCGCTATTCGATGCTAATACCGACGCTAATACCGACAGTTGCAGAGAATTTCTGACGCTAATACCGACGATTGCAGAATTATTTTCCGATGCTGATACCGACGGTTACAGAGAATAAATTTTTTTTGTGGCAAAGCTGCAGATGCAGCCCTGCCACAGTTAGAGCCACATAGGGCTAAGAGACAATTCCTGCTGTCAAAGAAGTTAGACAATCGATCCCAAATAATGACAAGACTTTGCAAACAAGTAGTTTCATGACATTAATTAACACAAATGTGCACTGCATTGATAAAGAAAATAACATAACTTAAATTGAGAAGTGCTACTACGACAAAGCAAATATGGAGTCATGCTACAACATAGAAGTCTGAATCATATATACTTTGCTATTACATATGGAGGATAGAGGCCATAAGGCCTTACATAATACAAGATGGGGAGTAATCCTATGTAGCCTAATGTGCTCTCTACGACATCCGCATCAGAAAACTCCTCTCGTTGTAGTGGCATATTGAAGGGAGTCTGCAACAGCAAATACATATATAATTGTGAGTACCAAATACAAACTGACATATAATGATAGATTTCTCAATTAAGAATGATATTTATTACTACTTACCGGTCCTCCACGAGCATAGAGCTTCTCGATCAGGGCACTCAAGCCATGCTTCTCCCCGTATGTCACCTCTAGTGCAGTCGGGTCGCGATTCGTAAAACCTTGCTATGGCACACAAACATTGAAAAACAACGTACTTGAGATTCATATTCGAAATACATAAATCTACATGGATGTCATTAAATTAGAGTACTCTACTCTATTAATACTTACAAAATCTGCCACGAATGTTGCATGGCCACCACTACCAAGGTGATGCACCGACGATCCTGCGTCCAAGCGCGCCTTTGTTGCGTCCTTCTGCTGCTTCCACTTGTCTGGAGTGGATGTCGCCTTGTCCTGGAGATTACTCCAATCCTCAGTATCTAGCCACTCTGGCTTCGATTTGCCCTGCTTGACTGCTTCGCGTGCATCAGACCGCCTATGCGACTGATATCACGCATACGCATCATCATCCACCCTCTCGAAAATCTATCATTGCTAGAGGGCTGAGGGAACTCTTGATACAATGTATCGATTATGTACTCCTTGCTAGCATCTGGGATCTCCTTCCACTTGTCTGTAATATTGTGCCGAAATACTTGTTGGCACAACTCATGCATCCTAGAGATGACAGCTTTTCCATCATCATTCATGTATAAATGGCCAGAGGCCTTATCTATGAGATACGAGTAACCTCCAAGATTTTGCAAACGGGTACTTTCATGACATTAATACAAATGTGTCAAACACAACTTGAATTGATAAGTGCTACTGGGAAAATCTTCATGCGAAAATACATACCTGGAGGAGTGGGTTTCGTGTACTTCTTGTCGGCCCTGGGAGTGATCAGTGGGGTGCGTGAAGGAGTGGGAGTAGTAGACGTCTGCCCGCCACCGCCAGTGAGAGACGGTGTAGACTCCCTGGTGGCAGTGCGAGTGGGAGAGACTGCATCCGCGTCCCCACAATAGCAGCTACCTCCTCCTCGATCACGTGACTCTGAAGCAAAGTGAGACCTGCGACAGCGTGTACTGGAGATCGAAGCATCAGACCTGCCGATCGTGCTGAGGTGGAACGGGAAAGCTGTGCATCGGCTCTATCTCTGACCCGTGCTAGCTGCTCCGGTGAGAAACGTGCTAGCATCTCGTCAATGTCGTCATCTGTAAAATCCCGACTCATCTTGCCGTCCGTGCCCAAATCCTAAACCTGCACATATAAGGAAAAATAAGTCAATTAGATAATGAATTGCAAGACATAATAAAACTAAGACTTAATTTGCAAGAATTCATTTTAAAATAATTTTAAAAAATAGATAATACAAAACACCATACTCCAAAAACATACAAACTGTCCTAACCGATTTGCAAAAAGTGGCATTGCTATAGTGGGAGGAACGTTTTGATCAAGTCACTTTTGTTTAGGGTTCCACAATCTCATCTTGACATAGCTCAGTATACATCGAGAGATCTATACAAAATTCTCCACAAAATGAGGACTCTGCTTCATTTTCAAAAAACCCATCCTCTATCTCCTCTATCTCCATAGGTGAGATGTCTTGGTCCTCCAAGTAGTTCATCCTAGTTTCTTGTATGCCTTCTGTCATTACTGCTATTAAAGGTGTCTCTTCTACGATTGGTACGGGAGTTCTGGCATACACGGGGATACTCCTAGATGTCATGGGAATGACATACCACCATTCAGGTTGTTGCGGATTAGGGAAAAAGATGACCTGATCCATATTACGATTAGTATAAAAGTCCACTTTGAGATTGCTAAAGCGCATCAAGTATTAGGGACTCTTACCTACTCATAGTGATTTGGCAAAATAAATGTATCACTCAAATTGGTCCACTTCTTCGTTGAGTCAATCTCAACAAAGCCACTTGGCCCTCACCGAACAGTTGCACCTGCTCCTTCGAGAGTAACCTTGAACCATTGCACATCAAATATGGTCACGAAGAAACTTCGATAGTTCACTGCAAGGATACTCTGTAAACATCCGAAATACTCCATCTCTGCAACTACACGGTTTGGATCTGTGGCACATCGTCGGCTTTCCTGCTCAAACATTGCCATCACTCCACAGTCCATTGTCGAGCGTAACTTGTCAATGTGCTCTACTCTGAAATGTCATCCACATGACCATGCTACACTATGGACCTTATACTAGGAGAAGAACAAGTACATTAGTTGTGATTTGGAGTATAGATTGTAATTTCTTGGGATTTCATACCTTGGGATTGCATCCATACCTTGGGATTGCATCCACGTGAGAAGTCCCACTCTTCTTCAGTAATTGTTTCTCCATCTTGAGATGCTTTGGTTAGGGCCTCATGTAGCCATCTAGTGGACATGAGTAGAGGCATCTCCTCTAAGCCCTTCGGATATCAAATGGGCCGTTGTCGCATACTTCGTCGAAAGTCAGATCTTGCAAACTCTCGCTCAGCGCGAGCATCCTCATACCGTTGCAACCACTTCTCCATCGTAGCGCTATGCAGCATACAAAATCGGTTCACCTTGGACTCCATGGATGCGTCCATCTTCTTCTCTATTCCATTTCCCACTAGGACATCTCCATTCAGACGATCATCCTCCTTAAGTGACCATATCTAGCCTTTGTCCCGTTCCACAGTGGACAACCACTCAGAAATGTACACCAAGGCCTCCGACACTAACCAACCTTCAACCATGCTACCCTCAGGACGAGCCCATTGTCGCACAAATCCCTTTAAGGTCTTCATGAACCGTTCAAGGAAAAACATCCATCGACTATGGATTGGACCTGCAACCTGCAATTCATCTACAATATGCACTAGAAGATGGGTTTGTATCGTGAGCATGCTAGTGGGAAGATACTTCTCCAAAAGACAAGCAGTCTCTACTGCCATGCATTTTGCAGATTCAATCGATGATGTGTGAATCTCTTTTTGGGAGACAATTTGAACCAACTCGGACAATTTGTAAATGGCTATCCGTACCTCCGATGTCAGAGACCCCGCAATTGCGATCGGCAATACGAATTGTGAAAACCATGTAATTAATATTGTGTATAAACAAATAGAGATTCTGAAATCTAATATGCAAAATCATGCCGTACAAACATGACACATCTTATGCCAATCATGGGATTTGAGTCCTGTCAGTTGCTCATCCTTTGTGAATGCTATCTTGAGAGAACGCATTAGGCCAGTCGGCATGCGAAAGGACTTGATGTTTTCCTTTACTCGTCGCACTTCATTGCCAGACAAAACCCAAGGAGCGCACGGCAATTGCACTCATCGACGCCACTTACAGGCCAATATGGTTCCATCTTTCCCACTACTTTCAAATCCATCCTCGCTCCTAGTGTGTCTCGCTGCCCAGTGAGGTGGTCCCATAGCAAGCTACCCACATTCTTAAAAATGTGCATGGGATCTAAAAGGTGGTTAATTTTTAGTTTTTTCCGAATAAGTCAGCTCATAGAAAATTGAGAAGCGTCGCATTCCACTGGGAAGCGAGTCTTGGTCCACCATCCTGCGATCAAACCAGCTCAGTGCATTCATTCTCGCAGGAGGGCGACCAACCCTCTGGCAAAAAAGCCCGATGTCCCTCAAATACCATCTTCTTCATAGATTTTGACATACGAGAATCCAACCTTGGTCTACACAGAGGACATGCATGGTAACCTGACGTGACTAGCCCTGCAGAACACACATGTACAATGAGGCATGTCATAACACCAACATTGCTCAAAGAAAACTAGCAAAATAAGAAAACACGCTTTACCAGAGCATTCTCCATAACCTGGAAAGTCATGCATGGTCCACATAAGAATTGCCCTTATAGTTGCGAATCGCCTACCAATATGTTTGCTCATGTCCTCCACTACAATTCCCTCCCACAACTCCTTTAACTCATCAATCAGTGGAGAGAGGTAGACATCCATATTCTTGACTTTGTATGGTCCAAGCACAAGCAAGCTGAGCAAAAGGTGTCCTTTCTTGGTGGAAAGCCATGGCGGTATATTGTAGTTAACAAGGACCACGGGCCATACACTATAGGAGGTGGAACGTAAACCAAAAGGATTTACCCCATCCATGGCAAGACCGAATCGTAGATTCCTCGCCTCCTTTGCAAAGTCAGGGAAAGTCTCGTCAATGTGATGCCATGCTTTTGAGTCAGCTAGTGTACGCTGTACACCATCAGTGGATCGATTTTCCGCATGCCATGAAGTCAAATTTGCAAAACTCTTGGTCCGAAAAATGTGACAAACATGCGGTATCAACGGAAAGTGCCTCAAAACCTTCTGCGCAACAGTCTGTCCTTGCAAGTCATTTCGATACCTGTCCGCACCGCACTTGGGACATGTGGCCAACAATTCAAACTCTCCCCGAAAGAGAACACAATCATTGGGGCAAGCATGAATGCAATTATAATCCATGCTCAGCTTTCGCAGCACTTGTCTTGCATCATCACGAGACTCAGGTATCGTGTTTTGGGTAGGCAAAATGTAAGATTTCAACATTCTACAAATTGCAATGAAGCACGTTATTAGAGTACTACATAGCACATTTTAATGGCTTTCAATAAAGAATCATACACATCATAATATACCTGAATAGCTCTTTCACACTCGCATCACTCCATCCATACTTTGTTTGTATGCTCAACAATGCAAGAAGCGTCTTCAAACATGAATACCCGACTCCCATCATACAATGGAATGGCAGCCTCCGCAATTAAAGGATCCGTCGGAAGCAATGATTCGATTATGTCCTCTAACTCAGGCTCCAAAAAAGCAGGAGGATCATCCATGTCTACAGCATTCTCACCCATAGAAGGGGGTTGAGAGTTATCACCTTCTATGAGACAGTTAGTTATCTCGGACGGCATTTGTATAGAGCGCAAACAAACCCGTCTTACTGGACGTAAGAGACATGCGGACTGCAATGTATCGACATGGCCCTGACCCTGTAAAGGACGTTAAGGAGCTAACTTCTAAGATAACCCCAAACTGTTATACTTAAATCAATCACATGTCATATAGTACGTAATGAGAGGGAACTTACCGCAATCTCGTAATTCAAGACTGCTTGGTCGATTATCTCAAATCGAAACTCTCCATACCATTGCACATGCTTTATGGACAAACGATGTTTCTGACGAATGGCCAATTTGCATTGCGTACATGGACAGGGGACACGTTGATTGAGTCAAGCCTCACGATCACCACCATGTTGGTCGTGAGTGCTAGACATCTTGACTGTGATGTAATGGAATGATAATTTAATAACGATTCTATATTGTATATTGGGACCACTCCACTATATATATTTCAGGTCTTTTTTTTTTAATTTTCATACCTATCTCTTTGAGTTCGGCTCTAAACTTATCTATCTTTGAGGTCGGCTCTAAACTATGCTGACACACATACATTTTCGTACCTACATTGCAAAGAATAAAAACCAACACAAATTTTTTTTTGAAAACACTCGCTTCCATTTCTCTCTCTTTCAACACTTCCTAACCTACATTGCAAAGCAATACAAAGCAACACAAACATTGAAGACAAACCAATACTTTCTAACCTACATTGCAAAGCAAAATAAAGATTGTAAAGAAACCAAATCAGGGCATACCGTCGTGCTTTCTTCTTCTTCCATGACCTCTTCGTACAGGCGACGCTCCTCTCCTCACATGCGGCTCGCGGCTTGCTTCCTTGCTCACCTCCCTCTCTTGCTCACCTCCCTTTCTCTTTCTCTCCGCCTTCGCGTGCTCATATGCTCATATGAAAGAAACGTTCGGGTTTCAGCAAAATTTTGCCGCAGTAAGTCGTCGCTATTAGCGTCGGTATCCGCGTCGCTAAAAACGTCGGTATTTGCAAATACCGACGTTTTTAGCGACGCGGATATCGAAATAGCGACGCAAATACCGATGCTAATAGCGAGGCTAATACCGACGCCGAAAAAAAAACGTCGCTACTTAGCGTCGCTATATATGTGTACCCTTGTAGTGTCTTGGTTCACCACAAATAGGACACTGTCGTGCATATGCATGATCCCCACAAAACAAGATGCAATCATTGACATATGCATGGATTTTAACATAATCGAGACCTCCAAGAGATGTCAAGAAACGCCTTGCTTGCTCACTTCTAGTTGGTAATTTATTTCCATTTGAAAGCATTTGTGACAATAACCTGCATATATTATGCAAACAGAGTTAACAAACCGCGAATATTGTCTAGAAGCATTTATGAATTAATATCAAATGATACATACTTCAATAATGCATTCAAGCTAGCATTACTCCATCCATAAATAGTTTGTAAGTTCAGTATCTCGAGAGATGCACATAGAACGGAGTATGTGCAACCTTCGTACAATGGATTTTTCGACGCAATGTGTAGTGGGTCATCTGTCTCTCTAATGGCGCCCTCCCCCGAACCTCATGCGAAAATAAATCGTACACCATGTTGTCTAAAATCTCTTCCTCCAAAACTTGATGGGGCATTTGAAGAGGACTGCTATCATCGTCATCAGTCTCTACTCTTCTTGAGGACTCTGCCTCCTCGCGTTGACGCTTCCAGTCTCTTGACGCCTTGGAGGGACCATTTGAGGATGTGGTACCGCATCCTGCTGAATAAAAAAAAGGAGGTTTTGTTTAATGGTGAAGATGCAACATAGACCAATAATATTTGTGCAAATAAAGCAGTAAAATTTACTGGGTCATTTTCTTGGTTCCACTTTCCGTACATGCTAAGGTGCAACATTGTGATTCGAAGTGCTCGAAAAAAACATCCTCGACAACGATCACACATACATTTGATTTTCCGTCATAGCCAAGTGTCTCGATTGTGAAGACGCAATGTCTCATCCTCACTGGAGGATGTACTGTTTGTTGACTTAGCATGTCCCATTCTAGTAGAAGATGATGACATAATTACACTTGAATCATAAAGACATATATGATTTCATTTGGTATATATGTAATATTCCCTAAATATTTTGATACTTACAACATGGAGGCAAACATTTTGATATTGAAAGACTAGGAAAGTCATGTTGATCCAAAAACAACCATAAGCTAGCATTTATTCAGTTTAATTGTAATTGCACGTCTATCAGCGCGTGTAATTATATGTCTTATCTGCGCATATACACGCACTTACAGATGCACCATGCAAATATAAAAAAAAGTTTAAAAATTATGGCTTTCTTTTCAAACCAGTGCTTTCCTACGTTTTTTTGTAGTTCAAGCTCGACATCACTAATCATGTCTATCTATCACTTCATAAAGACAATGAGGGAAGGAAATAAGAGTAAAAAGAGGACAGGAGGAAGGAAGAGCCAAAGAGTAAAGAACAAGAGCCAAACAGTAAGGAAGAGAAGAAGAATCAAGCAACCTACCGAGGGAAGGGAAAAGGAGAATAAGGAGCTTGCAACCTAGCCGCCACCTGTCAGAATAAGCAAAGAAGGTGATTCCTTCTTCTCTCTCTCAATCTTGTTTGCTTTCTCTTTGTCTGTTTCTCTCTCTCTCTCTCTCTCTCTCTTTACATGCTTTAGACTATCATCTATGGAGGTTTTTTGCGTGTTTTTTATAACAGTTTGCAAAGTACGGTCCGACTTTGCGCGTCTGTCAACGCATCTAGATGACAGTGTAGACGCAGGTATAGACACAGGTATAGACACACTAACAAATGCGGGTATAGACGCAGCTTGTAATATGCTTTATCTACATAGGGTAGTAATTGATTTTTGCTTGTGTAGATGTGAAATCATGGATCTTCCAGGCCACACTGATCCTGAGTTGGAATGCATGAACAACACCTTAGCGGAGTTTTCTAGAGATGTTAGTAGTTTTTTTTTAGGTTTTCCGAACAAGGAGCAATTCATGGGGGATATGACTAGTTATCTCAGTCGCCCTCCCACTACAGAGGAGGTTTTTAGTGTCTTTGCCTAGCACTGCCGCACAAACACCAAAACTTGGCACACCAAACCTTGGTACACCTCTACTAACAGGTACTCCACGCACTATGCATACACACAGATCAGCTGATGCACAGGGATCAGCTGAAGTACATGGGATCAGCCGAAGCACGTGCATCTGCAGAAGCACGTGCATCGAGTGAGGTAGAGGATAGTGCCCCTCAAGGGAGAAGGGAGAGTCGTGCGGGAGGACGAGGAGGTCGAGGATTTTGTGGGGGTTGCCTAGGAGGTGGCTCTCGATCACCCTCACCTGGAAATGAGAGAGGTGAGCCTCCACAAATGTACTACTCTGTCACAGATGTTGGTGGTATCTTGCATAACCCTGAGGGGAGGGAAGTGATAGCCTACTTGAGGAGTGTCGTGCATGCCACATACAAAGATTGTATGATTCCCTTCAAGCACCAAAAAAATGGTTTGTGGCAAGAGGTGCTACGAGCAGTACATAGAAGGTACCCTAATCCCGAGAATTCACGATTCTCAGATGATTGGGGACAGTCAAAGGTGAGAGACGCACTTCATAATAAGAAGCGCTCCAAGGAGTCACTGCGAAGACAAGAGCAGAGGCACCATGGATATGGCCAACCACCCAATTGCCACCGCAGGGAGTGGAAAGAGGCCAAGAAGAGAGCAGTAGAGAAAAGGACAAGTCGCCAGCATGCAGAGGCGCGATGTATCCAGATGGCAACCATGGGATCGTCGCATTATGGATCGGGTGGCAGGGAGTCATGAAAGGCTGAGTTTGTAAGTATTATTTGATTTCTTTTTTAAAATTAAATTTTGTAATTTGTTTCAATTCATTATGTAGTGTATTCTAATACGTTGTATGTTAAAATTGTTTTGTAGTATCATATCGTTGGTAGGATGCCTACTCCTAGAGAGGTAGGCTACCATCGAGGTCATAACCGAGTGTCCACTTGGCAGCATTTCTACGAGGAGGGACTCATCACAGAGGAGAAATATAGTCGTGCCATGAGGATTCCACAACCAGAAGAGGTATGTTTTATTTTTTACATGAAAACTATAGGTAACTCTAATTTATTGTTTGTAATGGTATTTATATACCTTAATCCTTTGTGTAGGCGAACCCTGATACAGCTGAGGATAGCGAAGGGGGAACTAGCACTAGCGGTGGCGGCACCGGTACCGGCACTAGCAGCAATGGTGGTAGCGACGATGATGCCTCTTCTGAGGAGATGTAGAGAGTCCCCAATGCATCACGAGATGATAATTTTTCAAAAACACATGGTGTGCTAATGTAAGTCACCCACACTTCATATTCATATGTAGAAGTGCAATGCCCAGAAAGAGCTCTCTTTCCAATCCTCCTTTGGTAGTTTCAGTATTTATTTATTGGCCAATTTCCAAAGCTCCAATAACACTACAAGTTTACAAGCTATAAAGTAAAAATGTTGAGTCATGAGGGATATAACCTGAAGTAAGAATTGTTGAAAACACTTCTATGCTTCCTTACCAAACCCATAATTAGTGTATCCCACCATTACTACTTGCACAATATTAATTTTGAACTAGTAGTTTATCAAACACTTGGCGTAAGTGTAATGATTTCTCTACTTCATTAGCATTTCAAAATCAACCAAAGAGATCATCGATGCAAGTATAATGATGAAGTGTAGACCCAATTTCATGTTTCTCCTTCATCATCTAGAAATATTTATGTCTATCAAGGACTAGGCTAGCATGACTGCAAGTAGCATGAATATAGATGAATGTGAGAGAATTCGATTTGACACATTGCTCTTGCCCGTCCTCAAAACATATTATGGCCATGTCACGCTCCTGACACTCACCATATGCTTTTCACAATGTCGTCCACACTATGACATCTTGATTCTAAAGCATGTCAAACACTAATCATCCTTTGACAATAACTACACCACATTTACCATACATTTCTATTAACATACTAGCTATGAACTATTCATTTTCAAACCCTAATTTCCTAATTTCAGCATGTATTTCTCCACCAAGCTCAAATGCCCATGTGCTCCCACAAGCCTTGAAGCAAATAATAAAATTCACAATATTTTGCAAGGATATCTTCTAGTTGCATTTGTTTGCAAGACTCCAACACTTGCTTATCTAGCCCATGCTCGACGTAATCTATATAATTAGTGCATTCCATGAGCTTGCATTTTGTGCTGAAGCCAATGTAACACATGCTCTACTTCTACAATCAATTCAACTTTAGTGTACAAACATATAAGATTGTTGCCAAAATTGAAGTCTCTTTTGGATCCTAATTTAGTTATTTTAGCATGCACTTCATGGCTTGTGACCAAAGTTCCTATACTGGCATAAGCTTTCAAGCCACACACAAATGTAACATGATCAGGGGTCATACCCTTAAGTTGCATCTGATTTAAATAGTTTAGTACATCTACATTAAGCCCATGGTCAGAATACCTAGTAATCAATGCATTCCATTTGATTGCATCACTAGATGATAACTTCTCAAGCACACAATGTGTTGATGTAAGTCAACACACTTCATACACATATGTACAAGTGTGCTACTAGAAAAAGCTCTCTTTCCAATCCTCTTTTGGTAGTTTTAGCATGTATTTCTTGGCAATTTTCCAAAGCTCCAATCACACTATAAGCTTACAAGCTACAAAGGAAAAATGCTAAGTGAGGGGATACCTCTTGAAGCAGTAGCTACTAAAAACACTTCTATGCTTCCTTACCAAGCCCCTAATTAGTGTGTCCTACCATTATTGCTTGCACAATATTGAATTTTGAACATGTAGTTTATCAAACACTTGGCATGCTTCTATAATTAAAGCACATTTGTTATACATATCTACCAATGCATTGCCTACATATAATTCGCTTTCCCATCCCCTTTTGGTGTTGTGATGTGTAGCCTTTGGCCTATCTCTAGTGCTCCCATAGTTCCACAGGCTTTGAGGATTCAAATGAAGGTTATAGAGTTAGGAGGGGTGCCCTCATCTTGCATTTTTGGAAACATGAATATACCTCCTCACCAACCCCATCTTTTGCATATCTTGTAATTAAGGTATTCCACAAGACCAAATTTCTGAGTGGTAGGCCATCAAACACATATCATGCATTTGCAAGTGGGTTGTACTCGATGAACATGTCAATTAGTGCACCAACCACATGAACCTCTTTATCGAACCCCCAACTGGCTATTTCAATGTATAATACTTGGCCCACTTCTAAATCTCCAACATTGCCACAAACTTTCAAGATGTATATAAATGTCACAAAACTAGGAGACATGCCATTGAACTCCATCTATTGAATCCGACTACCTACTTTCTTACCAAGTCCATGGTTGTAGCATTCTCCCAAACGAGCATTCCAAGAGGCCATGTTTTGGAGTGGTAGCTTGTCAAAAACTTGATGTGCTTCTACAAGTGAATCCAACTTGATGTACAGGTCAACCAGGGTATTGCCAATAACTAGACTACCATCAAAGAAATTTACATCAAATTCTCATATGAGGATTACTATATGCATTTCAAAGGCTAAGCCTACCTCTTTCAGTTTGGCATGAGCATGCAGCACAACAAGCTATGTATATGGATGTTGGCTTGCAAAGAGATATCCTCTTGGATCTTTGGAAAAGGTGGAACACATATTGCGACTCCTTGGAGTTTATATAACCAAAGATGAGGAAAGTCCAAGAATATGCATTGCATGGGACAGATTGTCGAAGACATGTCGAAGCATTGGCCAAACTTTTGAGGCAGGCCTCAAAGGCCTCCTAGATGGCAAGCAGAGTGGAGTGATCGATCTTGAAAGGGAGAGAAAGGGTGGAACAGAGTGCAAGAAGAAAGGGAGAGTATTTGTGTGTGTTATGCACACTGGTATAGAGAGAGAGAGAGAGAGAGAGAGAGAGAGAGAGAGAGAGAGAGAGTATTGAATACAAAGCAAAAAGAATGGGAGAGTTTGTGTGTGTTATGCACACTCGTAGACACACACACACACACACACACATAGAACTAAGTACAAAGGTAAAATTAGGCCCTAGAGAGAGACACGCATTGAAGAGAAAGAGAGTGTGTGTGTGTGTGCATGTCTCAAGTTAACTAATTAAAAAACTAAAAGTAAGTCACTTATCTCAAGTTAACAATGGGTAATTTTTCTTTGGACAGGCATCACCTTGTCGCTGCACCATAGAAATAGCATATGCCCTCACCAGCAATGCTAACAAAGCATCAATGGCAATGCTCTAGTGCATGTCGCTTATTATATCCACTTGTTTACTAAATATCTAAGGAACACGACATGTACTAATCCTATATTGTCCTTCTACTTCCATATTAAAATGTTATGTACTTTGTCTTGTGATTTGTGGTTCTTTGTGAGCTAAAGTGTGGAGCGGGTGAAGTCAATTGATCGTCTATGAGTGTAACGTATTGGATGGAGGAATCGAGGTCGACGGACGCTTGTAATTGTTAATATAAATAACGGCCAATATGGAGGACCAGCAGGTGATCGAATGCAATAGTTAGCTGCTAATAATTCATTAGAACCTGGTGTCTTTAATCTGACCGCATGGTCATGCGTGCATCTAACGCCTCGCCATTAATGGCGGGGGTCGGTCTTTTACTGCTGCTCCTTCTCCTCGTCTCAGACGGCAGCTCCATACTCATGAAAGCCCAAGGACGGCGCGGTATATTCAGTAAACCCAATATTGCTGCTGCCACCACAGGTAAATTAGGGCAAGCCTTACAATTACAATTGCTGGCTGTAATCGTCCTTATAATTATAATTGCTGGCTCTGTCCTTACTTATATATTCGATCGTAGCGGTATTGCTTGGTCTGGTAATAGAGGGGACGATACAATTCTGACTTATGATCTAGTCGTGTTTCTTCGTAAATGTTTATATTGTGTACTGCAGCGGATGAGACTGTTGCAGTTAAACTCACTGATGAGCCAACTGTTATAAGTGCGGTTAGTACGAGTATAGCTGAGATTCATGATCATGCCATCAATGTCGATGCTGCGCTTGAAGAAAAAGATACGCGCTCTGATGTTTTGCCTGCTGATCGCGAATGGCTCGCCATACACGGGAAGCGGCGTATGACAAAGCAGCCCACACGTTACACAATCGATGATGTGCCGTGCTGCGGGATTACTACATGCTGCACCCGATGCTGCTTTGACTAGTGAATCTACGTACCCCCTGAAATAATATCGTTATTGTCAATATTTGAGTGGTGAATGGCCGGCTGAAGTAATGTTGCTATAATGAACAGCTGGTGGGATACTTAAAAGGCTTGTAATATTGTGCCTATCATGTTCTATTATATTCCTGATAAACCTAGTTTACCATAGGAAACTCCATGGCCCCGAGATACATCCTCACCTCATGTTAATAAGCTCCGTATCGTAAATCTATCATAGTGATCTCAAGTTAATATGGTTTCTGTCACTTTTCCACTATCACCTAGATGGTTTTCACTCCCTCATGGTATAATTAAAAAACTTGCAGTACTGTACATATTATGTTCTATTGTATTCTTGATGAACCTAGTTTACCAAAGGATACTTCATGGCCTTGATACACCTACCGACCCCATGTTAATAAGATCTGTATTTTTAATGTATCATAGTGATCTCATGTTAATATGATCTGTGACACTTTCCCACTATCACATAGATGGTTTTCAGCCATTCCCAAAGTGAGGTGCATATGCCAACATATACACAAGGTCGCAATGTCAAACATGCTATCATCTAAGTCACCCATGCTGGTACAAAGAAAAACAATTGGTGGTAATTCCAATTGTCTCCTCATTCCTTGATGTGTCAAAGGGCCCATATTGTCTCATGTCCCATGGGCTCCTTTATCTTTTTGTTCAAAGGAAAGGCATCCTCATAAGCTTGCACAAGGTGGGCACTAAGGTGTAGGCAACCATTGGTTGGCAAGTTTGTGCCATGTCAATGGGAACTCACTCCTAAAGAGCACCTTATTTTACTAGTTCTATAGTAGGAGAGGACTTAGAAAAGGATGTGAAGAATAAGCCTAAAAGAGCTAAAAGTTAGAAAGGTAATGTTTTCACTCCTGTAGGATTTCAAATTCATCATTTTATATCATTTTCCTTGAGGACATGCCACATGGGAAAAAGTACTTAATGTTCGCCAATGCAAATCTTCATAGGATGTGATTTTGTCTCAAGCCTAAAAGCATGACTTTTTTCTCCAAGCTTGCACATGCTAATCTTATATTGTGTGCTTCTTCTGATGGATGGAGAGAGAGAGAGAGAGAGAGAGAGAGAGAGAGAGAGAGAGAGAGAGAGAGAGAGAGAGAGAGAGAGAGAGAGAGAGAGAGAGAGAGAGAGAGAGAGAGAGAGAGAGAGAGGATCACAAATACTACAAGGAAAATGAATTTTAGACACTTCAATAGAGGTGCCTTTTTACTTAAGTAAAAACTTATGGTTGCACCTATTAGCACTAATTCATTGTTTATGAACCCACGTCTATAGATGCAGTGTATTTGTAGCTTAGATGCACTTATAAACACGGATACAAATATTGTAACATAAACACGATGTTTTTTGGCATTTTAAAAACGTAGGACTTGCTGGTTGTATCACTGCAACTCTAGACAAAGCTACAATCGTGCAACTAAGCATATCAAATGGCATGACACTAACAATGTTGTATTCAAGAAGACATTAAGCACCATTGTGAAATGCCATTCATAATTTCAATATGATACAATAGCAAGATTATCCTAAGAATAAGGCTTTGTCTAGTTATAAATATTCACAAATGTGGTATGGATACCAAAATTTCTTTTGAATTACAAACCAAGATCTATAGTGCTTCATGCACCAACAAAGCACTCCTAAGATTTAGTGTTGTTGGATCTAGCAAACTCGTCTAATCTAGCCTCCTCTCCCTCTTCATCACATTGGGCCTATACGCTTGAGACATGTTACATGTTATCATCAAAAAAATGATTTCCATGCTTAGCATAATACATAACTTAACAAAGTGTAACTACCTCCTTGTGTACCTTTGTTCTCGTGGCATAATAATATGGTTAGTTAGTGATCATTCCCTTAGCATAAAAGTGCTCCTAAGTATCTCATCTATCATGTTCATAATTATATGCCCTCTCTCAAGAAGTTGGGAGTCCACCCATAAGACCAATCTATGAAAGAACAACAAGAGGCTAGAAGAAATAAGCAACAAAATTGATCATCCCTCCATGTGTTGCCAACTAGAGACCCTTTTCTCACATACTTCTTGGCTTCCTTCCGCTTTTTGTTGTGACCTATTGTAGGCTAACCTTGTAGAGAAAGTCCTTCCTCTAATCTTCTATTTTCAACCTCAAATTTTCTCTTTAGTAAGGATCACTTGTTGGAAGCATGGATTTGATCTTTTTGTCCATTCATTAGTAATCGTTAGGTTCTCAAGAATTTACAAGCTTATGTGCACATTAACCCTAATGATGTTTTTGAGAAATCTTAATATTGGAGTCTTGCAATATAGGAAAAAAATCATTATACTTTGTGTGTGCTACAAAACTAAGGTAGCTCATGACCTCCATTCATGCTTTCTCTATCCTTTGTGTGTTTAATATTCTACTTTCCTAAGAAGATGGTGAAATGCACAAGAGTTATTTCTAGCCCTAAAATACTCTTCTAGGCATCCTCTATCTGAGTTCATTTTCCCTATTACTAGGGCTTCTATGACTACCACCACTCTCACAACATTGTTACACAAATGAGGACTACATACCAAATAAGGATGTCTTAAAAGGATGGAGTAAAAGTGAAAGACACTACTGAAGATGGCATTGGTATGCATGAGAGGGTTTCTATGACATAAAAGGACTAGCAACAGAGTTTGGATGGCAAAAGGGCCTATCATTGAAGTTCATGGTGTGGTCATTGTGTGACAAAGATGATTGAGGGATGGTCATATACTTATACATGTCCTTAGGAATGGGGGATCCTAGAGAAATATACAGGATCAAGGGCTACTAAGGAGGGGGTATTAGAGGGGATTCTCTCCTAAGTATATGTGTGTGTCATGTGGGTTCAATGTAAAGAATTTTTCAAATACCACTTTCACACATTTTTTTGACATAGAAAGGTACCATATAAGTGGTAATTTGTAAATTGAATAGGAAATGGTTGTGTTTTATTTGAGAAAAAATTACAAATAAGGGTATTTAAAAATAGGCCTTGAATGCACACAATATAGAGGATATACATATAATGAACCTATGCCATGAGCATACCACAATGTTTTATCTCTCTAAAAACATCAAAATCAGGATCTTTGGAATATGTTCCCATACACATCAACATTTTCATCAACACAATGAGGAACTTTTACAAAAACATATCACATCACAACAAGTGATGATAAATACTAGCAATCTAACAAGATACAATAATATCATAACTAGTGAGACTACAAATAATAACAATCTAACAACATATAATATACAACAATCTATGCCTACCCTGACCTACATCTACCATCACCTTGCATATGCCTATCATAGTGTAGCCTAGACCTAAGCCTAGCTAAAATTTACATTTACCATAGCCTAAGCTTTTATACTACAATATGCTTGCTTATGACCAAGCTATGTGTAGCATAGCCTAGCCTACACCTAAGCCTAGTCCATGTATAGCATGCACCTACATCTAACCTTGCATAACCTATACACCTAGTATAGTCTAGCCTACACCACCAACTATACTTGCCTAGCCCACATACATACGTATGCTTGTCTACGTTGAGCCTAGGCTAGGCTATTCCTACCCTATGTTGATGCCTAGTCTACACCATAAGGGGTAGAACTATAAGAAAAAGCTGGTCTTATTGGCCTCAAAAGTCAAACTTTCTCTATAGTCTTTATCTTATGTTCCTAGGCCAATTGTCCACAAGAAGCACCCTATAAGCTCCTTATGAGCATTGCTACAAGATTAAGGAGAAATATGTAAGAGAACTATTAGCCTATTTTGGTCTTTACTAAAATCGATTTTTTGTTCATCAAAAAGATCTCCTAGTATAATTGTGCCAAGAAGATAACATTCTAACTTTATGATACATGCTCCCTCATCAAGACTAGTGTCCTGACTTGATAGGATTTTCTAAAGGACATGGACTGTAAGTCCCATATGCAACATTATATTGGCCATTTCCTTCAATTGAACTCATTGCCCATGGAATCACCAAAGACCTCCCTCATCTTGGACCTAGAAAATGGGCAAGGAATTTCACCTAACCCTCCAATCAACATAGGACTAAGCAAAACTTAGATTAAGAAAGTTGCATTTGATTTTTTTTTTAAACTTTGCCATGACTCTATCATATAGCTCATGATTGGCTAAGAAGGCCATAATTCATTATGGCTAATTTTGAGGCCAAGAGGGCCTTATAAAGATTTTGACTAATTCTTAATTGCATCCTAGTAACTTGATAAAAAAATATTGATTATTAATCACATCCTAACTAGATAAAAATAGTAGAGGAATGATACCTTATTAATTGTAGATTTTTCTCTACTTTAGGGCCAAATTAGCATTGAATAATAGTGGTATCTCCCTCTTCCCTCTAGTTTATTGTTGAATAATTCCATTGCTAAGCATTTTGACCAAGACATTTGATTATGACCTCTAGGTGTCCATTTTTCAAAGTTTAATTAACTTTTTTTTTGTCTTGAAATTTTAAATATTTTTACTTTTCTCATTTTTATATATTCTTTTGTTGTTTTTCTACTGGCTTTTCTTCTTCATTATCTTTCTTCTCTTGACACTTCTCTTTCTCTATGTTTGTCTATGTCATTGGGAGAGTCTTGAGATATACATTTGTGCCATTGAATGAAGCTTGAGTAATCATTTTTATTCAAAGAAATTATTCAAGGTTTTTTAATTATTATTATTTTATTATTTTCTTCAAGTATTCATATTGTTTTTCTTTCTTACTTACTATTAATCTTGCTCTTTTATGTATTTGTGTGCTCTATTTGATCGGAAGAAGCAAGAAACTTGTGAAGGTAATTGGATTTTTAACTCTAAGGGCTTTAGATGTGTTTTATTACTATAGGCCTTTCTCTTTTTCTCTTTCTTAATTACTATTAATATTGCTCTTTTGATGTATTTACATACTCTATTGGAAGAGGTTTATCATATCTATTAGATTGAAAAAAGTAAAAATTCATGAAGGTAATTAGATTGCTAACTGTAAGGGTTTTAGATGTATGTCATTGCTACATGCCTTTATCTTCTTTCTTCCGTACTATTTCTCTTGTTCTTTTTATGCATTTTTATGCTTAATTGGGGGAAAACTTGGTGTGTCAATAGGATTGGAAGAAGCAAGAAACTTACTAAGGTATTTACAAGGCTAAGCTACTTTTGCACTTGTATTAGTTTAAGAAGTCACCGATAACCATATTTTTGCATCTTGTAAGTCTCTTTCTCTCTCTTGCTTGATAACTTTATACAAATATTAAGGCACAATAAGAACACTACAAGCTATTGTTTAGATTTCAACAAGGCTACAAAAAGGTTAGTGAAAGAAATTGTGAACTCTGGGATTAAAAAGGACATCACACTCTACTTGGTAAGTATGATTTTCTACCACTTTATCTAATAAGAATGTTTTTCATGATTTTTGACTTTTTTTAATGCATGATATTTTGTCAAGATACAAAACATACTTTGTTGATAATTATGGATGATTATCAATATGGAATGCATGAGGCATGGAGAAGTTCCACTATTAAGCAAGAACATTCTACTTTAGAACCTCAATTGACACTATACAACAAACTGAAGAAACTATGGGTACTGGGCAAAGAAAAGCAAAATCACTTTGTGAAATGTTCAATACTTTTTATAGAAAGCAGATTCAATGTATGAAATCAATTGACACTACACAACAAACTCAAGCAACAATAGAGGACGCAAATCTAACTCAATATAAAGCTTCTCGTTAGTATAATGACTTTGCACAATACATGTGATTCTAATCACATTATTTTGTAGATAGGCCACTCAAGTAACCTTTTGTATTGGCAATCGAGGTTGTATTATACATACAATTTTATTCTTTTGCATTGCTCAAACTTCAATCAAAAAGTTGCCTTTGTATTGCTTTCTTCTTCCCCATCTTTCTCTTTGTCTTAAAGCAATAATGCACTTCTCTTATTCTGCAAGAGATATCTTTGTCTCTTTTATCCTTGTAATCAGGGGTTCTTCTAAGTATTAGCTACTAGGGCATAAGTGTTGTAGCAATAAAAGTATCCATTTCTTGAACCTTTTTGTCTTATAGCATAGCCAAAATACTTTATTATAGCATACTTTTCAATCCATATGTTTCTATTGGCAAGTATATGGGAATACCCTAAATATCTAGACAATTTTCTGAAAACAAATATTTGCATTGTTGACTTGTTGAAATACTTTGTGTGGTAAATCTTCACGGTGCTTGAACTTGGAAAGGTAATGTGCAAAGACAAAATCCTACCCAAATGTGGTTCTTATTGCCAACAAAACAAGCTAGGAAGCCATCATCACCATAAACTAATTCTTATTAAAATGTGACCAATGACTAATTTTTGAAGCCTTGTCAATTTTTTGTGGGGACGCACCTTCTACACCAACTTCTTCTCAGGAGCATAACATGGAAGAAGCAATATCAGACCCTGCGGTGCACGTGGGGATATTTTGAAAACCTTGGATTCCATCCTTGCTCACCATAGAGTGCGAGTATAGAAGAATGTGTGTGTGTGTGTGTGTGTGTGTGTGTGTGTGTGTGTGTGTGTGTGTGTGTGTGTGTGTGTGTGTGTGTGTGTGTGTGTGTGTGTGTGTGTGTGTGTGTGTGTGTGTGTGTGTGTGTGTTTCATCACACACCTAGTATTGGATAATATATAGGACACTAGATGGATGGTGTAGTAGAAAACTTGGATGATCTAGTAGAATTGGAATTGGAAATGCCTTATAAAGATAGCCTTGAGATCTAGCACAAGTATTCAATTGAGTACCACCATCAACATATTGGGTTATTCAATAATAACAAACAAGAGAAGAGTTAAAACCTTGGTGCACCGCCTTAGCTCAAGTGGAGAAAGACAAAATATTGGCTGAAAGTAGAGTAGCAATCGTCCACATGAGTTTCGAGTCCCAGCAACATGCCTTTCTCAATATGCTACTCAATGTCACTCAGATAGAGTAAAGGGAGGTTGTTGAGACAATTAAGAAGAACCTTGGGATTGCACGTAGGGCCCTGAAGGTAGGCCTACAAATACCGACGCAACCAGTGGGAGTCTACCTAAGCTCCAAAGAACAAAGAAAGTATTTGTTGCAAGCAAGCCTGACCCCACAAGAGGTGGATGCATTAGGGTTTTCCAAAGGGGCACAACAAGAAGCACTATAAGGATTTGGGCCATTAGCGACGCCGATTAGCGACGGCGGATAGCGGCGTCGCTATTTGCATCGCTAATGCGATTTGCGACGCAAATAGCGACGCCGCAGGGAAAAAACGCGGCCGAAACCCGAGCGCTGTTTTCATTTCTTTTGCTTCGAGTTTTGAGAGCGAGAGCGAGGGAGAGAGAGAAGGCTTTGTGAGGGAAGAAGAGGAAGAAGACTTGCCGCCGCCGCCGCCGCCATTGTTCGCGAAGGAGAGGAGGAGCCTTCATCCCAAAGAGAAGCCGCCCCACGCTCGCCATATCTCATTGGTGAGTCTCCCTCTCTCTTTCTTTTGCTTGTTCAAGGTTTAAATCACTCTCTTTTGCTTGTTTAGGAGAGGAAATGAAAGAGAAGGAGAGGGAGAGGGAGAGAGAGGGAGAGAAAGAGAGGGAGAGGGAGAGGGAGAGGGAGAGAAAGAGAAAGAGAAAGAGAAAGAGAAAGAGAGGGAGAGTGCATTCTCTCTCTCCCTCTCCCTTTTGCTTGTTTAATGTTTAGATCACTTTCTTTTTTTCTTGTTTAGGAGAGGAAATGAGAGAGTAAGAGAGAAAGAGAGGGAGAGGGAGAGGGAGGGGGAGGGGGAGGGGGAGGAAATGAGAGAGGGAGAGAAAGAGAAAGAGAGGGAGAGGGAGGGAGAGTGCATTCTCTCTCTCCCTCTCCCTTTTGCTTGTTTAATGTTTAAATCACTTTCTTTTTGGCTTGTTTAGGAGAGGAAATGAGAGAGAAAGAGAGGGAGAGAAAGAGAGGGAGAGAGAGAGGGAGGGGAAGGAAATGAGAGAGGGAGAGAAAGAAAAAGAGAGGGAGAGTGCATTGTCTCTCTCCCTCTCCCTTTTGTTTGTTTAATGTTTAAATCACTTTATTTTTTGCTTGTTGAGGAAATGAGAGAGAAAGAGAGATAGAGAGGGAGAGAAAGAGAAAGAGAGGGAGAGGGAGGGGAAGGAAATGAGAGAGGGAGAGAAAGAGAAAGAGAGGGAGAGGGAGAGGGAGAGGGAGAGAAAGAGAAAGAGAAAGAGAAAGAGAAAGAGAGGGAGAGTGCATTCTCTCTCTCCATCTCCCTTTTGCTTATTTAATGTTTAAATCACTTTCTTTTTTGCTTGTTTAGGAGAGGAAACGAGAGAGTAAGAGAGAAAGAGAGGGAGAGGGAGAGGGAGAGGGAGAGGGAGGGGAAGGAAATTTAAGATAATAGACTTATCGATAATGGCATGCAATGTGCTTTGCCATGGGCCACGTACATTGGTGACTCTTTAAGATGGCTTAAAAATGGTCAATTCCTTCATAATGTCCAAGTAGGGGATTTAATTGTGACATGCATAATTCATTGTTTTTGTATTAACTTTATAGGCATACCAAATTAGAAATCATGCCAACTAGTCAATAGAAGGACTAAAAGAAAATGATACCCTAGCTAATGTTCATTACGGTACTTCATCAAAATGAACCCAAAAGTATTGTTATAGAAGAAGAAACCCTTAAATTGAGTATAGGATATTTTCTCTCAGGTCTTATGACTATGAGTAGAATTGATTGAAATAAATTTTATTACTATAGTTATTAAATTTCATAGATGGCGCACATTAATTTTAAAATGGATTATTTATACTCAAAGCCGAGTTATAACAAATAATTATCTACCGGGACAAACAAATCCTTGAGCATGATACAAGGCCGAGATATAACATCGAAAAATCTCTCAACTACTATATACAATGTAAGATTTATGGTCAACTTGCAACTTGACGTGTAACATCTCCATAAAGCTATCCATTTAAGCCTCGTTTGCTGTAATGTAGATAAGATGGAAAACGAAGAAGGTCTTATTGTTCAAGACCGTGAGACGTATCTTAATCAGCGTGTCCCATGTCCTTGCTCTCAATGCAAGTTGGCAATTAGACGAAAACGCCGATTGTCTATAGAACACGTACGATGATTTGGCGAGTTTCAATCTGAGATCATTGATCAGGCGATTGCAGATTTTTAGCAAACGGTAATTTGAAGTTAATATTAATCATGCATTGTACTCTCAAGCTAATTGAAAACCATACACAATAAGATTGGGTCTTGTTGGCAAATTTTCTATCCAGGGGGGTGATGTCTCGACCCAAGGGGGAGTGCACCCTTTGCGGCCAATTAGAAGAGTTCACGGACGTGCGATGGATGGGTTGCAGGAGCCAATCGACCACTCGCAAGGCCCATCTATACCGTCAATGCCAGAGGAGACAGACAACCTTCCCGACCTACCTACAATCTTGGAGCCTAAGATGGAGGCAATGATCAATGCATTGATTCCCATGGATGTTGAGACATCTGACCCGCTTAGAGAGGAAGCATCCATACCATTATATGATGGGTGCCGAGTATCTCGGTTGAAGACATTGCTTGCACTCTTAAGTGTGTAAGCAAAATACGGTTGGAGTGATACGAGTGTGACTGAGTTATTCAGGTACCTTGCACACAGGCTTCATTGATTATTTTTTTAACAGTATTATTGCAAACATTTGTGTTTTTTCAAGGTGTTTTATGATTTTTTTCAGGTTATTGAAATATCATATATTACCACCTACAAATACCATGCCTGAGTCTCGTGATGATGCACGACATGTTTTACGGAAGCTTGGCATGGACTACAATAACATCCATGCATGTATCAACGACTGCATATTGTTTCGAGATGAATACGAGACTATGGAGACATGTCCAAAGTGTGGTCCTCACAGGTATCGACAGGACTTGCAAGGGCAAACCATCCCTCAAAAAGTTCTCAGACACTTTCCGCTCATCCCCCGCATAAACCACATGTTTCGCACATCTGCCATGGCAAGCTTGACAACGTGGCATGTGCAGAATAGGTCCACGGATGGAGTTCAACGAATATCAGCGGATTCGCGCGCATGGAGCCACATTGACTCTACCTTCCCAGGCTTTGCGGGAGAGCCAAGGAATCTTCGGCTCGGTCTCGCCATGGATGGTGTGAACCCATTCGGTCTGCGCTCGACTTCTTACAGTGTGTGGCCTATAGTGCTTGTCAACTACAACATCTCTCCATGGCTTTCTACGAAGAAAGGACATCTCATCCTTAGCTTGCTCGTCACGGTGCAAGATATGAGCAGGCGCGATGGTCGATGGTCAGCCAACATTTGAGCCATTCTCATGTGGACGATGCATGACTTTCCGGGATTGGGAGAGTGCTCAGGTGAGTAGACCTTTGTTCTCGCTTGTAATATCTATATTTTATTTCATTCAATCAAGTATTCACTAGGTCGTGGCTCGCCTTACAGGTCTGGTTACCTCACGTTATCATGCATGTCCATTGTGTGGGCCACAGTTAGACTCCCGAAGGTCACGAACCATGAAGAAGATAGTATATCAAGGGCACGCCGCTTTCTTGCCGGAGGATCATGAACTCAGGGAAGGTTTTCTTGGACGACCTCCAGCATGTATGAATGCTGCAAGCTGGTATGAGCTGAAAATGGTAAACCCGGAATCACATCCAAATGGAATGCAACGGTTCTCAGTTTTCTACGAGTTGCCATATTGGACCCACTTACAAGTCAACCACTTGTTGGATCCCATGCATATTTTCAAGAATGTGGGCAGCTTGCTATGGGACCACATCACAGGAAAGAGAGACACTATAGGGTCACGAATGGATTTAAAGGAGGTAGGTAAGATGGAGGCGCTTTGGCCGTAGTCGAGTACTGAAGGGGGAGTGCAACTTCCTCGCGCTCCTTGGGTTTTGTCTACCAAAGAAGACCGCATTGTGAAGCAAGTAATCAAGTCTATCCGCACTCCGATGGGTATGATGCATTCTCTCAGGTCCGCATTTTCTAAAGATGACCAAATGTCTGGGCTAAAATCCCATGATTGGCATAAGATATGTCAGGTTTGTGAACAGAATGGATTTTAATTAGCGTGGACATTTTGCAATTTGAAAAGTGGCCATTATTCATAATGCTTTCTCATTTGTGGCAGTTTGTCCTACCGATCGCGATCGCAGGATGCCTTACTCCAGAAATTCGCGGGGCCATTTACAAGTTGTCGACTTTGGTGCAATGGATCTCACAGAAAGAGATTAAGATGTCCTCTATTGAATCCGCAAGGCGGGGAGCAGTTGAGACGGTCTGTCTCTTTGAGAAATACCTGCCCACTAGCATGCTCATGATACAAGTTCACCTTCTTGTGCATCTTGTGGACGAAGTGGAGATTGCTGGACCTGTCCATACGCGATGGATGTTCTTCCTGGAGCGCTTCATGAAAACCCTGAAAGGCTTTGTGCAACAACGAGCTCGTCTAGAAGGTAGCATGGCGGAAGGTTCGTTGGTGTCAGAGGCATTAGTGCATATCTCACAATGGCTACCAATGGTAGAACCAGACAATGAAATGCTATGGACGCTGAAGGACGATGATAGGCTGACTGGAGATGTGGTGGTTGGAAATGGGGTAGAAAAAAGAATGGATGCCTCAATGGAAGAGAAGGTGAATCGCTTTTGTATGTTGCACCATGCCTCCATGGAGACGTGGCTCGCCAAGTACCAGATTGCAAGGCAAGATCGTGAGGAAGCGCGAGCTGAATTCCCACGCAGTACGCGTCACCGACCGATTCGATATCCCGAAGGCATGGAGGAGATGCCGCGGTTTATGTCAACACGATGGTTGCATGGAGCCTTGACAACAGCATCCAGCAAAGGGACAGAGGTCTCAATGGAGGAGTGGGAGTTCTCGAGGGGATGTAGTCCAAAGGTAATGAGGGGTTTAGAATGTGTCATATCTACATTTGCTTGCTACATCTAATTTGAGTGTTTCAATGTACAGTACAAAATATATAGTGCAGCGTGGTCGCGCGGATGGCATTTCCGGGTGGAGCGTATTGACAAAATGCGCTCCACAATGGACTGTGGTGTCATGGCAAGGTTTGAGCAAGAGAGCCGGCGACGAAAAACGAATCGGAACACGGTTGTGGATGAGATGGAGTATTTTGGGAACTTACAAAGTATTATTACGGTGGATTACCGTAGCTTCTCCATGATACTATTCGATGTGCAGTGGTTCAAAGTGGTACTTGGAGGAGCTGGAGCAATAGTTCGACGAGGTCCATCTGGATTTCTCGAAATAGATTCCGAAAAAAAATGGATGGATTTGCGCGACACCTTTG
The DNA here is from genome assembly GCF_053477565.2 of Lygodium microphyllum. Classification (NCBI taxonomy): domain Eukaryota; kingdom Viridiplantae; phylum Streptophyta; class Polypodiopsida; order Schizaeales; family Lygodiaceae; genus Lygodium; species Lygodium microphyllum. The sequence continues at coordinate 79,983,502 of NC_141146.1, forward strand.
TGTTGTCGGCCCATTGTGAACATGTGCAAATAGTCATTTGCTTGCTAATTGTAATACGACAAGGTTTATGTCACAATGGATTGAACTCGCTTTGTAAGTGTTTGTGAACAGGTAATCTTCTATCCAAACCCCGACAACCTCGATGGTGGTATGTTATACCTTCAACTCCTCGAGGTGCGAGAGTATATGATCAAAGCGATGTTCCAGGCATAGATGAAGAAAATATGCAAATAGAGGGGTCGATATTACAAGGGGTGGAGGCCACCGCAAGCTTGGAGCCCGCATTGGCTAACAATGATGGAAATACAAAAGTCGTAGAATTTTTTGAGAACGAGGCAGACTCGTTCTTTTGTGGTGACATGTCTATTGACCTTCCAGTGTATGCAGAGTTGTGTCAGGAGATTAACATGGGACCATAGAATACTTCATTCTTAGAGAATTGTATTACTCAATTCGTTGTTTAGATCTTCCATAAAGGTAGATAAGATATGCATTTTAAGAGGGATTTTTCAAAAATGATTTATATTACTGTGCTTTATATAGTTTAAATTGATTATTCTAACATCATTTTTTATCTGTGCACGTGGCATTTTCAGGATGAGTCGAGGGATGAGCGATGAGGAGTTTCAGGACATGATGGCACGTATGTCTCCAGATCAGCTCGCGAGATTCAGAGAGATGGCAGACCAGGAGCTGTCTCGTTCTTCGTTAGGGCGCTCTGCTAGATCTGCTTCAGCGCGATCAGATGCTTCAGCTTCGAGCAAACGATCTCGATGCTCACGACTTGGGCCAGAGGGAGGGACTGCAGGAGGATCAGGGGGGTGCCGCTGTGGAGACATGGACGTGGTGTGTCCGTCTCGTCGTTCAGCTGGAGCTGCGTCACCTCCAGGATTTGTCACACCTGTGGGGACGTCCACTCCAGTTACTCCGGCTTTTGCGCAGCCGTCAGCAGGTGGCACGCCTTTTGGTGGCACCCCTTTGAGTGGCACTCCGAGAGAGGGTACCCCTGTCGGTACACCGGATGTACAAGGGTCTCCTGGATATGCCCAGGAGCGTGGACGAAGATGGAAGAGGGCCCATCTTAGGCAGACTCCTAGGGGTTATGGATACCTAGTGGATAGTAGGTCAGGAGCCATCATCATGAATGATGAGGGGAGGAGGGTAATGGCTCGCATGAGGGAGTTGTGCCAACAAGTTTTTCGGCACAACGTCTTGGATCATTGGAGGAACATACCAGAGGGGAGCAAGGACTACATAGTAGCATCCTTGCACGAGGAGTTTCCGGTGCCAGCCGCAGTAGATAGATTCTCTACGGGCTGGATGATGGATTGCATGCGTGCATACATGTCACATAGACGATCCGACGCATACAAGGCAATCAAGAGTAGGGCTCCAAAGCCCGAGTGGTTAGATGCAAACGACTGGCGCCAACTGAGGGAGGAGGCTACAGATTCGCCAGGACGTTGGAGTCAGCAGCGGGAGGCGGCGAGGGCACGAATCGAGGCCGGATCGGTGCATCATCTTGGGAGTGGCAGCCACAGGACATATTTGGAGGACTTTGTAAGTTTCTCTTTTGTTTTGCTTATTTGTTTTTTTGAGATATTCTTTGTACTGACAATCATGTTTCTAATAGTTAGCATTTTGTTTTCTTTGCAGCACTCCATTACAAATCGCGATCCGCAAGGCCTTGAGACTCGATATGCAGAGAGGCACGGTCTCAGGGCATTGATCGACCGATTGTATAGACGCGACGGCCCTGTAAGTCACTCATCTTTCTTGTCCGTAGTTACCATGAGATATTTGAATGCATTATTGTATGGTGGATTGATATGTTGTTTCTTTTTCTGCAGAATCCGTTCGATGCTCCTTTGCGGTGGGACGAGCTTTCGGGGGACGAGGATTTGTAGCTCGCCCTTGGATCCTTAGAGCTCACACACCTTTAGTTTTTAGTCGCCTGATCTATGTAGACATTTTCTATGTATTAGTGATATCGTTTCATGATTGTACCAATCGCATTTTATGCGATCATGTATTTATTTCATGTATCAGTTTTATGATTTAAGTATACATTCTTTTTGTTTGCAAGCGCTTTGTATGCAGCAGTGTAGAAACTATTTTATATGGCTCTCATACAGCACACATTGCTATATGTGGCAGGGCTTGCTGTCCTACCACAAAAAAAAAATTTCTCTGTTACCGTCGCTATTTGCGTCGCAAATTTACTGCTCGCGTCGCTATTGTTGTCGCTATGAGCGTCGCAAATTCTCTGTTACCGTCGCTATATGCGTCGCAAATGCGACGCATATAGCGATGCAAATAGCGATGCATATAGCGACGATTCTATGGCATCGTCAATAACGACGCTTTTTGCGACGACGGGGGCAAATTTTGTTGTTTGTATTTTCGTCGCTTTAAACGTCGGTATAAGGTCTATATCTTATAGTGAAGCCGAACTTGAGGAAGAGGCTGGATTGAACTTTGAGATGGGACCTCATGAAGAGGAATTAGTCCCACATCCTCCCTCCCCACCACAGCCAAACAACCAACAATAGGTGCACCTCTGAAGAAAGAAGAGGTCCACTCAAGGAAAAAAGAAAACAGATGGTGGAGGAAGCAAGGAGAAGGCTAAATGCCAAATCGATACAAGTGCCACCCGTGCCAATTCCATCGAGCCAGGACACTGTCCCAGCAAGATTCCACGTTGATTTGGTGATCTAGGAACAACAGGAGACCTGTAAAAACCTCTGTGACTTGAACTACCAGTTCCCCACTAACTTGCGTAGGGTTTTACCAATCAAGGTGGTGGAAAAAGTAATCAACATCGGAAGCAGGCTTGGGGAAAAATGGCTGACAGAGAGAGAGAAAAACCCCACCCTCTGGGGCACAAAGGATGCAGAATTTTGGCAGGACAAAATTTTTGAGGTCCCAAGATCAGTGCCGGGCTACAAGTGCCAACCTACATGGAGAAGGCACCTCTCTGACATAAATATGGACACTTGGGTGGCGTTCTGCAACACCCTCCCATTCGATCGTAACAACCCGATATTCCTGCCATACCCTCAAAGAATAGGAATGGATTTTGACCCCAACATCCACGGTCGGTATAACTTCCTAGTGATCTATAACGCAAACTGTACCACACCGGAGGAGGCCCTTAGCTTCACCCCAAAGAATCTAGGTGACTCCATAGTCTATTTTGTAGATGAATTGTTATTGTGCCCTAACCCTGCATTTATTGCTACCTGTACTTACCTTAGGCTACTTAGGATTCTACTTTGGCAAAACCCCACCCCACAAGAACGCAAGCTTCCACCCCTTTTCTTTGATCCCAACGCCATAGATAGCTATGCCATTTCTCGACTAATAATGCGCGCCACTTTTCTCCCCTCGCTTTGTTTATCCCTTCTAGAAGATATGAATGATAGCTGCTTTACGCATTGCAATCATCCATTTCTCTCTACCACCACCTTGCAAGTCCACTTGAACCTCAAGGGGTACTTGCAGAGTTGGTAATTTCTAAATAAATCTCTTACATCCCCTTCTCCACCCCACTCAGTTGACGAAGCCTAGCTCTCGTCTTGCCTATGTAATCCCAAAAAAAAAAAAGAGAAAGAGAAAGAAAGTAAGAAAGAACAAGAAAGTAAATATGAAAAGCAAAGAAATCACAACGAACAGCAGTCTACCCCACATAGGCCATAGTCCTTGCATCTAGGGATTCTCAAGTTAGGTGCATCCGATGGCCTCGGTTGACCAGCTTTGTGCCTAACCCCCTAGCCCTTTTTGATCCCCCACTACACATGTCTAGGGCACATCAAGGGTAGGACATACCTAGGGAGATAACACTTGCCTAAGGTTAGACTTGTCACCCTAAGCTACGTGCACTGGCCTCCCCCCTTATGCACAAACTGGGTCCTCAAGTGCGGGACAACACCCAAGCTTGGCCCAACTCCCAGTTCCACTAGCACAAGCACAATGCATCACATGGCATATCAGACACCCCCAATTAGTGCACCTTCTTTTCTTTCAAGGTACAAACAAATGCCCCAACCACTAGCTTCGAAGGCCCCATCATCCATGCAATGTGCCCCCAGCCTCCACCACTTTAACGAGTTCAACACCTTCTTCCCAAGACCAATTTCTTCAAGACCCCATCATCATCGACTCAACAACTGCCCTTTTAACTTGCTGAACCTTCACCAACTCAAAACTGCAAGAGTCTTGGAACTACCACCCGTCTAAGAGGGAGGTCATCTTATCCGACATGTCAACATGTAGACAAAATACAACAAATCTAGGTAGCCCAATCAAAAAGTGAATAAAGAAGCTCATTTAGAACAATGCAAAACAAGGCAAGCTCACTGAAAAATGGAGTTCTTGTCAAAGAATGAAGGATGCTCTCTCAAAGACAACCGAGAGCGCCAAATGTTCTAGCAAGGATCTCTCAAGGATGAGGGAGAACTCCCAAGGGCTGTCACAAGGAAAGCGCAAGGCAAAATGTAATTCATTTTATAAGGCATGCATGTTTCCTCCGGTGCAAGTGGTGAACTCTACACGGACATAGGTGAAGGGATAAGGCAACTTGAAAGGGAATAGGAAAACACCATGTTGAGATTGCATCATGGCCACCATGAAGGGCAAGAGGATGGATCCATCCAACACCATATTCAATTTTAAAGATAGATCCACCCATCAGCCTCTCTCTAAGCAGAGATCTCCAACACCATATTCAATTTCAAAGGACAGATCCACTCAAGGCTAGCGTCAAAGAGAGACCCATCATCTTCAATTTCAAGGATCGGTCCATCCATCACCATCCCCCGCAAGGGGTTGAATACAAACTCAAAAAAGCCATTTGGCTACACCCATCCCACCTTCCAACTACTACCCATCACTGCCATGGGACTCGCACTAAACTAGGAGGGGGTAATGTTAACCTCAACACAAGAAAGTGGAAAAAGTGAAAAAGTGCAAGTTGGGTCACTCAAAACAGGTGGCCTTTGATGCCATGAGGCATATTTCACGGTGGATTCCGTACCACGGTGGATTCCATGAGGTTTTACGGTGGATTTCGTAAACTATGTTGACTAGGTCTCATACACAAAGTGGATTCTTTGTGCGAGAAGTTTATGGGGACGCCTATCCTTTTCGGGCGTTTCATTAATTTAATGTGTACATGGGTGATTCCATAGCAGGTGATTCCGCAAATACATATTAAATTAATAAATATTTATGAGTTTAGAGTGCACACTCGTGATAAATTAAGGTTAGGATTGATTTCTAACCAGTTGATTTATTTATGTAGCTGAAAACTGCTAGGTATTCACTTTTGTCGATTTAATTGTATTATTTTACTAACGATTGTGAATGCTTCAGTTGATGTGTAGAGATAGCAGCAATGGCAGAGGAAAGCATTGGAGGATAGCGTGTATTCAAGTTATCACTTATATTTTGATGGGCGCATACCTTAGGCATGGCGCCTATATTTTGTCGCTCCTATTTATTAAGCATTGGATATTTATTTATTATTTTATATGCGCATGGGCGCACGATTATGATATTTGTATTTAGACATTGTATTGGGTATGCCTAACTCTTTGGGCGCCCGCCCATTAGCTTTATTTCTATTTGGCACTAAAGCAAACTCAAAAGCCAAAAGCGTGCTATTTTGTAATTTGGGCTATTATTTGAGCTTAAAGATTATTAATACATAAAATACATACTTGGTGGAGCGTCACACAAGGCATGGGGGGAGATTGCACCCAATTGGTCTCTTGTTCATGTCGTGCATGCTTTCTACCTTGAGTTTTGTGCAAAAAGTAGAGTTCTTTTGTTCTTGGGGACCTTCCGGCGTTCATTCACTACGTGAGCATACAGCATCAGATCTGTGCACCAGTGGTATCAGAGCGAAGCTGAGATCGAGAGCTTCCAATCGCTACTCATCTTGTGCGAAGGCGGAGCTCCTGGAACGATCGAGCTCTACAGTCAGTCTCATCACAAACGGTTGATACGGGTGGATTCCTGGTGGTCGAGAACCTCTGTCTACAACCTCTGATCACGAGGGACCGGCCTGAGGAGGTGGAGGACCACGTCAACATCTCCTTCTATCAAGTCCTCTTCTCAGGGATCAGAGATAAGTTACATATCTTTCATAAAGCTTAAAAGCTTAAAAACTAAGCTTTTAAAAAGCTTAGCACATAATTTTACAAATTCGGCAACATCAGGAGAGGATCGCCGTGAATCACGGCGCTGAAAAACGGCCCCCCCCTGAAATTCGACGTGGTGGGCAGACTAAGCTTTAAGCTAAGTCACTCAAGTTTCAAGTTACACAAATCATCAAGTTGATCAAGTTTCATAAGTTTTGCAACTCCGCAAGTCAATCAAGTCACCAGAAGTCAGAACTGACTTATGCCAAAAACTCCCATAAGGACTGTTCCTGCGCAGACGCACTGAACTGCAAAGTTGTTCCCTGGAAGACTCTGTTTGCATACGCAGACTTGCTGAACCAGTTTCGCACAAGCAGAAGGTCATATGCAGATTTTACGAAGATTTTAAATCCCACAACCGCAAAAGTTGAAGACCGTGAAAGCCAAACAAAAATCTATAAGCCTTGTACACCCGACTTTGAGCTACGCTCATCCCGCTAATTGGATTTTGAGAGTGTGAGGTTTTTTGAATTTTTACAGGATGACGGAACAAAATATGGATGATTTAATGGCTAAAGGCGATCTTCCTGAACCTACGATGGAACAAAAATTGGATTTAATTATGATGCAGTTGGACGAAGAACGAAGAGCCCGGCAAGCCTTGTAAGTTTAATTGGCCAATTTACAACGATCAACTATCGAAAAAGATGGACCGCAACCCGAAGATCTTAACCGATGAACCATTGATGGGACTCTCGAAGCTCAATCCATCCGCAAAGAAACAAAGATAAGTAAAAGAAATTTCAAATTCCGTACTTTCAATAGCACTCCAGACGAAAAGACTGTTCTTGCATTCATCAGTCAGTTTGATGATTACTTTCATGAGAGACATACACTGAAAAAGATAAAATCAAGTGTGTCACTAATCATTTAGTGGATAGAGCATCTCTTTGGTGGACCGTGGTTCGTAAGAGCATAGATTGTCCCTCTACCTGGGAGAGTTTCAAGAAGAAGTTTATGCAGAATTTCCTTCCTCCACAATTCCATGAAAAAGCCATAAAGCAATGGGACCTTCTTCAGCAAAGAGATTGTAAGCCTATTTCTCAGTACATCGAACGCTTTTGGAATGCCTTACTCCAACTATGCATGCTTGAAAATGTACCTGAAGCGACTCACAAGCGCAAGTATATGTCTGGATTACTTGGGCATTACTACGCTAAAGTCAATATGTTCAAGCCTGCAACTCTTGAAGATGCAATTTCTTTAGCTCATGACACTGAAGACAAGCTTCGAGAAAGAGACAAGCGTCCACAACAATTTCAAGCAAATGGTAACTATGGTTCTAAGCAATTCAATTCAAATTTTAGAAGATTCAATCAAAGTTGATTTCCTTCATCATCTTTCCGTAAGTCTTGGACAAAACCACCTGCTTTGCCATCAAATACCAATCAAAACCCTAAGCCATCTTCACAGCCAAATCCTAATATTCCTAGACTTCCTGCCATTGCAAACAATGTATCTAAAGCCAAACCTATAGTGTGTTACAAATGCCATCAACCTGGACATCTAGCAGCCAATTGCCAATCGAAGAAGCCACCTATCCATATCAACTATCTTGGAGCAATGGAAGATGAAGAACATGAGGAAATGCCTGACTTTACGGAAGATGAGGATGACATTACTTCTCCTTCGGATACTTTACCAGGTATGCCAACTCCACATTCTTTATTGACAATGAAATGTTTAATGCATGGAAAAGAAAAGATTATTTTGCATGATGATGGTAGTACACATGATTTTATTTCTACAAAGTTAGTCAAAGAATTGAAATTACAAACTATTCCTACGCATTATCGCATTAAAGCAGCATTCTTAGGCACAAGGTATAATGGAACACAAGAGGTGCATGATTTAGAAATTCAAATTGCTGAATACACTGAAAGAAGGAATTTTCTAGTTGTACCATTACAGTCCAGTGATATTATCCTAGGTATGCCTTGGCGTCATCAGCATAATCCTGACATAGATTATTCCTCGCATTCAATTAAAATTCATTTTCAAGGAAAACACATTACATTGTATGGTATGCACGCGTCCAATAATTTTCCACTGCTTACTCATACTCAAGCTAAACGTGCATTACGCAAAAGTCGTAAATCTTATCTAATTTGGGTGAATGAACTTCAAGCTAAAGAAAAACATATGCACCCTAGGCATAAAGAATTCCTTGGACAATTTAAAGATTGTTTTGCTGAAGATCTACCACTTGGACTACCTCCTTCACATCCTGAAGACCACAAAATAGATTTAATTCGTGGTACACAACCACAGGAGGCATATTTCACGGTGGATTCCGTGCCACGGTGGATTCCGTGAGGTTTTACGATGGATTCCGTAAACTTTGTTGACCGGGGCTCATACACAAAGTGGATTCTTTGTGCGAGAAGTTGATGGGGATGCCTATCCTTTTCGGGCGTTTCATTAATTTAGTGTGTACATGGGTGATTCCATAGCGGGTGATTCCGCAAAATGCATATTAAATTAATAAACGTTTATGAGTTTAGAGTGCGCACTCGTGATAAATTAAGGTTAGGATTTATTTCTAACCAGTTGATTTATTTATGTAGCTGATGAATGCTAGATATTCACTTTTTTCGATTTAATTGTATTATTTTACTAACGATTGTGAATGCTTCAGTTGATGTGTAGAGATAGCAGCAGTGGCGGAGGAAAGCATTGGAGGATAGCGTGTATTCGAGTTATCACTTATATTTTGATGGGTGCATACCTTAGGCATGGCGCCTGTATTTTGTTGCACCTATTTATTAAGATGTTGGATATTTATTTATTATTTTGTATGCGCATGGGTGCACGATTATGATATTTTTATTTGGACATTGTATTGGGTATGCCTGACTCTTTGGGTGCTCGCCCATTAGCTTTATTTCTATTTGGCACTAAAGCAAACTCAAAAGCCAAAAGCGTGCTATTTTGTAATTTGGGCTATTATTTGAGCTTGAAGATGATTAATACATAAAATACATGCTTGGTGGAGCGGTCACACAAGGCATGGGGGGAGATTGCACCTAATTGGTCTCTTGTTCATGTCATGCATACTTTCTACCTTGAGTTTTGTGTAAAAAGTAGAGTTCTTTTGTTCTTGGGGACCTTCCAGCGTTCACTACGTGAGCATACAGCATCTGATATGTACAGCAACCTTAAAGGAAGTCATACACAATGGAGGAAGCAAGAAGGGAAACGGCCCAATGTGCAAGGGCAGCCTCTAAAATCAAGCTAAAGTCAAAAGCGCATTTTTAAGTGAAAGGTGCCCCAAAATTTTTGTAAAAGAGCGCCAAGCTCCCTCCTGTGCAAATTGTAAAAGGGTAGACAGTCATAAACTAAAGAAATATGCCAAGTAGAAGGGAATGGAAGAAAAGGACCTTGCCACAATGGCCGATCATCTAAAAAAAGAGGATGGGTGCCCATGGGATTTTAGGGCATGTATATAAAGTTCAAAAAGTGAATGAGAGCTCACTCTTTGGTGTATGGCAAAGTGGACTCTTCTTTTTCTCTCCTTCTCTCTCTTCCCTTGCCTGCTTGCTTGTGAGTGCTTGAGGGAGGGAGTGTGAGTGAGTGAGAGAGTGTGTGTGTGTGACAGTGAGGGATCTTGAAGGTGAAGCCCTCCACCATCTCCTCTCTTCTTCTTCTCTTCCCTTCTCTCATCTCACGTGTGACTATGGAGGATGAAGCTTGAAGGAAAAGGCTTGAGGATGCTTGAGCTTGCATCACGAATCGTGGAGCTATTGGAGTGCTTGAGAGAGGAAGTAACTCAATCAGGCACCAAGGTAAGCTCATTACACTCGTAGAGAGGAATAGTGCATCGGCTATGTAAGAGGTAGCCATGAGTGCTCACTTGAAATGCTTGAAACAATAAGTGGTCCGTGGGTCTTGGTGGTTGAGTATGAGCTCGCTCCACAAAGGGAGATAGAGGATTGTCATATAGTCATCTATATGGATGACCTAATTATTACATGTGATAGTGACAATGGGATTGCAGAAGTTAAGGACTTTTTGAATAAGAAATTTGAGATGAAGGGTTTGGGTGAGCTAATATACTTTCTTGGTATTGAGGTGATTAGATATGATGATGGCATATGGTTGTCCCAAAGACAGTATGGCTTGGATATGTTATCCAAGTATGGTATCACGATATATAAGCCTCTTTCAATGCCATTATAGAAAAATGTAAAGTTAAATGTTGATGTTGGGGTTGAGATAGAAAACCCTACTATGTTAAAGAGGATAATAGAGAGTCTAATTTACATGATTATCACAAGGCCAGTTATGATGTTAGCCTTGTCAGTCAGTTTATACAGATGCCTAGGACACTTCATTTGGATGCAGTTAGATGCATATTGTGGTATGTGAAGTCCACTTTACATTATGGACTTTTTTATGAGACGTGTAAGGACATATAGGTGTTTGGATACATAGATGTAGATTGGACTCATAGCATGTCTGACAAAAGATCTACCAACGGATTCATGCTTTCCCTTAGTAGTGTAACAATTACGTGGATCAACACAAAGAAACCTACAGTTTCTTTATTAAGTATAGAGGCTAAGTATAAAGGTGCTCCTATGGTAACATGTGAGGTGGTATGGCTATAAAAGTTATTGGGTGATTTGGATGTGCAAGGAGATGATCCTATTGTCATTCACTATGACAACATGACTAGCATACAATTAGCTAGGAACCCAATGTTCCATGCTAGGACAAAACACATTGAGGTGGTGCATTACCACTTTGTGTGAGAGAAGGTACTTATAGGAGGGATTTACTTGGTATATATTAGCACACAAGATTAGATAGCTGACATTTTCATAAAGGCATTGGGTGCAAGGAAGCTTCAAAAGTTTTGAAGCTTACTTGGAGTTGTAGAGATACAATTGAGCTTGAGGGGAAATATTGAGTTGGCAAGCTCAAGACATATGGACATTGATGATGGACCACCTGATAAGATGGATCCACATCTATACTAAGCATGTTGGTGGTCATTATGAACCTCACATGTCCAGTAACTTATCATTTATTATATTTAGTTTGTTGCACCTACCTACAACTCGCATAGTTATAGCGCCAGTCAATTAGTATAGTGAATTTTGCACTATTTGACTTAGTAGGCCACTTTTCTTTATATTTTATATTATCTATACTTTATGTACATTATATTGTGTATGAAAAAAAGAGAATAAGCTGATAAGAAAATGTTTTGGCCTCCATCTCTCTTCTTGTATTCTCAAGTGAGCTTCCTCTTATATATATGGTGTGTGTTTTGGCACAGCAATCGAGCAAGTCCCCCCACCACATGATTCTTGATAGCCATACCACCTCACATGCTACCATAGCAACACCTTTTTACTATGTCTTTGTACTCAATAAAGCAAGTATAGGTTGCTTTTTGCTACTCTGCATTACTACTGCACTACTAAGAGAAAACATAAATTCACTAGTAGATTTTATCATACATGATGCCAGCTCAATCTACATCTATGTGTCCAAACACCTGCATATCCTTATCTACCTCATAAAAAAGTCTATAATGCAAAGTGTACTTCACATACCTCAATATGCATCTAGCTATACTCAAATGAGGCTTTCTTAGGCACCTACATAAATTTATTGACAAGGCCAACATCACAACTCAACTTTGGCCTTGTGATAGTCATGTAAATCAAACTCCCTACTATCCTTCTCTGAACATAGCAGGGTCTTCTATCTCATACCCAAAATCAACACTCAACTTCACATTTTTCTCCCATGGCACTTTAAGAGGCTTACACGTTGTCATACCATACTTGGACAACATATCCATCTTTCATTTAGCCCATTTTCATTGAGGATAATATAGAGAAGAGAAGCACTTTGTTATGTTCATTTTTCCACAAAGATATCAGATAGAATTGCTACTGATGTTTCAAATTTACAACCAATATTTTATAAATGAATTTTTTCAACATCAATTGTCTTAATATTCTTTACCACTTTAGCTTTGGCCCAATGAGAGAGGTAGTCTATTGTAGTAAAAATATAGATATTCCTCCATGATGTGTGTGGTTATGGACCAACATCATCTATTTTTCATTGTTCAAATATGTCATAGGCTAGGATTGTTTTTCTCAACTCTGATTTTAGTACTCTTTTGCTCATTTTTTGACACACATGGCACACCAATGATTTGCATGCTTGTGAAGGCTAGGCCACATGTACCCTTCTGTTAGAACTTTATGAAGTGTTAATTTGTAGGTATAGTGACCCACATCCCCCTCATGGTTATTTTCAAGAATATGATAAATTTCATCTTTCCATGGTACCCTTCTAAGGATCAAGTTTGCCCCTTTTGAGAAAAGATGTCATTTATGAGTTTGTACTTTCTTTCTCTCCTTACAAACCCATACTTCTTTTCCTTTGGAATTCGAAAAGGCACTCTACTGATTAGAAAAACTCTTCCTCAAGTTCCAATGTTTTTCTTCCCTTACGCCAAGGATTTTCAGTCCTCATAGCAAAGAGATAATAGATCACAACTTGAGTGATATCATGAGATTCTTAATTTTCTTCCTTTGCAATATGTTTTAGACTCCAAGTCTTGAATTCATTCAACTCTCTTTTTATCTTATTACATATTCATTTAAGAGTGGGGATTTTAATTTGCCAAACCCCAAGGATTTGCTTCACAATAAGAATAGCATCTTCTCTAATCCTTAATCTTTTAATTTGCATTCTTAAGGCCATGAAATCCCCCACTTGCAAGGTAGCATATTCAACTTCATTATTTCTTCTTACCCCATGTTTGATTATTTCTTTCTTAATTAGGGTTCCTTATGGATCATAGAATACTACCTCCCAGATGATGCTTAATGTACTTTACAATATGACCCATCATAATACATTAAATATGTATGCTCAAATTTAGGTTTTGTATCTTCTTTATCTCCAAACTTTCCCTTCAAAAGAAAGGAACTACCCTTATAAATTACAATATCAGCTATTGTTGCTCACATTGATTCTTCAACTTGGAACTTATATTCAAATTTGTCAAGGTTCACAATCCATTTTATTACTCATTAGAAAGATTGGTGTTATTCACAAATTGTGGCAACAATGCATAAATTATGGAAATTGTGAAATCATTAGGTGACAAATACCTTTGAAATTTTCTACAAGCAAAAATCACACTTACCATGATCAATTTAATGTCAGCATAAGTATGCTCTACTTGTAATTTGACTCAACTTGCAAAATAAATCACTCTCATGTACCTTGATTTAGTTCCTTGGTGCATTATTATTGCCCTAATTACAACCTCCTCCACTTAAGGATTTATATAAAATTTGTTATCCTAATTTGGTGCTTGTATAATGGTCGCATAACCCACCATTTCCTTAACCTATTGAAATACTGAGCTTCCATAGAGCAAGTGAGGAGATCTCTTTTTGCAATCATTTCTAGAGGATAAAGCAATCAAGAAACTAAAGGAATAAAACAAGATAAATATCTTACCTTGTGAATAAATATCATTAACTCCTTGGTATTGGTTAGTGATGCCAAGGTAACCAATGCTTTTCCTTTGTTACGATCTAGTTCAATTCTGTTCTCAAAAACAACATGTCCAATAGCTTCACTTTGGGTTGGGTTAGTTTACATTTTTTTGGATTTAACTAGCAACCTTGTTTATCCATTCTTACAAAAACTTTGCCTAACTTTTCACGATTCTCTAAATATGATCTATGTATACATATATCATCAATAAAATTAAGCACAGCATTCCAAGAAAATGACCCAGAACTCTTTTTACTCTTCTTTGCTATTGCAATGAGCATTGATTAGTCCAAATGGTAGAACTCTGTAGCAAAAACAACCCCATAGTATTATGAAAGTGATCTTTTGTTGATCTTCTTTTCTTCCTCTTCTTCTTCTTCTTCTTCTTCTTCTTCTTCTTCTTCTTCTTCTTACTTCTTACTTCTTACTTCTTGACACCATATTGAATTCTCTTGGCATCCCTCGCCAATTGTAAATCCTAATGGTTCATTTGTCCCAATCTTGGATTACTCCCACCTTACACATCGAATGTCACCTAAGGATTAATGGAAAACCCCTACCTTACACATCCAAGGTCACTTCAGGATTAATGGAAAAGCTCCTAGACTTGCATGCATCATATGAAAATCAATTTAATGGGAAAGCCGTAGACTTTCATTTCCATATCTTTAATTATTCCTAAAGATTTCACTTGGGCATTATTGGCTAACCTGATACAAAAGCCACATCCTAAAACTAGTCAAATACTAAATTGTTCAATACATACTTGAGTGATTACACTTACCTAAGCTCTGCCAATCAATGTATGCTTCTCTGATGTTCTTATTTATGTGACATGCATCTACAACTCATCTACACTTAGGATTTCTTTTTGTCTTTTTACATCCGGATTTATAATTGTTTCCATTGCTTTTCATCTTAGGGTATAATTTCGTTAGTTATGCAAAAGTGATATCAGCATTCCATCCTATCATGTCCTTTTTTAGGTTATAATCAACATCCCCTTTCCCCAAAGGTATCTCAATTACATCATAATGTTTCTAGGCTTTCTAGGATTTACCTCTTCCTTTATTTCCCACTTTTCTCTCTTCTTTGTTTCCCTCTTCCTCTTTTGATTGGCTTTACTTATTTTAAGATCCTCTCATTCTACTCCCCTTCTCCATATTATAATGGTAGGCATTACATTCACAGTCTTGCCTTCTCCTTCCTTGTTCTCTACTAGGATGTAGTTTACTGCTTATTTCCCTCTCTTCCTCTGTTGGTCTTGGACCTTGTGAATTTGAAGATTTAGGAATCTCTATTCCAAAATCATTTTGTTGTTTGGGAATGTTTCTAGGTAGCAAATACATGCCCCACCCTGCTCTCGATGGGTAAGGATAATGTGTACTAATGTTTCCTTCCTCTCTATAGGAATAACAAACAATGGGCTTTGTAAAATATGCTCTCTCATTTCCACTCTGTCCTTCTCCTTAGTTTCATTGGTTTATTTGTCCCATTGGTCCCCCATTGCCTCATCCCCAAGGGCGTCCTCTTAATGCATTAAATCTCATATATTGAAAGGATCTTATGAGTTGGTCCATATCATCCGTTTGCACCTAATTTTGTAGATTTCTTTGAACTTGATGATTTTTCCCATTTGATTCCCAAGGTCTTCCCTTTGGTTCTATTTGGTTTCTCTTATATCCCCAATTCCCATAATTTCTTTATTTTCCTCTTCTTTTCAATTGCTATTCTCGTTGATCCCTAAAAATTGTACAACTTTTTCAATTCTAGCCATGTGTAGAACTCCTCATGAAGTTTTTCTAGAAAAGGTTTCACCTTAAGTATGTTTGGAGCTATCTCCCCTTTCTTAAGTGAAGTCATCAATCCCATAGATGTTCATACTCTAAATGCAAATGGCTTAATGGTATGTCTCTCTACTAATTAATAATGCTCTATTTTTTTCCACATATCTCTTTGTGAAGTTTCAACCCCCTTATACCTAAATAAGAATGCTTGTTTGGTGATCTCATATTCCAGCAGTGTTAGTGGTTATGTTTGGCTCGGTTGTCTTTTGTAGACTTTCAACCAATGTCAGATGTTGTCTAGCAATGAATCTAAAATTCTCTATGTGATGCATCCAAACTCTAATTTCTCATTGAACCATTGTAGATCCTCTCCCAATGTCCCATGAAATTATGGAAAATGAAAATCCATGTGGTTTTCTTGGGAAGATTCTAGGTTAAAGTGTTTTTGGATACTCCTTAGCGGGAACACCAAAAGTTATATGGTGAGCAGTGCAATCGAAACAACCCTAGTGACCCAACACTAGAGAATAAGAAGTGTCAGTAATGTGAAAAAAAACTTGACCAATTATGTACTTGAAACAACACAAAGCAACTAAGAAATAAAAGACTTAATGTGCTAGTCAAAATGTGCCTCTTCATAACTTAGAGATTGCACAATTTTGAGATGTTTCTCATATCCAAGATTTTGACAAAAAACCCAAAAGATCACATGTTAACAAAGTTCACAAAGAAATGGATTGAGGGAACTTCAATAGTACATGAGAAACCTTGAAAGTAAAAGAACAAATGGAGTTTTTTTTAATACTTCAATCTTAAGAACACCATTGTCCACAAGGATTCACAACACAACTTCCATTGTCAGTCAACTTAAACTCCCTAATGGCTCAATTTCACATCACAAAAGACACTGCACAATTCCATCTTCTTTCAACACTTTCACCTCAAAAAAATCCTTGATCATATAAATGATAGTTCATATCTATATCAAAAATGGATTGAAATTAGATGCATGAGAGACATGCAAAGTCTAAAACATTGTCTCATTTGGCACTACATGTGACTACACACCACTGAAAAGAGGGAAAAAAAGTATCATGGATATCCTATGAGTATACTATTTGTATCTTTCATACATGAAAGTAAAGGCTAAACATCATCTTTCACAAAGACAACATCAAGCTAACCAAAATATGTTTAGTTTGTGGATAGTATAACTTATAACATTGTTTTTAGTACTATAACCAACAAATATGCATTTTGTAGCCTTATCATCCAATTTCTTGCATTGTTTCACTAGGCTCATAAGCTCTCTTTGTGGGGCTTTGCACCTAGTTTTCCTATTGCTATAATGATGACTCCAAAAAGAAAGAGAAGAATTAAATCCACCCCAAATAAGCTCTCAGAGATCAAGGGTAAGGAGGGGATGAAATCTCCTTGCAACGTCAACAAGACACTACAATCTATGCTGCCAAAGGAGAATCATACCCTAAACACTCATGCGAGTAAATATACTACTCTATGGAGAAATTGGAGAGAATCTCATTCTTCATTTGGTGATTAAGAGAAATCCACAACAAAACCTAGAGATGAGCTTCCATAATGTTACTTTTCTTGTGACCAAGTTATGTTATGCAAGCTCCTTGATTTTTTGCTTTGCATGCATGCTATTTTGTGGCTATTGGTCTATAGAGCTATGGTACTGTGGAGTTATTTGGGATTTACTTTGTTTGGTCTATGTTTTATGCACTTACTACTTCATGCAATCTAGTATCATCAAATGTTCTTAGTTTTTGCACATATGGTTATGTAGTGAGTGTTGCATGTCAAATCTTCCAATGCATGCTTATTCTTGCATACATTAGTTCTGGTTGACATCAAAGCAACATTCTGACATGATGTCACAATTTCAATTTCTATTGTAAATGGTTGGAAGATTGAAGTATGTAGGGAATGTCTAGTTTTAACCTTTCTAAGATAATCATCACCAAATTTGGTACTTTATAGTACATCAATTTTGGTGGTTTTGGACTATGCAAAAACCTCTACCAAGACTCTTCATTACAATATGCTTTTGCTTTGTATCCACGTATATTTAAGCACCTAGAAAGCTCCTCATTTTTCAAAATCATTATACATTAAGCATTACTAACTTATTTAAAGAGGACTAGGGTGTGTCTAACTCTAGAGTATTAATTGATACTTTTCAAGAAAAGATAAGATGAAAGAGTCTTGCTAAATACTAGTGGTTGATACTCTTCAAGCACAAGCACCAAAAAGTTGCAAAGATCTACCTGAATCACATGCACTCTTACTTGGCGGATGACGCAAGTTGATTTTCCACAAGATGTATCAAGCACCCCCATCTTGTAGTGAGATCACTACAAGGTATGCGTGCTACTACGCATTTGAGCAATGCCATTCTACTACAAAAGGTCCCGCATATAGGCTAAGTGTTGAGAAAGTGTAATTTAGATGTGCAAGAGCAAGTTAAGTGTTAACCCTCAAATGAACAAGGTGAAAAATCCAAAAAATCTAAACCAGAAGACAAGGACAAGGAAAAAGTGAAACAAAAGACGAAGGCATGTCAACAAGAATCTGGAAACGCAAGAAGTTCAGAAAAGTCCTAAATCAAGGAGAAAGGCGCACAAGAAAAAGCACAAGTCAATACTTTTGTAAAAGAGTGCAAGGTGCACCATGATTTATTTTAAGAGCGCTAGGTTGAGCTCTCACCCGTACAAATTATAAAGGTAGATGGGTGATAGGAAGGAAGCTAAGAAGATAGGAGGACAATGGGAAAAAGGGCCGGCCATGTAAAAAAGGGGATAAGCCCAAAAGGGATTTAGGGTTTTGTATATAAAGTTAAAAGTGAATGAGAATCTCATTCTTGCGTGTGGCCAAAAGTATCTCTCTTCTTCTTCTTCTTCTTCTTCTTCTTCTTCTTCTTTCTCAGCTTGTGCTTGAGAGAGGGAGTGTGAGAGTGTGAGGGAGTGACTGTGTGAGGGTGAGGGACTGTGGCAGAGAATCTCTCCATCTTCTCCTCTCTTCTTCTCTTGTCTTGCTCGCAGCGATGGAGCTTGGAGTGTGGAGCTTGAGGATGGAGCTTGCTTGAACCTTGCACTTGGATCATGGAGCTACCAGAGTTCTCAAGAGAGGAGGCAACTCGATCAGTCATGGAGGTAAGCTCACTACACTCGTAGAGATGGATAGCGTATTGCCTATGTGAGAGGTAGCCATTACTGATCGGCTTGGAACATTTGAAACAATAAGTGGCGTGGGTCTTGGCGGTTGATCACCTCTACATTTTGGTTCCATTGCCAGGACAACGGATTCAAGCCTTGAGTGCTTGTGCACTTTGAATCGAGCATTGAAGTAGGTTTTCCCCAAAATCGGTGCTTGAGGTAGATAGGTAGGAAGCAAGGGAGTTTGAAGAGGTGTTCGATCTCCTTAGCAAGTAGGCTTTTGGTTTTTTGGATTTGGAAAAGTAGGTTGGAGTAGTGTAGGTATTTTCTTTATGATTTTTGTTTACATTTAGGTAGGGTAGGAGCAAAACAGTGTGAGCACACAACAGGGTTTCTGCTGTTGTATAACAGCCTCAAACAGGGAAAAGAAGGCCAAAAAAACAAAATTATGGGTTAAATATTGGTGAGAGGAGCAAGACTAAGATGAATGCAGACTTGGGCAGGGCAATAAGAGGCCAAGAGTGGCAAGGAAGACCTTATTTTGTATTTGAAATGTTAAGGAGAGCTTGAGAGAGAGAGAGAGAGAGAGAGAGCTTGCAGGTCTAGGCCTACGTCAAATCGATCGGAGCATATCAGGACTTTCAATGAGATTCAAGTATGGAATGCACTTGGCCCACACTCCCCCTTGGAAGTTTTGGTAGCCACTAGCAAGATCTATCTTTAGATTTTTGGACAAATAAGTGATTGACACGCATTTCGATCGGTGGAATCGGATGCCCCCCACAGCTTTTGATTCCCAGAGTCAAACTAAGCGACCTGTCCAATCCCCAGAGTTGGACTGAGCGACCTGTCCAATTCCTAGAGTTGGACCGAGTGACCTATCCGATTCCCAGAGTTGGACCAATCAAAAAACCCTATCTAATCCGATTGGAAACCCTATCCGATTTTGAAAATTGGACAACCCATATATGGACACACAACCCATCCAAACGACCCATTCGATCGACGCTCGGATCATAGAATCAGACTAGCAGTCTTGTCCTATCGGACATACTCGCTCTGATTTTCAAAATCGGACCATTCCAAAATTGGACACTTGTCAAATCAGATACACGAAAATCAAGCCAACTGTCCGATTGGACACCCAACCATCCAATCAAACAACCTTCCCCAACTAAATTGCCTATCCAGTCAGACACCCCATTTGTCCAGTCGGATGCACACAATAATCGGATTACTCTGTAGTCGAACCAACCATAGGACTCGGACCCAACTACCAATCAGACAACCCTTTGGAATCGGCCTAGCCAAGTCGAACCATCCGCCTCTCAGAATCAGACCACCCAGAATCAGATAGTCCAATTCTATGAATCGGACCAACAAACTAGAACAAGAAAGTATAGACCCAAAGACCATACAGAGCCAAAAGCACATTATAGATCTATCATTGGGCTGAAATCTAGAGCAAGTGGTTCAAAACTTTGGCTGCAAACTGTCCTTCAGACCATGCATGGTGTTTAATGTAACAGCCCTCCTGCAAGCTAGGGAGGGACTATCCCCGGCACCCCCACAAAAAGCTCTGTCCCCTCCGCACCTCCCCCGAGTAGGCTGGAGAGTAAATGTGCACCGTGATAGGTCCTCTGTATTAGAACCTAGTGTAGTAATGGCTCTACACAAGCATAGACTCTCACTTGCAAAACAGCAACCAAAAACCCATACCCGAACAAGGGCAAACAGAGACTCTAGAACCTCAATGGGCCAATCTAGCCAACAAGGGTAAAAAGGCCACACCACAAAAGCATGTGTAGGTTGCATTCGGATTGCATCTAGTCAAAGTGGAATGCAACAACATCAAGCTACAGATGTGAGGATGACTAGACATGACAGTCTTGACGATAGATACACCTTGAACTACATTGCATGGACAACCCAAGACATTAGTAGAGAATCCACATCTGGTTGTGCAGTTGGGGACTCAAAGGCATGTATCAGAAGGCTTGAATTTACAAGCCAAGACCCAGAAGATGAAGACATAGTACCGCCTGCTTATCTTAGGGTCAAACTCACCACAAAAAGAGAGCACGTTTTCGATGCTCTCATCAATGAAGGAGCTGATTTTAATATCTTGAACTATGAAGCATGGACCCTACTAGGCCAACTAGAGCTCGCACTGACTAATGCAACTCTTAGTCCTTATGGGGGACACCCACAAGCACTTATAGGGAAGTTCAAAATCCTTGTAACTATTGGAACTGAAAGCTTGCCTATCCTATTCCATGTTCCTCCAAATAGTGCAAATTGTGGAAAGGAAACCCTCCTAGGATGACCCTTCAAAAGGGTGACGAAGTGTGAGGCTGATTATGTAGCACAGAGGATATACTCGACACTATCGAGTGTGAGGATAATCACAACCTTTAGCAAGGGTGACCTCATCAAACCTTGAGGGAAAGACAAGGAACATTCTAACATGCCAAGCAAGCATAGTAACGAGAGCAAGGGATTGTTGAAAGAGTTGATAGAAGCGCATGTTGAACAAAGAGAACCAATGAGCAAGGCCATGCTTGAAACAAGAAGGTTAGGTGACAATGCCAAGGATAGGCTTTGGACTTACAAATATCGTAGCAGACCACAAAAGAAACCCAGGCCTTACAGACAAAGGTGTCGATGGAGAGTTGGCACAACGTTGTGATGGATATCCAAAGCGCTACTACATGCTCAAGGGTATTACACAAGTAACCGATGGATTTGGGTACCAAAGCCCCCTACTAAACCACCTCTATCCGCTGAAGGCTAGATTGCATCAAAAGCAAAGAAGCGCAGGAGGAAATCTAAACAAAAATCCAAGTCTCGGGTCAATAACATTGGAGTGACTGAGCCCCTCATGATTAAAATCAAGAAAGAAAACAGGACTATTCGAAAGGTAGATCCTCCGCCTAGCATGCTTAATAAGCAGATATCAAATATAATCGTTGAAGGTACACAAAAGCCTCTAGTGCCCAAGGAGCCTTTGATTTCCCAAGAGGATAACGAGCATCATAGGCGCAACATTGCTCATGGTAAGGTTGATTTCCCAACAAAGAAAATGGCAGAATCATCTAACAGCCATGAGCAAATCTTCTAGCCAGTGCCAAGTCCACATAGGAGTCCCAAACCCCTACATCCTCTCCCCTAAACGGACACAAGAAGCATAACATCAATCGCCAAGTGCAGCTGCTCAATCCCAATCTCTATCTCCATCTACGCTTCCAAATGTCCAAGAGGTGGGACATGACAGTGCCCTTAGCTCTCAGCCTCATGATATGCCTATGCAATCCACTATGACTAGCTCCAATCTGCACAAGTGAATGCTCCGATCTGCACAAGTGAATGCTCAAAGGGAAACAAAAGGCACAAACACTTCCGATATGCCTAAGTACTTGACACTACAGTCTACCAATAGTAGCCAGTCCACTGAACTAGCTGCTACTCCTTCCAATCAGGAATCACAACAATCATAGCCTTTGGCCGTCACAATGCCTCTTGCAGAATGTGTCCTTAGCAATTCACCTATGGAAGAGGTGTCGCAACCAACATCCTTGACACCTCTAGCACTGCCAAAGCACCTAAAGCCTAGGCTTGAGGAGAAATCTCTCAAATATTTGGCCAAGGAGATGGCTCATCTGACCAATGAACCAAAGATGAAGTGCTTGATGAAGCTTGATCACAAGCTCGCAGCCATCACACGTGCGTACATCCATGGGGACATTGGAAGGTCAACACTAGAGCACACAAAGCTCATAGCCGAACCCCTGACTTGGGATGAGCAACAACATGTTTGCTCGCACTATGTAGCTGTTGCTCAGGAAGTCATAGAGGACATCCCAAAGGCCACGGCTAGAGAATTGCGCTTGATACCCTAACGTTATATTGCTCAATGTGAGACAAACAAGGAAAAGCTTAAAACAATCAAACAAAAAGGACAAGGCTACTCCAATCAAAGTTTGGTAGCCAAAATTGGCCACCAACTAATGACACTCGTCGAGCAAAGGAAAGCCCTTTGGGCATCAATACATAATCCCACGTATGTTACCCCAACCTCATTAAGAGTGTTGGCAATGGTCCATGAGGTCCAGCTTTCTGCCATTGTCTGAAAACATCCCTTATACGATAAAGTGCTTCTAGAAGAATATCTACACATGGCTAGCAGGCTAGGAGTAGGGAGCATGGTTCTTGATGTCAGCGCATATGTCTTCTGCCTCACTCAAGACCCTACAATCCTAGATCTCTATGCTTCCCATCAATAGAACCATGACTTCTTCAGCTGATTTCATCCAAGCTTACCTAACAAGAATCCTAGTCTATCTCTTGGTTCTACACTAGAGTCAACAAACCTCCAGAGCAAGAGAAAAAAAACTCTAAACACAACACTGGCTCTGATAAGAAGCAATGGATGCATATTCCATTGGGTAAGAACGAGAGTCTAAAGCAAACACCTGACAAGGAGCAACTGCCAATGCAATTGGATGAGGGGCTAAACACAGGAGAATTAGCTAAAGAGCTAGACTCTCCAAAAAGAGCTAGACTCTCCAAAAAGAGAGGCAGCTTTACCCTCACAACCTAGCAAGGTTGTCCAGCAGGGCTGTGACTATGTCCCATGAGAACACACCAGAAAAAGAGAAAGCTGAGGCCCAACCAAGCACATCAAGGGCTAACCTAGTTTAGGCTCCTAAGTATTTAAAGGATACACCTCAATTGCCCAAGAAAAAGAGGAGAAAAAAATGAAAACAACAGTAGTTGCAAGTGGCAGTAGATACCAAGAGGATCGAGACCAAGAGCACTGAAGAGTTGAGGAATAAAACATCGAGTCCATCCACCAATGAATCCATTGCCATCTCTCCTACCATCAACGGTTGCTCGAAAGAGAAAAAGGAAGCTAAAATCAAGAATGAATTTGCTAAACTATTTCAGAGTATTCTTGATACGACAGTGGCCAAGGACCACACCATTTGGGTTCCAGCCAATATCTCCCTAGCCTTGCCTAATAGGAGCTCACCACCAACAATACTCACCCTGCCTCATACAAATAGAATAGCCCCTATTTTGTATAAGATACTTACCAAGTGCTATCTTGTCATGACTTTTTGTCTTTAGATGATTTAAAGGGTTAGGTTCCCCAACTGTACAAACTTTCCTTACCTACTTCTAATATATTTCACGTTTTTAACAAAAAAGATAATCAAGCGTCGGTGATATGCATCGAAGTCAACACATAGGATTTAGATAACTGATGTCTTTTTGTGTTGCACCTACTCATTATGATTGAAGCATATGACTTGCATGTACTCTCACGAGTTGTCAAGTGGATGCAGGACAATGCAGGCCTTTGTACGAAAGTGTTCAATGTCCAAGTCACGACAAGACTACCACCCTACAAAGAGCCATGACGGAAACCCCATTGCTGAAAGAGAAAATCACCCCTACAAATAAAGCACACATTGCATTTAAACATGGCCCACAGCATAGTCATTGGCTACTCTCTCTTTCTTGGCCAAACTCTACATCTGGCTCACTGCAGTTGCCACCTTAATTGTACCGATGTCTCATTATAAAGAGGTTTGCAAAATATCAAGTGTATCTCTCCATCTCAACGACTATTTCTCTAGCAAGCGAGGCTAGTAACACAATCATCCTTGTAATATCCATTTTCCACAGCCCTTGGATCTTGACAATTCTTAGTCCAAATGAAAGGCTGATTGCCTCAATGTATTGCATTGGTTGTATTCATTTTATCAAAAAAAAAAACAAAAAGCAAACAAAAGACAAAAAGCACTCACGATCACAACAAAGCACCTAGGGGTCCTCAAATTAGGTATATCCAGTGACCTTGGTTGGCTGGTTCTGTCCCTAGTCCCCTAGCCCTTTACACATCCCCCACAATTGTTCAAGGCACATCGAGGGCGGGACATACCTAGGGAGCTTGTCTCGCCTATGGTTAGATCTATCACCCTGACCCATTTGCACAATTCTTTTTTCGCACTCTATCTCAATACCATTGCAATCAATAATGGTAAGCAAGGCACAAAAGACCATGGAAAGTACACCGTACACTTCGAACAATACAAGTAGCCACCAACTACTAAAAGCTAAGGTGTCAATGAACTCAATTATGCTACATCATGTTGTCAAAATCACAAATAATTTCTCAAGAAGCCTTCATGTGTACTTCTCCTCAACATCGATAATTTTTTCCACCCCATTGAACCCTTGCTTCATCCACACATTGCTACAAGAAACCAAATCAGCAATCTTCTAACTACGTAATATCTAAGTATGTATGGGCACTCACATAATACTTGAACCGCAATCTATACACAGTTTGGGTTCTCAAGTGCAGGACATTACTCTTAGCTTGCTTAGAGTTTGACTTGTCTCCCAAACTAATCAAACTACGTCTTGTGCACACAATAAGAAGACTAGCACTAACCCCTAGGGAGAGACCATATGAAAGGTTTTCAATTGCAGGTTGTATTGACGACTCCAACGAAAGTACCACTAGCACTTCATCAACACTCAACTCTGAACTCTTGTCCTTTATCATCATGCAAGCCCACCAAAGAATCGTCATGTACAGAATCCCCAACAAACCACACTTGTGCCAGCCATCAGTGCAATTCCCAACAAAGAATAGCCCTATCACTAACTCTAACAACCCTACCACCAACCACCAAGGCCAACAGCATGCCCCTAATGATCTTCATCTGCACCACCACCAAAACTCCTCCAAGGCAAACCACAGATGTCCCTTCCACCCACGCCTTCGATGCATGCCAAAGCCTACTACTTATGACGGTGAGTGCCATGGGACTAGCACTCGTCTAGGAGGGGGGTAATGTTAACCCTCAAATGAACAATGTGGAAAATCTAGAGAATCTAAAGCAAAAGACAAGGCCAAGGCAAAATTGAAACGAAAGATGAAAGCGCGCCAAGAAGAATCTGGAAACACACGAAGTGCAAAAAAGTCCTAAATCAAGGAGAAAGGCACACAAGAAAAAGCGCAAGTCAATACTTTTGTAAAAGAGCGCAAGGCGCACCATGATTTATTTTAAGAGCATGTGCAAATTCTAAAGGTAGATAGGCGATAGTAGGAAGGAATCTAGAAAGATAGGAGGGCAATAGGAAAAAGGACTTAGGCCCCACGATCGGCCATGTAAAAAAAAGATAAGGGGATGACCGCCCAAAAGGGATATAGGGTTTTGTATATAAAGTTGAAAAGTGAATGAGAAGCTCATTCTTATGTGTGGCCAAAAGTAGCTCTCTTCTTCTTTTTATTGCTTGCTTGAGCTTGTGCTTGAGAGAGGGAATGTGAGAGTGTGAGGGAAAGTGTGCATGTGAGGGTGCATGCATTTTCTCATCCCCCAACTACCGTCTAGTGCCCACACTGACGTGTACAACTACATATTGGGGTTGTTTGTTGTAGCCTTGTACCTTCAACCATTACAATCACATTGTTCCTTCTCTCTCCCATATTCTCTATTTATATCCTTATTCTCTCAGTGTTCACTTTCCTCTTTCCATTGTGCACTCTCACATATACTTCTAAGCCTAGCACATCGAGACAGGAGACAGAAAGGGCCTCACAACTTATTGCCATCCGTCAACCATCACCATCAATAACGTTCTCAATGCCAAAGGGCTTGTTTGATTGGTCTACAAAGGCCCACACCATCTCCATAGAGACATTTAAGGATGTGAGTCTCATCCACATCTACAAGTTACCTCCTCATGAGGTGACTGTAAAGGTCCACTAATCATTATGCTTCATTTATGTTTCTGTGTTAGGATTATTCTTCACAAAGCAGCCTCACAAATCTTCTTCTGCTCACCAGAAAAATAAGATCTTTCATTTGTAGAAAGCTCTTTACACGCTAAAGCAAGCACCATAGTCTTGGTTCCAAAGGATGGATGAGTTCCTTAGAACTCATAAATACTATTCTACCCCTTATGATCCAAACTTGTATGTCTGTATTATTTCAAAGGGGGTCAACTATATCCTGCTATACATAGAAGATTTACCTATCACTAACTTTGATTCTGCTGCCATAGCGGAAATTAGGGCCCAACTTTGTTCTACTTTTGAGATGAAAGACCTTGGTTTATTGTCTTACCTTTTGGAGATGAAGGTTGTTCAATCTAGGGGTATTATTTTTGTGTCACAACAGAAGTATGCTCTTCAGTCATCAGTGGAACATATTGCTGCGTGAATCAGACATGGCCTATGGCCATGCCTCTTGATCCCACTGTTCATCTTTCTAAGGATACCCAACCCTTCAATGATCACACCTATAGGACTATGGTGGGAAGCTTCTTTGGTTGATTCACACTAGGCCAAATTTAGCTTACTCAGTTAATTTGCTTCGTCAATATTTCACTACACCTAGGATGCCACATTGGATTGCATGCCTTCATGTTTTGAGATATTTTTTATGTACCTATTCTTATGGTCTAACTTATAGATCTCGTTTATGTTTGCAAGGGCACAGTAACCTAATAGGGCAAGAGATCCTAGCACCCAGCATTCCCATTGTGGCTACCTCTTTACCTTGGGTATGGCACTCATCTCTTGGGCCAGTCGTAAAGCAACAAACTATGGCAGCTTCCATGACCAAGATTGGGTATTGGGCTCTTTTTGAAGGTACCATGAAGGCTATATATTTGAGGAGCTTGCTGGTAACAATTCAATTTCCAAAGTGCCATTACCTTTGCATGCAATCTAATCATTACACCACGGACACAACATGTGAGAGTCTACTTCCATATAACATATGATTTTTTATGCCGATAAGTGCTTAAAAATAGCCAAAAATTCTGAATTTCAGGGAAAAAATAAACTTCGTCAAAGGCGACGGTTGCAATCATTACGATTTTAAGCGGCAATGCCCGGCAATGCTTAAAAGACCCACTAGACAACGGTCGGTGAATTTTCATAAATTTTTGGCATGTCAGATGAGACCCTACGAGATGCCCGTCAGTGGAGGACTTCAAGATGGATGCCCAGGATTTTTCAGACTTTGAAATGGACATCGGACGAGGAAATGGGAGCGCCCGGGAGGCCAAGGCCAAGGCCAAGTGTGAAAGTTTTTTAAGAAGGGAGCCAAAAGGCATGCCTTTTGGGGGCTCCCTTTGGGGGGCCCCTAACCAAAAATGAAATCGAGGGGGGAGCATTTTCTTCACGACGTAATCAGATAAGGGCGCCATTATTTTCGCTTGATGGAGAGGGGGTTTGGAGAGCATGAAATCAATCCCCCCAACTGATTACATGCCTGAGATCCACTCAATCTTCGCTCCCCATCACTCCAGACCGTTCGTCAAATGGTTGTCTAGTTGTGGAGATCAAAAATCAGTCTTTCTCTCTCCTCCCTCTCTCTCCTGCATAGAGGGAATTCATGTGGCAAGAATCAAAAAGAGAATCAGGTGATGGATGCTTGTCCGGGAGGCATCGGATTGTTCCAAGAGGTTGAGGAGGCTTAAGGCTGAAGATCTATGCTGAAATCCATGGCTGGTTAGTCGATACATGGTCCCAATTAAATATTCAAGAAACCCCAGACACGCAAAAAATGCGGTATGCTCTATTTTATGAAACAATTTTGCTTGTTTTTTATCGTTCATGGTCTAAATGGTGTGCGCATCGGCTAAAAATTTATTTGAATGTTCCTTGCATTATGTTTGAGGGCTACAATCACTGCTATGCAGAATCCCTATTGATTTATAACAATTATAAATTTTCAAAACCCAAAAAAACACTAATTTTGATGGAAATTGGTAGTTTCTTAGATTTTAAATGGGAAAAAATGAGTGGACATAGGATAAAATAAGGGAAAATACTGAGTTTAAATTCCAATGATCAGTCATCAGAAAAAAACCAAAAAATATCTATTTTCTATTAAAAATAAATAAGAAAAATAGGAAAAAAAAATGGGTTTCTTGCGCTAGAAAAAAATGAAAAAATAAGATCTATGTATGTGAATGTTTGACGGGGCTGAAGCATGAGGTTAAGCCTCAATTTGGCCTTGAATTTTGTGTTAAAGTGCGTATTTATTGCTTTTACATACAAAAAATGGCATAAAACCCCTCTACACCTATGCACCACAATAAAATTAAATGGTGAGGGGGAGGATGATGTTATACAATAGTTTTAGCGCTGAAATAATAAAAAGTCTGATTTTTCTCTTTATGCATAACATTTAAGATGCGGTTTATTTGGAAATAATGGATCTAGCAGCATGAGGTTAGCCTTGGTGCTAGGTTCCTACAATGAAGCATTGCATATTAGCGGAAATTCATTAAAAGGGTTGTTTTTACAAGACACATAGGCTCATTTTCAAACCCTAATTTTTCATGCACAAAATAAATCTCCACTTTTACATGAATCATATACACATGGTATCTATTCTTGGTATGCATAGCACTTGGTTGAAGTATAAATGACCCACTGGAGAGAGGAAGGTACCCAAGCTGTAGGTCTAGACGATGGATCCAAGGGGACAAGTAAGTGATGATTGATACATTCTTACAACGATATAATATTGATACCAAGAGTGGAGTTTTTTTCATATGTGTTATATGTGTTAGCGACGCATCGAGGGGCCAATCCCTAAGGTGTAGGAGAGTTGCACTGGGGCCGCGGCAATCAGCCGAGGAGTGCCTCCTATGTTGTTCTACGTAGTGAATTACACCAAAATGTGTAGGGTCTCCCTCTGAGGAGTCTGAAAAGCTTAAGGGTTGGACTATAAACACGATACAAACGCAAAATGTATGTATGATGGCAGGGCAATATGTCCTGTAGACGCTCCTGACCGCAAGGCCGTGGGGTTGTCTTGTGCATATTAGAGGTCCGGCTAGTGCTATAGCTAGTGCTAGTCCATTTTAGGTCCCATCAGTGGTGCGTTTGCCGGGAGCCGCCAACAAGTGGTGGTTCTCGAATCTAGGGTTTTAGGGATCAAACATTTGGTTTATGTCCTCTAACAAGGACCGTCAAGCCAAAATACAAAAAACAGAACATGCTGAGAGGGCTAGACGGCAGTTGGAGATTGTAAGGTGCTATTCTCCTCAAAGGAGCACTTGGTTACGCATGAGTGGCAGTGGTTCTAGTAACCTAAGTGTTACGAGTAGTTCTTCGAGTGCAAGTGGAAGTCTTGGTACTTCCCTTCTTCCAGTTAATCAACCCACAACAAGTGGGGGTATAGTTACACCTATACAAACTCCAATTGTCAATCCGGTTGTAGCCATGGCACAACCCATCGCAATTCCAGCAGGGACACTGGATTTTTCGGCATTAGGAGCACTGTTGCCCATTTTCCATGGATTAGCAGAAGAAGATGGAGAAATCCATATTAAGGAGTTTCAAACGCTCATGTTCAACTATCGGATCTAAGACGAAGGACACCTAATGATGTTCTTCAACATGATGTTAAAAGGAAGAGCGGCAATATGGTATCATGGTCAAGAAGCCGAAACCATAACTAGCAGTGCCCAAGTCTTTACGGCTTTCCGTAGAGAGTTTGCTCCTGAGAAGGGTGGATAGTATTGGTTTTGTGTCTTGAATCTAACACACCAAGAGCCAAATGAGAATGTCTAGGTCTATGCCAAGAAATTAAAGCAAGTTCTTTGCAAACTTAATACTTATATTCCCATTCCAGTGTGGCTACACAGATGCAATATTTCCTACATGGATTGGATTTCAATATCCAAGTGCAGCTTAGTAGTGTCGCTTTGGCCGACATTGACACTGCTATTACCCAAGCAGAAGAAGTAGAGTCGCACTTGCAAGCGGCTTATGCAGCAAGGATAAATTGGAATGGTAATAATTTGGCCTTGACCAATGGGAGTCAAGGTGATCCCATGTCAAACGCAAATGGAAGAGGGAGTATCATGCCGAATTTGCCTATGTTACCCGCCCCTCCTAGTATGACTAGGCCTAAGGCTAGTCAGACGGACCCAGTAAGTGGTGGAAGCCAAACAATAAATCCTAATGTTGTTCCAGTAGGTTAGTGGCCAATTTCTAATCAAGTGGTTAGGTCGATGGGACAACAGATAGATGATCCTGGCTATGATTCGAGTGCCTCTAATGTCCTTGGCGAAGTTAAGGACATGATGAAGCACTATACCAATATGATTTTTGAACAATACATACAAATAGCTATGGAGGTCAATTTTCTTAAGAAGCAACAAAATTTGATAGGGAGTCAATGCCCTGAGGAGGGTGCCCCCTCAAGATTCAGTTGTAAGTGGTGTGGTGGCCAACATTTCCCTAGGAATTGCCCAAATGTTAAATGCGATATTTGCGAAAAGTCTGGCCACTTAGCTGCTACCTGTTAAAGTAAGATCAGTTCTCTCCAACAAGGGAGTAAACAACCGGGTCGAGTTAACCATCGCGCACAAGGAAATAATCCCTAGCAAGATGAGGGACCAAGACAAATACTACAATGAGGAAAGGCTACTGTAGAGGAGTTGCCTCATGGCAGTGGAGTCGGCCTTATTGAGGCCATATGTGTCAATGATGCTGAAACTTCTAATCTACGAGCCGTAATAAAAGGTCAAAAGATCAAAGAGGGTGACAAAGGAATTTTAAAACATGTTGAGGGAAGCCCTTAGCAAAATGCTAGGGAAAAGTAAGTCCTAAATCCTAATATGGAAGCTGGACCTTTAAGACCTATTAGTAGTAAAGTTGATCTCGAGAAGGATAAAGGATTTTCCAAAAAGAAGGTAAAGGCTAAAAAAGAGGCACCAAAGCCGATTGAAAGACCAAAGGAGAGAATGGTTTGGCACGAGAAGAGAACTTTGGCTAACTACCATGACTTTGACCTAGCAAGTTCTATTTGCAAAGTTAAACTAGACGTAAATCTCCTACAATTGATTAAACTTTCTCTAGGAGTACGCAAGGAATTCAAGAAAATCTTGTGTATAGGGTATATTGTAGAACCTTTGGGCATAGCTAGAGTGGGAGAAGATTGGTTCGATCATGCTAAAAAGCATTGCCGTAGGGTTCCATCGTATGTGGATGGAATATTAGTGGAGCATGCTATCGTGGACACTGGATTCTCCGTCAATATCATGAGTTCAGATTTGATGGAGAGGTTAGGTCTAGAGATCCAAAAAGATGGCTCCACACTTCTTAGGATGGCAGGTGATAGTCTAAGACAACCGAAAGGTTGCATCACTAAAGTCCACGGTATAGTTGCGAGCATGGAATGCTATCTGGATTTCAGGGTGATAAGGTTTGCAGGATGTTCTAGCCATCGAGTTTTGCTAGGCAGTCCATGGATTCTACTGACAGACTGTCAAGTCGATATACCCGCTGGTCGAGTGATTCTAGGTTGAGGTGCCCATCGTGGAATAGTGGATGCTTACCCTGAGTCTCTCAGAGTGAGAGAGCTCCATTATCCTCCACTGAAGTAGAAACAGTAGATGATCCATCTGGTAGTGAGATGTCATCGAGCGATGGATCTAAAGAAGGGTCCACTATAGAGGATATTTATGAGATTACCTTGAATGGAGCTGATAGAGCCTCAAGATCGAATAAGAGATATAGACGTTATTGAGTTGGACCTTGGCATGCCTAATGATTCGCAGCCAATCAAATTAGGTTCCATGCTCAGTTTGGAAGAGAGAGAGGACTATGTCTTCCTAATTCAGGAGTTCCGTGATATCTTTGCTTGGAGCTATGACAAACTTAGGGGTATTCCTCCCAGTCTAGCTATGCATACCATTCCTGTAAAGGAAGGTACCTGCCCTATACATTATAAAGTAAGGTGTATGCCTTTTGAACTAAGGGACGGGTTGTTTGAAGAGCTTCAAAAGTTGCGGAAGGCGGGTTTGATCTTCCCAGTTTAGCATATTGAATGGTGTTTGCCAGTTGTGATTAGAAAGAAGAATAATAATCAAATCCGTCTTTGTGTAGACTTTAGAGAGCTAAATAATCAGATTGTTAAAGATTACTACCCATTGCCATTTATTGACCAAATTTTGAATCAATTGGTGGGTAGGGAAATATATTCATTCATGGATTGCTTTGCAGGGTATAACCAAATGGCGATTGTGGAGCAAGACAACCTGTGTTAACCCCAACATGAAGAAAGCAAAAGGAAATAAAAAAGGCGCAGGGCAAAGGCGGAAAAAAGGTAGCCCGACAGAAGAAAGAAGAGGAGAAAAGGCCAAAAGAGCAGGGGGCAACCTTAAAAATCCCAAGGCAAATGCAAAAGGGGAAAGGTGCATTTTAAAATACAAAGGCACACCCTGAAATCTTGTAAAAGAGTGCCAGGCGGTGGAAAATCCAGAAAGCTAAAATAGAAGACAAAGACAAAGGCCAAGGCAAAGAGAAATGGAAGACAAAGGTGCACAAGGAAAAGCGCAAGTCAAAACTTTTGTAAAAGAGTGCAAGCGCATCATGGTTTAATTCAAGGAGCACCGGCTCTCACCCGTGCAATTTGTAAATGTAGATGGGCAGTGGAGAGGAAGCTAGGAAGATAAAAGGACAATGGGAAAATGGGCCTAGGCCACGGCCGGCCATGTAAAAAAAAAAGGGAAAAGGGGATGACCACCCAAAAAGGGATTTAGGGTTTTGTATATAAAGTTGAAAAGTGAATGAGAAGCTCATTCTTGTGTGTGGCAAAAAGGGGCTCTCTTCTTCTTCTTCTTCTTCTTCTTCTTCTTGCTTGCTTGAGCTTGTGTATGAGAGAGGGAGTGTGAGAGGGTGAGGGAGTGAGTGTGTGAGGGTGAGGGACCGGGGAGGAGAAGCTCTCCATCTTCTCCTCTCTTCTTCTCTTCTCTTGTCTTGCTCGTGGCTATGGAGCTTGGAGCGTGGAGCTTGAGAATGGAGCTTGCTTGAAGCTTGCACTTGGATCGTGGAGCTACCGGAGTGTGCGGGAGAGGAGGTAACTCGAACGGCATGGAGGTAAGCTCACTACACCCGTAGATCGGCTATGTGAGAGGTAGCCATTAGTGCTCGGATTGGAACGCTTCAAACAATAAGCGGTCCGTGGGTCTTGGCAGATGAGCAAAAGCTCCCACATTTTGATTCTATTGCTGGGACAAACGGGTTCAAGCCTTGAGCGCTTGCGCGCTTTGAATCGAGCATTGAAGTAGGGTTTTCCCTGAACCAATGCTTGAGATAGGTAGGAAGTGAGGGGGTTAAAGATGGTATTCGATCTCCTTGGCAAGTACGTTTTTTTTTTGTTTGAAATTATGTTGTGAGATGTAGTGTAGGTTTTTACTTTGTGAGTTGGATGCATTAGAGTAGGAGAAAACAAACAAAAACAAAGAAAATAAGCATTAGGGTTTACTGTTGCAAAACAGGGTAAAACAAGGTAAAAATTATACAAAAAATGATAAAAAGCTCGCTTGGGATGCCAAAGGTCACCAAGTGAGTGATTGGGGGTGTCAACACCATACCCGAGAAGGGGCATAAGAGCCAAAAGGCCAAGAGAGGACTCATTTGCAACCATTTCAATGTGTGAGTGAGAGAGAGGGAGAGAGAGATCCATCACACAATTCGCTTCGATCTTGCCATCGACGAGCTTGTTGCTCTACCCAGGTATATGAGCCCCTCCCCCTATCCCCCTAGATAGGATCTGGAAGTTTATGCTTGCCATGATTGGGTAAAATGCACGAATCGAGCTAGATCGGCACCTCGCTGTAGTCATAGCACCATGTTCGGCCCGTCCAAGCGGGCACTTCTGGGCCGAGTCCCAAAATCGGCCCTTGGCCCTCTTTCGCTTGGCCCACTCGGCCCGAAACCCTAATCGGCCCTCAACCCAGACCTACTTGGCCCGTCTGAGTGACCCACTCAGACCATCAACCAATTCGGCCCTCTGCCACGTGTCAAACTTGACCCTCGGCCCAATTGCCTTGGCCCGTCCGAGCGACTTCATCCGAGTCCGCTCCTCGGCCCGTCCGAACCAATCTATTCGAGCAATTTCGTCCAAGTCCGCGCCTCGGCCTGTCCGAGCCCACCTTGTCCAAGTCCCAAATTTGGCCCTCTTCCCATGCGCCTTGGCCCGTCCAAGTGACCCACGCAGACCTTGCAATTCGGACCATCTGGGCCGAGTAAATATTTTGATCAAATTCTCAAAAATTTGACCTGACCCGACTGGAGCTCAGCAATGCAAACTTTCTAAAGTCCCTCTGATGCTCGAAAGTCGATTCTGGCACTTCAATAGATGAAATCATAGCGAGTAACCGCTTGACAACTTGAAGTAGTCAGCAGCGAGACATGGAGACCTAGATGCAAAACACTGCACAGCAAAAATTCGATTGGCCAAAAACAACCGAGGCAACACATTAGAAAAACCCTGAACCTCGAACGTGACCCCAAAGGCTACATAGCCAAAGGCACATCACACACCCACCATGGGGTTGAAACTTAGAACATTAGTCAAACTTGACTAAACGGTCTTTCAAATCACGGATGGCATTTATCGTAACGGCCCTGCAAGCCGGGGGGAACAGCCCCCTAGACCCCCGCAGAGGGAGCTCTGCCCCCTCCGTACTTCCCCCAAGTAGGTCGAAGAGAAAACACACGCCGTGACAGGTCCTCCAAATTAGACCCTAGTGTAGTAACACCTCTACATGAACATGGACTCTCACTGACAAAAGAACAACCAAAAGCCCATACCCGAACCGAGAGAAACAGAGACCCTACAACCTCAATGGGCCAATCTAGCCAACAAGGGCAAAAAGGCCACACTACAAAAACACATACGTGTTGCATTCCGACTGCATCTAGTCAAAGCGGAAAGCAACAATATCAAGCTACAATAGTGAGAATGACTAGATATGGCGGTCCTGACAATAGATGCTCCTTGAATAGCAC
The DNA here is from genome assembly GCF_053477565.2 of Lygodium microphyllum. Lineage (NCBI taxonomy): Eukaryota > Viridiplantae > Streptophyta > Polypodiopsida > Schizaeales > Lygodiaceae > Lygodium > Lygodium microphyllum. The sequence goes on from NC_141146.1 coordinate 80,019,056, forward strand.
CGCACTGAGGACGAGCCAAGACATCAGTGGAGAATCCACATCTGGTAGTGCAGTTGGGGACTCAAGGGCATTTGTCAGAAGGCTTGAATTTACAAGCCAAGACCTGAAAGATGAAGACATAGTACCACCTGCTTATCTTAGGGTCAAACTCACCGCGAAAAGAGAGCATACTATCGATGCTCTAATTGATAAAGGAGCAGATTTTAATGTCTTGACATATGAGGCATGGACCCTACTAGGCCAACCAGAGGTGACACCGACTAATGCAACTCTTAGCCCTTATGGGGGACCTCCATAAGCACTCATAGGGAAGTGCAATGTCCTTGCAACAATTGAAACTAAGAGCTTGCCTATCCTATTTCATGTTCCTCCAAATAGTGCTAAATATGGTAAGGAAACCCTCCTAGGAAGACCCTTCAAAAGGGCGACCAAATGTGAGGCTAACTATGTAGCTCAGAGGATACACCTGACACTACCGCGTGTTAGGATAGTCACGACCTTTAGCAAGGGTGACCTCATCGAACCTCAAGGGAACGGCAAGGAAGGTGCTGACGTAACAGTCAAGCTTACTAATGAGAGCAAGGACTTGTTGGAGGAGTTGATACAAGCATAGGTCGAACAACGAGAACCAGTGTGTGAGGCCATGCTTGGAACAAGGAAGTCAAGTGACAATGCCAAGGACGGGCTTTGGACTTACAAATATCGTAGAAGACCCCAAAAGAAGCCCAAGCCTTATAGACGAAGGTGTCGATGGAGGGTCAGCACAACGCCGCGATGGATATCCAAAGCGTTGCTACATGCTCAAGGGTATTACGCAGGTAACCGATGGATTTGGGTACCAAAACCCCCTGTTAAATCATCTCGATCAGCTGAAGGCAAGAATGCATCAAAAGCAACGAAGCACAGGAGGAAATCTAAGAGCAACTCTAGGACTCGAGGCAAGAAACCAGACGTGAGTGTTTGAAAGAAAGAACCTCAGCCTAGCATGCTTAATAAGCAGATATCATGTGTAGCCATTGAGCGTGCACAAGAGCCATTAGTGCCAGAGAGCCTTTGATTTTCCAAGAGCACAACAAGCATCATAGGCACAACATTGCTCATGGCAAGGCTGACCGCTCAACAAAGAAAATGGCATAATCGTCTAATAGCCTCGAGAAAATCATTCAGCCAGTGCCAAGTCTACCTAAGAGTCCCAGATCTCCTACATCCTCTTTTTCCAAACAAACACAGGAAGCACAATAGCGGTCGTCAATGGCGGCTGCTCACTCCCAATCTCTATCTCCATCAAAGCTTCCAGATGTCCAAGAGGCAGGACACGACACCATCCTTAGCTCTCAACCTAAGGATATGCCGGTGCAATCCATCGTGGCTAGCTCAACCAATACTCGATCTACGCAACTGAATGCTCTAAGGGCAACAAAAGACACGACCACTTCCAATTGCCCTAAGGACTTGACACCGCAATCCACCAATGGTAGCAAGTTCACTCAACTAGCTGCTAGTACTTCAAATTAGGAATCATAGTGGTCACAGCCCTTGGCTGTGACAATGCCCCTCGCGGAGCATGTCCTTAGCAGTTTACCTATGAAGGAAATGTCGCAACCAACTTCCTTGACAACTCCAGCACCCCCAAAGTGCCTAAAGCCTAGGATGGATGAGTTACACACATGGGAATTGGCTAAAGAGCTAGACTCTCCCAAAAGTAACACTGTTGTACCCTCACAACCTGGCGAGGCTAGTCAGTGGGCCATGGCTATGTCCCATGAGGACACACTGAACAAAGGAAATACTAAGGCCAAACCAAGCACATCAACGGTTGACCTAGTCTAGGGTCCTGAGTCATTGAGGGATGCACCTTCACTGACCAAGAAAAAGAGGAGAAAACAGTGAAAATAACAACAATTGCAGGTGGTTGAGGACCGCGAGAACATTGAAACGAAGAGCGCTAGAGAGCTGATGAATAAAGCAATGAGTCCATCCACCAAGGAACCCATTGATGCCTCTCCTAATAGCGGTGAAACCTCAGACACCTCCGTGTGCTCTGAAAAATCAAAGCAGTCGCTACCGTCAATGGCTGCTTGCAACGCTAAATCCACCGACAATAGAACTTGCATTAACCAATCAAGAGTGGATATGACGCCATCACAACAAGGTGACAAACCTATACCAGTCACATCCAAGGAGAACCATGACGCAATAATGAAGCCTCAGGAAAAACATGGAAACCCCAAGAGCATAAGAAATCCTAGCATTGGCCAAACTTGCGCATCTAGGCCTGAGCCCCCAGCTATGCTAAAGCCCAGGCAAACCCCTAGAACCTTGCACGAGATAGCAACCGAGCAAGCCCTCGTCAAACATAGAAGTGTCACAGAGTGCTTGACTAAGTTGGATGCTAAGCTCAAAGTGTTCGCACGTGTCTATGTCCTGGCAGACATGCGTGCATTCCCTAAAGAGCAGCTCGAAGAATACTTGCCATTTTCCTTATCTTGGGAAGAGCAAGAACATCTTGACGAGCACTATAACAGGCTCCTGTATGAACACATGTGACTCATCTCTGGCGAGGAAGCCGACGAACTGCGCTTAACCATCACATTCAATGATGCGCTCTGCCAACCAAATCTCTTAGAGTTAGAGCAATTAAGATGACTACCAGAGGGTCGAAGTCAATTTGAACAGCATTGGTGTGAGAATGGCGTTGCAATGGCCAAACTAGGAGCCCAGATCATGACAGTCTCAGAGGAGCGATTGGCCAAATGGCGGTCTCAAAGAGACCCAACCTATGTGGCATCAACTTCCCTTCGAGTGATGACTGCCATTCGGGGTACAGACTTAGCTGAATCTAGCCAAGAGAACTCGCTATTTGATAAGGTTCTCACTGAGGAGGAGTTACATGTTGCCAGTAGACTCGGACAAGGTTCCATGCTACTCTATGTTGCAAAATATCTATCGGTATTGAGTGAGCTTCCACGAGTACTGGATGCGTGTGCCACGCTCCAGTACAATCTGGAGTTTTATAGCTAGTTTTTATCCTCATAAAGTGACATGGATCCATGGATATGTATATAAATAAACAATAACTTTTTTCACCCTGTATAGACACTATCAACACACACAAGCAATAATAGTCAAGTGCAGAAAGAAGAGTTGGGGCCAACATGCTAGGCTCGTCCGGTCCCCCTCTCATATGACCATTTCCACCTCCGGGCAAAGGGCAAGCAGCCTGCATTGCCACCATGGAAATCCCTGACCAACATCTCTGATGATGTAAGCAGGGTGCAGTCCCTTTCTATACACCTTTCCCTTTCCGGTCTATCCTTCCGAGGATGAGCCCTGCCCAAATCCATGACCACTAGCCGATGTAACGGCATGAGACAAGATCTGCTAATGGCATGAGGCTAAGTCAACATCATCACGGGGGCCATCCCTCTACAACGAGAACAGCACGTCCCACCCCTCCTCTTCTAGTCATATGCATTTGATAACCCACACTATAATCCCTCCCATGTGAACGGTCTTATTCCGTATCAAGGCCTAACCCTTGGTTTGCATCTTGCAGGTCCCCCTACAAGAAAAACATGGAGAACCTAGGGCAGCTGGCTTGCAGAGACACTCTCTGCGGACGACAGGAACATGCAGCACACGCCTCTCTGCCGGTGCAGTACGTGCCCACTCTCAAAAAATATGCAAAGAAACAAGGTCCTAAGTGACACCGCCCCGGACGAAGACCGAAGAATCCCTGGGCCAGGAAAGTCGAAGCTCAAAGAAGCACACAAGATGTGGCAACACCAGTTGCACAAACCCCCAATGTACACTCGAGCACCATGTGCTCAAGGGGGCAGAAAGGGTAGCTCGAGACAGGGAAGAATTTAATGAATTATTTAAAGGCATTTTGGAAACGGTGGCGGCCCGAGACTACACCATTCATGTCCCGGCCGACATGTTCCCTGCCCAACCTCACGGGAGTCCTCCACCAGCACCGCCCCAGTCGCCTGACCACCCAAATTCACCCTGCCTTGTGCAATCGAGTAACCCCCTATGATGTACAAGCAGCTTGACACGTTATTAGGACATAACTTTTTGTCTTTTGATGAGTACAAGGGCAACTCTCCACTTGTACAACTTCTTCTGCCTATTACTAATGTATACCACGTCTTTGACAAGCAATCAAATGCGCATTGCAATTAACATCATGGCATTTCGAAAAATCATGGATTAACATGACTGCATCTGTTGAATGTACTTAACAAAATCAAGCATGTGCTCTCACGAAGTGAGATGCAGGGTGACACAGGTCTTCGTGCAAACGTATTCAACGCTTGGGTCACCGCAAAGCCATCAACCATGCAAGAACCGCAACAAAGCCACGCTGCTGAACGCGAAAACCCACCCTTGCGAGTGCCCACATGGCACGAACCAAAGCATAGTCATGGCCCAGTCTCTCTTCTGGGATCAAGCTCTAAGGTGAGCTCTGACAATTGTTACCTCAATCGAACCAACATCCCAAAAACGGCTTCTCCAACAACGAGGCTAGACACACTCATCACTAGCATACCCATTTCCTGAGCCTTCGAAGCTTGCCATTTTCCAACCCATTGAAAGGCTGATATCCTCAACATATTGCAATGGTTATACTCAGGCCGGAAAAAAAAAGCACCCACGATCACAACATCGCACCTAAGGTTCCTCAAATTAGGTATGCCCAACGACCTTGCTCAACTGGCTCTGTCCCTAATCCCCTAGCCCTCTAGCGTCACCCATGATGTTCAGGGCACATCAAGGGCAGGACATACCTAGGGAGCCTATCTCGCCTATGGTTAGACGTGTCACCCTGACCCACTCACACAATCCCCTCTTGCACTCTACCTTAATACCATTGCAATCGATTGTGGTAATCCCTGCAGGAATGGCCATGAAAAGTACACCATCCTCATCACACAGGCCCAATGTCCACAAGCTACTGATAGTGCAATATCCCTGTGTTCTATTATGTTAGGTCATGCAATCACAATGCACAGGATGTTGCATACGTCTCCACCTGTACTTCTTCCCATCTGGGATGACTTTGCTTAATCCACACGTCGTTAGGCGAAACCACCCCGCAGTCTTCTACCTACATAATATCTAAGTATGCACAGGAACTCACATAATATCTGCACCAAAGTATACACACAGTTTGAGTCCTCAAGTGAAAGAAAATACTCCAGACTTGCTTAGAGTTTGACCTGTCTCCCAAACTAATCAAAATCCGTCTTGTGCATGATAAGAAGACTAGCACTATCCCTTAGGAAGAGACCACATGAGAGCTTTTCCAATTGCAGGTATTAAAGACTCCAACGAAAGTGCCGTCAGCTCTACATCAACACTCAACTCTGAACTCTTGTCCTTTCCTTCATCATGCAAGACCACCAGAGAATCATCATGAGCAGAATCCACCATGAGCATCCCAAGAACACCAACACCCATGCCAGCTATGAGTAACCATTCCCAACAAAGAGTAGCCCTATCGCCACCAACAACAATCTATCACTAGCCAATCAGAACAGCAAAGTGCCACCAACGACCTTCATCAGCACCTACATCAAAACTCCTCCAAGGAAAACCACAACAGTCCCTTCCACCCACGTCTTCGGTGCAAGCTCCGCATGCTACCTTCAACGGCGAGTGCCATGGGACTGGCACTTGTCTAGGAGGGGGGTAATGTTAACCCCAACACGAAGAAAGCAAAAGGAAATAAAAAAGACGCAGGGCAAAGGCAGAAAAAAGGTAGCCCGACAGAAGAAAGAAGAGGAGAAAAGGCCAAAAGAGTAGGGGCAACCTTAAAAAGCCCAAGGCAAATGCAAAAGGGGAAAGGTGCATTTTAAAATACGAAGACACACCCTGAAATCTTGTAAAAGAGTGCCAGGCAGTCGAAAATCTAGAAAGCTAAAACAGAAGACAAAGACAAAGGCCAAGGCAAAGAGAAACGGAAGACAAAGGCGCACAAGGAAAAGCGCAAGTCAAAACTTTTGTAAAAGAGCGCAAGTGCATCATGGTTTAATTCAAGGAGCACCGGGCTTTCACCCGTGCAATTTGTAAATGTAGACGGCCGGTGGAGAGGAAGCTAGGAAGATAGAAGGACAATGGGAAAAAGGCCCTAGGCCACGGCTGGCCATGTAAAAAAAAAAGGGAAAATGGGAAAGGGATTTAGGGTTTTGTATATAAAGTTGAAAAGTGAATGAGAAGCTCATTCTTGTGTGTGGCAAAAAGGGGCTCTTTTCTTCTTCTACTTCTTCTTCTTCTTGCTTGCTTGAGCTTGTGCATGAGAGAGGGAGTGTGAGAGGGTGAGGGAGTGAGTATGTGAGGGTGAGGGACCGGGGAGGAGAAGCTCTCCATCTTCTCTTCTCTTCTCTTCTCTTCTCTTCTCTTCTCTTCTCTTCTCTTCTCTTCTCTTCTCTTCTCTTCTCTTCTCTTCTCTTCTCTTCTCTTCTCTTCTCTTCTCTTCTCTTCTCTTCTCTTGCTCGCGGCTATGGAGCTTGGAGCGTGGAGCTTAAGGATGGAGCTTGCACTTGGATCATGGAGCTACCGGAGTGTGCGAGAGAGGAGGTAACTGGAATGGCATGGAGATAAGCTCACTACACCTGTAGATATGGATGGCGCGTGAGCTATGTGAGAGGTAGCCATTAGTGCTCAGCTTGGAACGCTTGAAACAATAAGCGGTCCATGGGTCTTGGCGGATGAGCAAAAGCTCCCACAAGCTAAAAAAGACATTTATCACTGTCTTCGATACCTTCACGTACCATGAGATGGCATTTGGGTTATGTAATGCACCTAGTTCGTGGCAAAGAATAGTCGACAAGACCTTTGGTGACATCTCCCCGAAGGAGTTGGGGGCAACCACCATAAGAAAAAGGCATTTGATTATTTTGTGAAAGTGTTTCAAGCATTGCAGACAATTCTGCATAGCTCTCAACCCGTGGAAGTGCATCTTTGGAGTGCCTTATGGGCTATTGTTAGGCCATGTGGTCAGTTCCGTAGGGATTGCAAACTGACCTTGAAAAAATCAAGGTCATAGTCACCATGAGTCTGCCATGTACTCCAAAGGAAGTGCATAGCTTTCTGTTGTTGATAGGGTATGAGAGGTTTATCAATGTCTTAGCAAAAAGAACATTGCCATTGATAAACCTATTATCCTTTAACTGTCACTTTGCATGGAGTGATGCTTGCAAAGTATCTTTTGACGATGTAAAGCAGGAGCTTACCAAAGCACCTATTTTAAAAGCACCTAAAAGGGGTGAAATATTCTATATATTTTCAGTAGCAACCATATATAGTATTAGCTGCCGCTTATCCCAAATTTGGGAGGAGAAGTGGTATCATCCGATAGCTTTTGCTAGTCAGAAGCTGGGTATATCAGAAATCAACTACACCTATATGGAGAAGTTGTGCCTTGCGATGGTATTTGTGACCAAAAAGTTCAGGCACTACATTCTTTATGAGAAGCTAGTTTTTTATACGAAGGCAGAAGGGCTTCGATTATTGTTGAATAAGGTACAGCCACGTAATCGTTTAGCAAAGTGATTAATCACTTTGTAGGAATTTGATTGCGAGATTCAGAGCAAGCCACCAAAGCTACAGGTCATTGTCGAGTGTCTTGTGGATTTCGGAGAGCCAAAAGAGGTCTCGACTAAAGGAAGTGACATGGAAACTTTGTTCAAGATTGATACGGCGTCTATTCCCTCTTGGTATGCTGCTATAATGCACTTGCACTATCTTTCTACGGGAGAGACTGGAGCTACTTTATCAAAATCGAAGAAGAGGAAAATTAAACAGTAGGCATTGAAATTTTCCTTGATGAGGAACACTATATTGGCAAGGTATTGATGATATCTATCGTCAATGTGTGATGCCTAACGAGGTTCCATTTATATTGGAAGAGTGCCATGACTCCGCTTGTGGAGGGCACTTTTCTAGGCGGTTAACGGCACAGAAGGATTTAAGATTTGGATATTGGTGGCCATCCATCTTCCACGATTCATTTGACTATGTCAAGAGATGTGATACATGTCAAAGACATGACAGTAGAGAGAATAGGAAGCGTCCACTTACGCTGATTATGGCCTTCCATTTGAGAAGTGGGGCATCGATTTTGTGGGACCTATTACTACTCAGAAAAGATACATTATAGTAGCAACTGGTTACTTCACAAAGTGGTCAGAAGTATGGGCGATGAGGCAGGACAATGCAAAAGAGACTGTCAGTTTCCTACTAGAGCAAATCATCTGCTGTTTTGGTCCACCAAAGGGAATAGTATCGGACCATCGAACCCATTTTTTGAGTAGGTGATTAAAATTCTGACTAAAGTATGGAAAATTAAGCATAACAAGAAGACCCCCTATAATCCGCAAGCGAATGGACAAGTTGAAAGTACCAATAAGCAGCTTGTGGGTATCCTATCCAAAATAGTCTCTAAAAAGAAGTGGGACTGGGATACAAAATTATATATGGCGGTTTAGGCATATAACACGATGTTTAAGCGAGCCACTGGTCACATCCCATTTAAATTAGTTTACGGGAGAAGTGTGTCTTGCCCTTAGAAATTGACTTGCCAACCATAAGATTCGGAATCAATCATTCTTTGGGTGATGAAGATTTCCTATTCGAGCGTTTTATGGCTATAGCCCACTTGGATGAACTTAAATTGCAGAGTTTGTTGCACCAGGAGGTGGCTAAACATCATATGAAGCGGTTGCATGATCTAAAAGCGAAGAAATGTACCTTTAAGAAAGGGCAGTTAGTTCTATACTACAATGTGCGTAGGGAGCTATTTCTAGGAAAGCTAGAACCTAGATGGGATGGCCCTTACAAGATAGTTTGGTTAGGTAAAAATAAGTCCACGGCTTTATTAGCTGATCTACAGGGAGTGGAATTTAAGAATAAGGTTAATCTTAATAAGATTAAACCTTATTATTTTTTAATATGCTAACGCGCTAAATGCATTGCAGGTCTATGTTGGGGTTGATTTGAGACCTGCAGAGAGCTTAAACTAGTTGATGGGGCGGTTAATCCCTTATTTGGAGCACCCATTTCTCGAGAAAATATATCATCAAGGGAAGTTTATCTAGTGGAGCAAAGGATACAATGTGATTGAGCAAGAAGACGGTACCTTTGTGTGGGCGATCAAAGTTTTCTGCCATCACTGTTTGCAGATTTTGACAAGCATCCCTGTTGAGTTTAATGAAGAAGCTGGGATGGAGCCGTCAGTTCATCCTCTAAATATGTTGAATTTTGTCTATCATAATTACGAATAGGGGAGTTCTTGATGGTTGGCTGTGTAAACCCATTATGGATGTACACGTTATACTTTGATGGAGCATCCCAGGGGCCTAATAAAAAAGGGAGTATTGGAGTAGTTATCCGAGATCCCTGACGTAGGGTTGCAATGAAATTAGTTATTTATCTCGGGTAGGATTCACTAACAACATGGCAGAGTATAAAGCCTTGATTATGGGACTGAATATTGCCAAGACAGGCGGTATTCGATGGTTGTTGGTAAAGGGAGATTCCCAACTGATCTTAAATCAACTCAAGGGGACATATACAGTCCGAAATCCCATCCTTCGTATGTATCATCGAACTGCTATAACCCTATTTGATGAATTTGAGAGCGTGCCTCTTCAACTGATTCCATGTTATTGGAATCAGTTTGCGAATTTATTAGTTAATTTTTCTTACGAAGAGGACCTCTTCTTCAACTGTGGTCCTAGTCCGAATGTCGCTCTTGATAACGAGACGGGACCTAGTCAATTGTGGGGAATGTTATCAGACCATGCGTTATATGGTAGGCAATGGTTGATATGGGTAATGTGAAGAGTGGCCGAGACCCATCTACCACTATTATCCTGGACCCATAGGTTGATGAGACGACATGTTATGCATACGCCTCTTGCTATATATGTAGGAGGTATGGGTCATAACTTGATGCATTTAGTTTAGGGCTGAGAGCCCTAGTTTTCCCCTTGGAATGGAGAGTATTTTTGTATATCTGCCTTCTTCCAAGGAGGGATCTATATGAGTTGGTTTGCTTCATTTCTTTAGGCCAAGAGGGCCAGTTGTGTTAAGGTTTTAATGATCTATTTCCTTAGGTCAGGAGGGCGAGTTAGTTTTGGCATGTCACGTTTGATTTCTTTAGTCCAAGAGGGCCAGCTAGTTTGCAGTGAAATGTGCCATTTTTTTAGGCCAAGAGGGCCCTACGTCTATTTGGTGCAGGTACAGTTATTGTACAATTAATGGGTTTTTATTGTAGTGATTGCATCATACAGGTTGACAAAGCCACTAGAGGGAGCCTTTGCTGCGAAGGAGCTTCTTGTGGCCATTCCAAGTGGTTTCATCCCCTTTTCGAGTCTTTTCCCTTAAGTAATTAATAATATATGTGCGTGTAAGGGTTACTTTCTTTTGTTTGTTAGGGACCGGCAATCGAGGCATGAAGTCTCGGGTTTAGGCTCTATATGTCTAGGGGGAGGTCTGAATAGTCATTGCCTCCTGCAAAGTCATTGTCAGGCATTGAAAGACCTATTTTAGAAGGCAATTCTAGTGACCCTGTTCTGCTGACCTGCTAGGCAGTCGTTCTAGGAGTTCCTCTTAGTTGTGAGGTAGTTAAAGAAGCCTACTAAAATAATGATGGAAAGTGGCAAAACCCTAAATATCTGAAAGACAATATATGAATATACGGAGGTGTGTAAAAAGGGATTCTAACCCCTATAAAAATAGAAAAGGAAATAAAGAAAAATCCTTGAGTTGTTGTTTATCACCTTCTGAAGGCCTGGTAGGTTCCTCGAGATGAGACAAGACCTAGGGCCGATGCCCTGTCTTCCGAGGGGTGGCATCCAGCTAAAAAACAAAGAATACAAGAAAGTTGGAGCAAAAATAAAAGTGAGCATTAGAAAAGGATTCAGTGTCGCCTTGCGAGGGCTTGGTAGGTTCTTGGGTATCAAGACAGGACCAGGGCCGATGCCCTCTTCTCCTTGGGTCACTATGCTCAGCTCCCTCCTTTTTACATGCCTGAGTATGAAAAATAAGAGGCTAAAAGCGCAATGTGCTAAAAGAAACTATTTGTTGATTAGGTTATAGGAGTTCTCAGCTAGTAGAAGCTCCTAGTTCAATTGTCCTTAGTTAGGCAGGCAGTTCAGACCACCACTTAGGATGACCTCTTTGATAGTTCTTTTTAGCTTGGTTGTGTCGAAGCAATTGGTTAGTGACTAGCTTTAGACTTTCTATTAGATTATGCTAGACCTACTCCTCATAGATTTCATGCCTTGGTTTTATCAAGGGGTAGGGTGAGAGCTGTGTTGTGCTTTAATGTGTATCTCTTTTTTCTATCAGCTTGATGCTCTCTATGATTTTGTTTATGTGCAGATCTGTTCGTGGGATTCGACGGGCTAAGTCGCCCTATCCCGTGGGTCACCAATGACAGATGAATTTTTGATGCCGAGAAGTGCTTAAAAATAGCCAAAATTTTCAAATTTCAGGGGAAAAATAGACTTCGTCGAAAGTGGCGCTTGTAATCATTGCGATTTTAAGCGACAATGCTTGGAAATGCTTAAAAGACCCACTAGACGACGGTCGGTGAATTTTCATAATTTTTTGGCATGTTAGACGAGACCTTGGGAGATTCCTGGCAATGGAGGACTTCAAGATGGACACCTAGACTTTGAAATGGACATCGGATGAGGAAAAGGGAGCGCCCGGGAGGCCAAGGCCAAGGCCAAGTGTGAAAGGACTTTAAGAGGGGAGCCAAAAGGCATGCCTTTTGGGGGCCTCCTTTGGGGGGGCCCTAACCAAAAATGAAATCGAGGGGGGGGAGCATTTTCTTCATGATGTGATCAGATAAGGGCGCCATTATTTTCGCTTGATGGAGAGGGGGGTTGGAGAGCCTGAAAGCAATCCCCCCAACTGATTACATGCCTGAGATCCACTCAATCTTCACTCCCCATCACTCCAGATCATTTGTCAAATGGCTACTTGGTTGTGGAGATCAAAAACCAGTCTTTCTCTCTCCTCCCTCTCCCTCCTGCATAGAGGCAATTCATGTGGCAAGAATCAAAAAGAGAATCGAGTGATGGATGCTTGTCCGGGAGGCATCGGATTATTCCAAGAGACTGAGGAGGCTGAAGGTTGAAGATCTATGCTGAAATCCATGGTTGGTTGGTTGATATACAGTCCCAATTAAATATTCAAGAAACCCCAAAACACGCAAAAAAGGCGGTATGCTCTATTTTATGAAACAATTTTGCTTGTTTTTTATCGTTCATGGTCTAAATGGTGTGCGCATGGGCTGAAATTTAATTTGAATGTTCCTTGCATTATGTTTGAGGGCTGAAATCACTATTAGGTAGAACCCATATTGATTTACAGCAATTATAAATTTTCAAAACCCGAAAAAACACTAATTTTGATGGAAATTTATAGTTTCTTTGATTTTAAATGGGGAAAAATGAGTGGACATAGGATAAAATAAGAAAAATTTCTGATTTCCAATTCCAATCATCAGTCATCAGAAAAAAAACCAAAAATACCTATTTTATATTAAAAAGAAATAGAAAAAATAGGAAAAAACGAAAAAACATGGATTTCTTACGCTAGAAAAAAATGGAAAAATAAGATCTATGTATGTGAATGTTTGATGGGGCTGAAGCATGAGGTTAAGCCTTAGTTTGGTCTTTTCTTTTGTGTTAAAGTGCATATTTATTGCTTTTACATATAAAAAATGACATAAAACCCCTCCACACCTATGCACCGCAGTAAAATTTAAACGGTAAGAGGGAGGATGATGTTATATAATAGTTTAAGCACTGAAATAATAAAAAGTCAGATTGTTCTCTTTATGCATAACATTTAGGATGCGGTTTATTTGGAAATAATGGATCTAGCAGCACGAGGTTAGGCTTGGTGCTAGGTTCCTACAACGAAGCATTGCCCATTAGCGGAAATTCATTAAAAGAGCTATTTTTACACTACATATATGCTTATTTTCAAACCCTAATTGTTTGTGCACAAAATAAATCTTTACTTTTGCATGAATCGTATACACATGGTATCTATTTTTCATGGTATGCATAGCACTTGGTTGAAGTATAAATGACCCACGCTAGAGAGAGTAAGGCACCCAAGCTATAGGTCTAGACGATGAGTCCAAGGGGACAAGTAAGTGAGGACTGGTACACTCCTGGAACGATATAATATTGGTACCAAGAGTGGAGTTTGTTTTGTATGTGTTATATGTATTAGCGACGCATCGAGGGGCCAATGCCCAAGGTGTAGGAGAGTCATAGAGTGGGGGTGTGGCAATCAGCCAAGGGGTGCCTCCTATGTTTTTCTACATGGTGAATTACACCAAAATGTGTTGGATCTCCCTCTGAGGAGTCTGAAAAGGTTAACAGTCGGACTATAAACACGATACAAACGCAAAATGTATGTACGATGGTAGGGCAATGTGTCTTGTAGATGCTCCTGACCGCGAGGTTGTGGGGTTGTCTTGTGCATGCTATAGCCAATGCCGGCCCATTTTAGGTCCCATCACCATATCACCAGAGGAGCAAGTTGAGCTAGGCAACATACGCCTAAATTTTTTGCCTTCATCCAACAACTTTGCAAATGTATTGACCAAGGTAGTCAATACGCCAATGTTGCAATACATTCTACCCAAGATTAGCTTGGAAACACTCTCCTCTACTTCCTTAGATTGACGAGAAAAGGGTGATTCTCTCCAACTTTCCCTTCCAATTTGAGAGGGGATGCCTTTCTTCTCTTAATGGTGTGATAAGTTATTGTTTACACTTTCTTTTTTAGACATTTTGTATTTTTTACCTCGTATCTTCATCCGCATCATCAAGATGACATGATTGCAAAAAAAGGATGCTTGGGTAAGTGAACAATCCCCCTACAAGGACACTATCCAAGTAGTATCGTTGCATAGCATTTTGCATAAGCATGATCATACCTATATTAGCTCTTGCATAACTCCAATGTGTTGTCATTCTACCCTATAAACATGCATATGTGTGCATTTATCTCTTCTCAGTATTTCTTAGTGGTCAACTTTGGATCAAGGTAACCGTGAAAGGTCTCCCCCCAAAACGTGAAAGGTCTTTCTTAGTGGTCAATTTTGGATCAAGGTAATCGTGAAAGGTCTCCCTCCAAAACGTTTTACCCTTGAAACATTGTGTTTCACCCCAAAATGTTTCACCTTTGGGCAAGACCCAAGCGAAACACCAAGTGAAATGGTTGAATAATGCGCATGAGATGGTTTTCTTTATAAACAATGAGTTTCAACTTACACATTTATACCATGTAAATCCTTTCATATCAACAAATGATGTATATCCTACATATAGAGTATCAAAAAACCTCAAAAGACAAGATAAAGTAATTTTTTCCCAATCATGTGTTAGTCAACCACTTCACGTAGAATTTTAGGGAAACATTTCAAGTGTTTCAGGTGTTTCATGTTTTAGTACCAACGAAACACATTTTACGATTACCATGCTTTGGATCCACCATATTTACCGCATTGCACATGGCAATCTCCCTTGCGCACTTAAGCTTCACTAGCTTACTTTCCACATATCTTTTTCACCTCTCCACATACTCACTATATTTGCTTTACGCGCAACTAGCCTCTTCCTTCGTCATCGGTATCTAGTAACGATAGGCATAGCTTGCTCATATTGTGAAAGCTTTTGAAAATGGCTACTAGTCACCCATCCATTACTTAATCAATAGCCACCTCTACTTTGTTAAACACTCATTATTAAAATAAACAAGAATTAAAAAACAACAAAAAAGCACATTGTGGTTCCATCCGTCTTTGCAAGACTTACTAGGCCACTAGGCAACTAATGTTCACCATTTGTTCAACACCCTAGCCTCTCTAGGGTAACCACTTGGACTCCCTTGGTAAGATAACCATCGCCTTTGTAGTCTTGGTAGGCCACCAAGTAGCCACCATGAACCCTTTGCCCAATTCCCTAGCTGCTTTGGGGTGGGACACCTTCAAGTAAAAAACGTAAGAACAAAAACACTCAAAATGTTGGGTTGGCCTTTCTTGTTGGCTCAGTTTTTGGGTTCAAGAAGGGGTGTTGAGTTAACATAAGCATTACTTGGACTCCCTTGGTAAGATAACCA
The DNA here is from genome assembly GCF_053477565.2 of Lygodium microphyllum. NCBI lineage: Eukaryota > Viridiplantae > Streptophyta > Polypodiopsida > Schizaeales > Lygodiaceae > Lygodium > Lygodium microphyllum. The sequence continues at coordinate 80,034,215 of NC_141146.1, forward strand.
TCGCATTTGTAGTCTTGGTTGGCCATCGAGCAACCACCATGCACCCTTTGTCCAATGCCCTAGCTGCTCTGGGGTGGGACACCTTTAGGTAAAAAATACATAAGAACAAAAACACTTAAAACCTTAGGTTGGTCTTTCTTTCTAACTCAATTTTTGGGTTCAAGAGGGGATGTTGAGCTAACATAAGCATTACATGCTAAACTAGCCACTTACAGCCCCAAAAATGCTTAATTAATGAAAACCCTAAAGTGGTGCATAGTTTGAGAGAGTTTTAAAATAGTGTGCAATACGAGGTCCCAAAATTTTCTATAAATAGGTAGGTTACTCTCCATTCAGTCCAAATCACATTTTTGCAAGTTTCAAGCCCTCTAGCTTTGTTGCCCACACCCCATTTATGGAGACATCTTGGCAGAAGCTACCCGTTGTTGTCCACATCCATTAGCAACCTGTTTCCAACCTCCCACACTAGTTTTCTACCCTATTTTGCTACCAACAACAATCAGATCTTCACCAGATAGGCTACGTTCATCCTAGCAAACAATATGCAGGCGGCATTTAGTGTCTACACTCCTTGACGATCTTCCACAAGCTGCATTTTACTAGTCCAGCTGCCACCTTACAAGCCATGTCATCATTGTTGCTGCGTTTGACCAGTTTGTGCTGCCATCTGATAGTACACGTCATCAAAAAAATCTATGTCCATTTTTTTCTCTCTCCTCTCCCTATCTACCAACATTGATCTGATACCATACACTGTTGTGTTTGCTGCTATCCGACATCTAGATGGTGGCTTGTTACATTTAGGATCCAACAAGAGTACAACACACTCTTCTACTCAGCACCTCTACCTTAGTCCATGAGACACGAGATTTTCAGGTACCATTTTCATTCCTGCATGGTTTGTTTGATGTATTAGCATTGTATATTCAATATTCAGCCATTAATTCACATTTCACTGTGTTCTTTGTCTCTAAGCTACCCTACCCCTCACTGTGTTTTGTTGAGTTTATACACTTTCATTTATGTTTCTACATTAGGGTATTTCTTCAAATCCCGTACAAAAGATTCTTGAGAGAAGATACATGAAGTAGAAAGGTTATTTGTAATAGGAGCTAACACATGGCATGCTCTATCAAAAAGCTCAAAGACTCAAATTTGGACAAATTCAAAGGTGCATATGCATGGCTTATAGGGAGATAGAGGCATATGACACATGAGCATGGGCCCAAAATCCAAGTATGGCTCTTGGACTCAACTTAAGGCCATGGAAACAAGAGTTTTTACAACTCTAATCTACCAATTAAGAAGGTTTCCTTCTTGCGTTGACATTTCCACATTGTAGTGTGATTCACGATAGCTGATATTTGTTGCCTTTAAAACATGTGCCTATACATGTGAAACAATTTGTCTCCTTGTTAAGTCAATATGCATGCTTGGTTAAAGGGGAAAATAACAAAGTCTTAACCCTTAATCTCACAAAAATACCTGCGATGGAAGACACATCGAGAAGAAATAGAGATGCAAACACTAGACAAGGGCAATCGTCAACAACACTCTACAAACAAGGTGGAGATGACCTAATGCACAACAAGAATGCAACACAATAGACAGCAACTCTAGTAACAACAATGGGCAAGACAAGTGGCTAATGGAAAAGCGCTAGAAGAATAGGCAGCATTATGAGGGCAACCCTATTGTAGGTCAATGCCTCTTGCGTGTTAGGTAACTAGGCACTTCAATGGCATGTAAACTAGAGATCTCCTCCTCATCATCATCCTCCTCCAGCTTTAGATGTTAAGGCAAGTGCAAATAGTGGAGTGCTTCACAAGTAGAGAGATTTTTCTCTAATATCATTGTTCAGTATTGGAGCCCATGAGAGGAGAGCAGCAAGATGAAAGCACCAAAACTTTGTGAAGATTGGGTGCAAATTGGAAGATTTTGTGAAAATACCCGAAGTTTGTTCCAAATTGTGCTTGGGAAGGGGTATATGTGTGAATAGGGGCTTTAGTATGTAATTAGGAGTTTTCAAAAAATTAAGAGAATCAAATAAACATTTTTTTAAAAATAATCATTGAGTAAAAGCGATCTATTAGCCGACAAGGCAGTAGATTACACGTCAACATGGATAGGTCGGCTAATCTCCAAAAATGTCTCAAAAGCACGAGACATATACCCCTTCCTCCCCTCTATCCATGTAAAGTATCTACACTTTTAAGCCAATTTTAGCCTCAAGCTTAGCAACCAAATGTTTAAAGCACATGAATACATCAAATTTTGCCTTCAACCCATACACCCAAGTATATTGTGAGCAAGAGGGATGCGCCACTCAACCTCTCTACCCATAGGGCATAGTCCCATTCGTCCCCTAAAACGGCATGAATCGGGTTCTAATTTGGCAATATCTATAGTCGAACGATGGTATAACCTTGTGAGAAGCCTCCCAGTTCTCTGGGACCACCCTGCCGTAGGACAGACCCATCGGGGTTTTGCCCACCCGCTTCCCTTGATAGCTTTTGTTTTCCAATTAGGTCCTATCACATTTATGTGCGACATTTAAAACCAACTTCTTTAATTAATGTTTTAAGGAATATGATTTTTTCGCGTAATTTATAGCACAGACACGAATACAGAGTAAGCCGTTTTTTAACAAACAAATTCAAACAACTTCCTTAACTTATCTCATGTTAATCTTTGTCTCCTCCCCATACAGAAGAATTATACATCCCATTCTGCCTCGACCTTCGGCCCGTGAATCGAGCAGTACCCTCTCTGTTTGAAATGTGGTGTGACCTTGGAGATGATCCACCCACTAAAAATATCCTTCCTTAATTAATCCAATCAAGAGTCAAGCACAATCAAGTCAATCAGCCTAATTTCATCTTCCAAGAAAAACATTCCTTTATTTTCCCATGACAACTTGTCATTACAGACCCCTACCATGAATTTTCCAACAATCACAACCACTTGAAATAATCATCCAAATCACATCCCACAATCAGTTTAATGCAAAAGCATTTTCGGATGTTATTCGATCAATCAACAAAAACAATGGTGTCCTTTTCTAAACATTGCAGGGATAGTCGAGATAACTCTCCATCGCATATTCGCTCTCCCCCTTGGGATCAAGAGCGGTTCCATATAAAACTTATTTAACACACCCTTCTTTCGGCTAAGGCATTTATTAGGGGTTTTAACACTGTACAAGACATAAGTTCCATAGGTCACTTACCTTGGTAGATAATCCAACCCTGAATAGGATTGATAACATCGTAGCTATCGGGCGGATCTCAAGGCATATCAGTTTTATCCCTTATGATCGTCGTTTGTGTTAACTAGACACAACATCAAAACTCCCAAACTATCCAACATAAGCTGTTAACGAGAGCTTGGGCAACGGTCTAGAGTTTCGATAACGATTCTTATCTAGACAGAGTTGTTTGCCATGCAATCCTTCAGGCATGCAAGTTGCAACATATACCTTCAAAGCGAGGAAAACACACCTACTATTGTGAGGACATGCTTGAAGCCTTGAATGTTGTTTATGAATTCATCGCATGGTATCTAAATACAATCGACTTCTTTTGACATGCGCATTTGGAAAATTCAATCCTTTGATCACTTGCGATGCAATTTATCCTTTTTAATGTCCTATTCATGTATGGCACAACATGGGTCTAATGCATCTCATGCAGGAATCAAAGCAAGCATTTATCATTTGGAAATACGTTACTTACAACCGGTATTGCATGCGGATTAGCAGTGATGTCCTTGTGGGAGGCTTCATTGCTCATTGTGAGGTTTCCATCCACGCACATCATTTTTAGCTTAGGGGAAATCCCTAATCTTTGCAAGTTGCGCAAGATTTCCACACCTTGTGCTCAAGTAGTGGGGCCGTTTGGGAGTGGTGGATAATCTCACGAGATAGGTATAGGTTCACAGCCACGGGGGTCTTGGTGATTTCACTTACTCTCGCTTTGAGCTATGCCAGTATAAGTTCATCTATGATCCATGCTTTGGTTCTCTTCAAAAATTTTGATTGCTTTAATACTTTGACTTTATCTTGCATTCTTAGTAGAAAAGGAAAGAGATAGTATTAAGGACCCTCTAGACATTAGTTTGGTCTGCAAGTTGATAGAGAGAGCTCATGAGGCTTGGCTAGATTGATGATGTTTATATACATGTATTTGTGTGTGTGTCCTTATAGATGACTCAAAAGCCTATAGGACAAAGATACAGCCATCAAGATGCTAGAAACAACCCACCTAAGTGTGCCAAAAGAAGAAACCCACTTAGGGTGCCATTGGCACAAAAAGGAAACCAAATACTAAAGCTAGTAAAGTTACTAAATGCATCATGATCCAAAAGTAACTCAATACTTAGGATTTTCAAACTTCTCTATTATAGATTTTCACATTGATAAATGGCACATTTACCCTCCTTCCTAATTGCCTTCATCTTTGGTGGTGCTTTGAGCTATGTTTGTGTTAGTTCATATGCAATATGTATTTTTGTTCCCTTCAAATATTTTCATTGCTTTAAAACTTTAACTCTGCCTTGCATGCTTCCAAACTAAAGTTCTTTCCTTGATTCACAACTTCCATGATATCATCCATTTGAACCCTTTTTCTTCCAGAATAATTGGCCATAGTTTAGTCTCTAGCTTATATGTCTTACAGCATCTCCGATGGTCTTTGTCATTGAGTTCCTCTTGTGTTTCTTCATGCCATCCATTAGGAATGCATCATAAACATGCATGAAAGACAATATTCTCTTAAATGTAGCTTTATTAAGTGAGTACTAAAAAATGGTGTCTATCATCATATCTTGTTAATTTGCCTCTTCCTTGTTTAGATTTCCTTCTCTACTTCCTCTTGCACTTTGATTTCCATTTCCTTGACATCATCTTCAATCTTCTTATTAGTTGTAGCCATCTTTGTCTCTAGCTTTTGCGCTAAATATTGGTAGGATTAATTACCAGGTTTAACATCGTTTTAGGGGGATGGAGCTGATATTTTACCTTATGGGTAGGGGGATCGAGTTACACTCTCCCCCTTCTCTCACCCTCTTTGAACCAAGTGCGGTGTTAGCCTCACTCCTGCCTTTGATTGATTACAAAGTGGTCTTTCTTAGGTGGGTGTTAGATTGTTGTTAGGGGTGACTTGTCCACGCTTCCCCTCTAAAGTAGAACTGAGATTCCCATGTTAAAGGTTTCCCATGGGGAGATGGGATGGTGATGTGCATGGATATGAATTTTAGTCAACTACTAAGAGGACTCCTCCACGTTTGTTGGAGGAGGAACCTCACATGAATGTAGTGGTAGAGCATATAAGGGATGACACTAAACTGTACAAAACATGCTTCCAAGAGCTTCAATAGCAAATTATGTGTAATGATGTAGAGGTAAAAAAGGTGGAAGCTACTCTAGGAGTAAGGCAAAAAATGTTGTCATGCCTTGGGGTCAATAATAATATAAAACACCTTGAAAACTACTTGAGTTTGAAAAAGTACACTCAATGCACTTTGTCTTAATTTGACCTCGACATTGCTACTACATGTAACCCTTAATAAAGCTCTCTAGCTGACAACTTTGGTAGAGATTCTCAACGTGTTTGGTTGTTCTAGTTCTTTTTTATACATTTGGTGCTCTTTAGCACATCAGGTAAAACGTTGGTGCTTGTTGGTACTCTATAATACTATGGTGATTTTTGAATAATTGGTTTTTTTTTTTGCTTTTTGGTATTGTCTTTGAATATTTTTACCGCTAAGGTGCTTTCTGAAACCATATGTATGTATTTCTGGTATCTTTTCATAGTTTTATTCTCTTTTCTATATAGAGCTCTTTGGTACATTTAGTGCACTTAATAGTTTTAGTACATTCGATGCTTTTTGACTTTTTGGTACATTTGCTGCTTGTTAGTACTCTCTTTGGATGTTTTTTGAGCTAAAGTGATTTTTTCTATTATCTCTGGCTCTTTTTGGTATATTTTGATAGTTTATGTCCTCTTTGGTACATTTCGAGCGCTCTGGTATTTGAAACATTTGGTAGGCTTTGGTATATTCAATACTTTGATGCATTTTGGTATTGCATCTAGCTATTTTTGCTACTGCCTCTTGCTATCATTGGCATTTGGTAGTTGTGGTCCTCTTTGGTATATGTGGTGCTCTCTAGTACATTTGTTGCTATAGCCACTTTCGCATTTTTTGGTAGTGGTTGGCACTTTTTATTTCTACCTTTTGGCAATGCCTGCACTGCTTGGAATTGTGTAGGTGTGAGTAGATAGATTGGTAGTTTTCGTAGTTTTGGTACTACATGGTAGCTCATTTGGTACTACCTGAATGATATTTGGGAGTTTTTGTACTGTTGGTAGCTACTTTGGTTCTACGTTGAACGATGTCTTCATGATATTTGGTAGTCGCCTTCTCTAATGTTTTGTTTTTGTAAGTTTAATCCTCTTTATTTTTTCACTTAACAACCAAAATATATGACAAGTTAGAGATTGCTTGCAAGAAAGAACATGTCCACATCCAACTTTCAACCTTGTCTTTGATGTTTATAGTCTTGTCCAGTGATTGTAGTGGTGTTTTGGCATATCTCTTATGCTTTTTCTAAAATTATATTACTCTAGCTTGATGTCATAGTGGCACTTCACATTGCCAACTTTGATACTACAAAGTACCAAATTTGGTAGTATAGTGCAAAAATGATAGTATCATATTTGGTATTGTGGTGTGACATGGATATTGCATAGGTTCCAAGTGGTAGAATTGGTGTTTTGAAGTAGCTTATATTGTGCTTCTCTACAGTTTTTATAAATAGGTTCCAAGTGGTAGAATTGGTGTTTTGAAGTAGCTTATGTTATGCTTCTCTAAAGTTTTCATAAATAGGTGTTTTAACAATCCAACATTACACAGTATCAATTTTGGTGCTATTAAGTACCAAGTTCTACTCTAACAATTTGGTGCACCAGACACATCTTTATTTTTGGACAATCTTAAAATGTATAGTACCAAATTTAGTAATTTAGGTACCAAAATATGGGAGCGAAAGGTTTCAAGTACTATAAGTACCAAAATTCAAAATGTAAGTACTGTAAGTTCCCATTTTGGTATTGTAATTGTCACTTTTTATATTCTAATTTTCAATTTTAGGATGTTGTTCCATGATTAGAAAAAGTACAAATTTATCCACTTTCCTTATTGGCAGAGGTGGGCAAGGATTACATGGCTTCATCCTCTTCGGCTCCATCATCATATGGTATACTATGGTATATGTTATCATACACCTCAAAGGTTAACCTATACTAGTTTTGGAGTCTAGATGTCGGCTCCATTAAGGACCATGTGGCTCTCTAAGAGTAGATCATGATTGGAGGTATGTTTGAGAAGACTATATGTATCACATCTTCCCTCCACTTGGTCATAGTAGAAGCTTTCAACCACAAGTCCACATCTAACAATTCTATTATGCCACTGATTCTTTTGTGCTCTCTCTATCTAGTACATGGCTTTGGTGCATCTCAAAATGTAGAAGTCCTGGGTGGCCTCAGTTGTCTTCACTGCAAAGTTATCCTCATTAGACAACATTTCACACAACATCTAAGGATTTCCCTCATACATTAGTAGGTTAACATCTTGACTCATTGCTACAATATTCATACTATTTTCATTCTCCATGTCCCCTTCCCCTTCCTCACTGTCTGCATTTTCTGACTCTGGCAACATTACAATAGATACATATTTCCATTCTTTTATGTATTGCCTAATCTTGCATCTCCTCCATTGCTTACTTACACATGGATCACAAAAGCATGAGAGTGTCTGAAGATGGGCAGCACATGGATTTTCTATTGAATATCCATCAACACAATGGATTGTATGAGAGCCCTAAACCTTCTTACAATCCCATTATAGGCCCCTTGCACATCATCCTGTGAAACAAGCCAAAAAACTATGTATATTGCACCTATGTCATTGTCCTTTGTGCACAAATATTGCATTCAAAAAATTAACTACATCAATCACACACTTCATAGGCATTACATTCGATTTCAACTCCTCATGTGTGTAAGTGTTCTCTTGATGATAGCCCCAGCACCATCATGCTCTCATTTTCCATGTCACAATGCAAAGGTGTTATACATCATGTGCAAGCCTAAGTATCTTGCACAAAATTGAAATGGTATATGTGCCTTGAATTGCAATGCAGCACCATCTAACCACACCCAATGATATCACAAGTAATGACCTTGTTATTTCAACCACTTGTTATGAAGCAAAAAGCAATGTTGTATGAACAAGGTATCATGCAACTTATCATCAAATATATAAAAATGTAGTGTCTTTTCAACAACACCTCTATCAATTTTCTCTCACGTGTGATGTGCACAAAGAATTTTTACTTGGGTTGACCACCAATGCATGGATTGAATCTCATTTTGCATGTTAAATGAGTAATCATCCATGAAATCAATGATCGATACAACAATATTGTTAGAAAACTTAAGCATGCAATCTTTGGACTATTGTGCCTACCACAGAAGGATGAACCTGTGCTTGATGAAACTTTTAAGGTGATCTGAAAATAGGTCACAAAAAGCAGCACTTGTCATTCTTCATAGAACAAAGTCCTTTCTCTTCTTCTCACTTCTAATGACACCGAATCGTCCAATACCAACATCCATGAAAACCTTAACAAACACCTCTATACTATCCACCGAAATCTCATCTAGGAAAAATGTCAAGTTTGTTACACCAAAAAGGGAACAATCTCCAAACGAGCATCTCTTTGCATGGTGTCAAGAGGCTTCATGCACAATATGGATTCCCACAAACTAGTGATGTACTAACACACTACTTGGCTTGCAAAACACTACCATGCATCACTGTTTCTACAACAAATAGAGCATGTGCAAAAATGAGCTTTCCCATGATACTCAAACTTATTTTGTTGCATCTAATTGAAAGCCTCTTTGAAATACAGCATTATGATACAAACAACAACAAGCATCAACTTCTAAACAAAGAGCGGCTTTAATGTCTCAAAGCATCTAAGAAATAACTACACTATAAGATGAGCTTGCTTGAATCTCTAGTATGATTTAACCTATGATATAAAAACAATCTAGGTTAGAATATTCTAATTCTATATATAAGATAATCTTATATTTCAAAACCTATTGTATAGATTTGGGCACAATACATGGCATTGTTGGTACTGTATAAACTTCTACTAGGCTATATAGCACCAAATTAGGTGAATTAGTGCAAGATTTGGTATTATACATGGTATTAAGGAGACTTCAAATACTATATATACCTTCAGGTACCTTACCATAGCAACATTACTATGGGTGCATTTTGGTTCTATTCATAAAGAACCAAATTTGACACAATTGCTATTGTACATGCCAAGAAAGTACCAAACCTAGTAACTTCTGAATAGTGCCCACACCTTTGTAAGTACCAAATTGTGCATTGTACCCAATTTGGTACGTTTGGTATTGTAGGTGCATGTCATCTAAGAAAGTACCAAAGTTAGTACAATACTAATAGTACAGAGGCCTCTATCAAGCTTCCAATTTGATACTTTTGGTATTGTAAGTGCTTGCTTTCCAAGAAACTATCAAATTTGGTGCAACACAAAGAGTACCTAGGTCTCTATAAAGTTTCCAATTTGGTACTTTTGGTATTGTAAGTGCATGTCATCCAGGAAAGTACCAAATTGGGTACAATACAACAAGTACACATATCTCTATAAAGTCTCAAATTTGGTACTTTTGGTACTTCTTGTTAACCATGGTCATGGCCTCACACTTTATGGATCTTGTATTATGACCTTAGCATAGTTTGACCTTAGTTATGTTAGTCGTATGTATGAGGCAGCCCCTATTTGCCTCATGAAGTATAGTTTTGAGGCAGTTGTAAAGTGTGACCTAATGAGGCATTTTGTGTGTCATTTTCGTTTATCTGATCATTCTCGATGTCCACACTTGATGCATGATGGATTCACATGATTATAGAGAGGATCTGGTAGTTGGCGTCATCATCAATGGTGTTCTTGGGCAACATGTTCTTTGTGATTTACTTCTCATTTTTTGATCATTAGTGTGCTGAAGTCAGTGTTCCTAAGCCTCTATATGATTCGTTCTAAGTTTATATGAGTTCTTGATATGAGATTGGGTATTTTCCCCCATGAAGCATTTTCTATCCTATTATGTATTCTGCATAGATAGGGCAATAACACTTTGGCGATCCTGCCATTGCGTCCTTGTTTCTCTGTGTTAAAACACAATTCAAATTCGAATTTGATGTTGTATGGAGCAGAATTCTTGCATGAAGTGGTTTCCTGCATGAAGCAGTCTTTCTAGATGAAGCGGCATCTTTGTATGAAGCAGTTATGTAGTATTAAAACCAGGTTGATAAATCCCTTCTTCTGGTATTCTCTATTTTGGATATTAAAGCATAATCAAAATAATCTTCTTTGATGAACAAAAATCTAAACTCTTGTTGATTCTTGAAGCAGTGGTCGACTACTTGAAGCAGCATGATGCAGTTTAAAGGTTTACCTTTGCATTTCTGCATATATGTCAGAGAATTACCCTCAGAGAATTGCTTGTACCCATCAAATGTTGTTCTAACCCAAAGAAAATCTAGAGAATTAAGAGAGTTATTGGCAGGGCAACAACAGGGGTTATTGCAGAATGACGATGGTGAAGCAGGAGGAATTGACACCCTAGATGAAGAGGAGTTTCCATAGTTTGGAGAGGAGTTCTAGGATGTGGGTACCTCTTTTGGTACCACTACTATGTATCATTCCCCTGCTACATCTACCGAATCCCCTTCAAGTTCTCCTGAAGAAGCAAATGGAGTTCCTAATTTGCAAGATCTTTCAACTCCTCCAGACAGTGTAGCATAGAGATTACAGCATTTGGTGTTAGGAAGTGTAGTCCTATTAAGGAGACAAGTGGTTACGACAAATAAGTCGCTTACTTTTGATCCCTTGCCTCCATTAAAGAAGAAGAAGTCAAGAGTCATGAATCCCAACCCACCACTCAATTCTAAGGTCAGGGCATCCAAGTTCTCAGGCAAGAAGAAAGAAGACCCGGACTATCATGTTGCACAATTTCGGACAAGGTGGGTGGCTAGTGGGTTCAACAATATGTTTGGGGATCGGGTCAAACTAAAGCAGTTTGCAGCAACCTTCAAAGCTAAGGCCATGGATTGGTATAGTACTTATGATGCTAGATACTTTACGACATATGATGACCTTAAAACCGCTTTCTTAAGTCAATTTAGAAAATATAAGATAGCTACAAATGTGTTAAAGAAGCTTAAGCAAATCAAGCAGAAGATAATACTAGTGCAAGATTATGCACAAAAAATTAAGAACCTATCAAACAAGTTGAATGAAGAAGATAGGCCTTCTTTGGATTTACAATGTTTGTACTTTGTTAAGGGATTGGATAAAGCTATTGCGGGAGCAATTGCTAATGTGGAAGTGGGAAATAATAATACCATAGATGTCCTAGTTGAAGCAACACAACGAGTGGAAAAAAGGCTGGGCAAGAGTAGGTCCAAGAAGAAGAGTAAGCATGACTCCTCAAACTCTGATTTTGATTCAGGGGATAGCAGTGATGAAGAAGATACCTCATTAGGTTTTGCTCTAAGACAGATACTGAATCAAGCGACTCGAATGACGATCCAAGTAAGCGGCGACAAAAGAAGCATAAAAATAAATCCAGGAAAAATAAGAGTTATTCTAAGGACAAAAAGAAGGGGAAAGAAAAAGAGGAAAACCTAGCCTTGGAAAAAAGGTTGGAGAAGAAAATAAAGAAACAACTATTGGAAATGGGAGTTATGACTACTTCCACAAATGTGAAGTCATGCAACATATGTCAGAAGGTGGGTCATGAGGCTAGAGAATGCTGGTACAATCCAGTGGTATGGAATACAAGAAGACAGCAAACAACGCCTCCAATGACATCGGTAAACCAAATTGTACCTGATTTGGCACAGAAGTGAGGATTTAGAGGCCACCTAAGTAATGGGGTAATGACCAGCCAAGGCAGTGGAATCATTTTCAGCAAGGCATCAAGGGCCTCGCTATTACTATGGCAAGCAAGGACACATGTCAGGAGACCTAACTGCGAGTTATGGGTATGCCATAGGGATGAAAGGGGAATGCAGACTAGAGAGCAGCAAGAAATGAAACTGGCAAGACTACCCCATGGACAACAACCACCGACACCCGTAGCAATAGTTCTTGTTGAGATACTTGCAGAAGTCATGGAGAGCCAGGCAATAAACCAACAAGTAGACTAGCAAATTCAAGAAGTTTTTCAGGAAGAGGTGCCAAGTAAGGGTGTTTTCAATGTAACAAGCATGGTTTAGACCTGTAGGTAGGCTGTGATTGCTCAAATTGCATAGTTCTGGAAGACTATTCGAAAGAAACAGCAGTTTTGGCCAATATCAGGAAAATGCTAAGCAAAAGATCTATTGGGAGGACCAAGAAAAGGCTAGAGAGGCCGCTCCAATGAAGTTATGGAGTTGCAAAAGAAGTAGAACTCAAAACAGCTTAAGGCTACAAAATTGCCTCATGAAGTTCAAGAGAGTCAATTGTTGCATGAGGAAAACCAACAAAATATGTTAATGACAGGAATGCGGTTCAATGATCAACATCAAAGTTTGGATCCATACGAGTCATTGCATGGTTTCCATGAGTTATTTCCTACATTAACTAAGTCTTCATTATAGCTAACTTTGCAACCAATCCTTGATTTAATCCCAAGATTTAAGAAAAATCTTATAACAAAGATTATGTCAAATCAAAATAAAGTGTTGAAACATTCTACCAAGGATAGGGGACAGATTTTAGAATGTCAAGCGGTGATCCCCACACAATTGGAGGTGGTAGATTACAAAGTTCCAACTATTCAAGTTGAATACTTGGGTAGTAAGTTTGATGATGTACTATTAGATGGAGGTTCAGGAGTCAATATTCTGCCTAAAGAGTTGTATTTGGCTCATAAATTGCGAGGACTTGTTGCAGCACCGTTTCAAGTTAAAATGGCAGATCAAAGAAGACTTCAACCACTTGGGATATTAAAGAATCAACTTATTCGAGTAGCAAGGCTGAAGTTCAAGGTTAGTTTTGTTGTTGTCCGCATGGAAGGTTTAGGGGACTCATATAATATGCTACTCGAAAGACCTTGATTTAGATTTGCCAAGTTGAAGCAGGATTGAGATTCTGATACACCAATCATCGCTCATGGGAGTAAGGAGGTCAAGTTATCTATAATTAATCAAGTGGTATTGAAGAACAAGTACCATGACAATGAATGTTGCACCAGAGATCAAAGATAATGAAGATGAGCTCTTTCTGCAAGCTAATCCTATAGTTGTACTAGTGTTTGAGGTAGATGTTGAAAAGATTTTGTCTCAATATAATATATTTCCAGCAATATCAATCAGAAGTGGTTTTATCCACAGAATAACATAGTTACCCCATGCAAAAACACACTAACTCCATGTAGCAAAACAATCACCCCATAGAGCAAAACAGTGACTCCATAGAGCAAAGCAGTGATTTCATACAGCAAAACAGTAATTTGGTTGCAGAAAGCAATGTTACTCCTGAGGAGAGTAAAGGAATTGATCTAGAAATTCGTAAAGAGCATAAGAAGCCTTCATTAGAGACAGAGGAGGATCTAGATAAAGCAAGTCAACAAGCTATTATTGATGCAGAGCTAAAATATTAGCACACTATGAATAAGTCAACTAGAGTGTTTGAAGATGATGTTTAGGAAGTGTATTTGGAAGCTAAAGCAACTTCTAAACCGATAAAGGTGAGTATTTTTATTGAGGAAGACTTCAAGCAACAATTGATCAATTTGTTCAAGGAATTTCAGGATATCTTTGCTTAGGAGTATACTGACATGAAGGGATTTGATCGAAGGGTGTGTCAGCATAGAATGAACTTAAAGGCAGATGCAAAACCTATTATGTAGAAGCGGTACCGCCATCAATGAAGTGACTTGGTTGTCACCTATTGTAGCAGTGCCTAAAAAGAATGGCAAGATACAGGTTTGTGTGGATTATAGAAAATTGAATGCAGCAACAATAATTGATCCATTCCCTCTTCCATTTACGGATTCTTTATTGGATGATGTGGCAGGCCATGAGATCTACAGTTTTCTAGATGGTTTCTTTGGATATAATCAGATCCGCATGCATCCAAATGATATGGATAAGACAGCTTTTATAACAGAATGGGGAGCATTTGTAAGTATTATTATGAATTTTGGTTTAAAGAATGGACCACCAGAATTTCAAGGTGCAGCTCATAAAACATTTGATACATACCTTACATATTTTATGAGGGTTTTCATAGATGATTTTTGTGTAATTGGCAAGAAAGTTGATCATTTGCAACATCTCAGGCTCTATTTTGAAAAATGCCATCAATTTGGCATGTCACTTAACCCATTCAAATATGTTTTTGCTGCCAAAAGAGGAATTATTTCGGGACATATTATTTCTGAGGAAGGTATGGCTATTGACTCGAGGAAAATTCAAGCAGTTCAGAAGGATGTTGTACCTACCACAATTCGGCAAGTGATGCGCTTCATGGGGCAAGTGAAATGGCATAGTCGGTATTTGCGGTATTTAGCTCATATATGTGCTCTGCTTACATTGCTTACTAAGAAGGGAGTTCAATTTTTTTGGAGGCATGACTAGGATAAATCTTTTGGTATATTGAAGAAGATATTGGTAGTAGCACCGATTTTACAACCTTCGCAGTGGGATATTCCATTCCATGTCTTTATTGACGCATCTGACATTGCGGTGGGTGCAATCTTGATGTAGGAAAGATGCTCATCAGTATGCAAAGGAGTGCATTATTTGTATAAAGGAAGGTCAACCTCAATCTAGGGACAGAATGCAAGATCATCGAGTTTTGCCTTTAGAACTTTTCGAAAGTGGGGTATTGATTTTGTGGTCCCCATCAAGCCAGCTGCTCATCAAAGTAAGAATCAGTATATTTTGGTATATAATGACTCGATTTAGTTGCCCCATAGAGTTGGTAAGTGACCGGGGTAAGCATTTTCTGAATGAAGTGATTAAGGAGTTGACATCTAAACATATGATTCTGCATAAGAAATCTACACCTTACCACCCTCAAGCAAATGAGCAGACCAAGAGTTCTAATAAGATTTTGCTTCAGATTCTTAAGAAGATAGTTGTTGCTGATAACCATAAGGATTGCGACACTAAGTTGGATTCAGTACTATGGTCTTTTTGAACAACACACAAGGTTTCAACAGGTTTGACTCCGTTCAAGTTAGTTTATGGACTTGAGACAGTGGTCCCCATGGAGTTTCTAGTTCCTAGTTTGAGAGTGACGGTTACTTATAGACTATGTCCTGAAGAGTCAGTTCATGACAAGTTGCAAAAGTTGATGTAGCTGGAAGAAGATCAAATTATAGCCCATTACCTTTCAACAGTGGTGCAATCAAGAAGACAAGCATGGGTAAACAGACACATCAAGAAGAAGATAATTAAGGAGGGAGATTTGGTTATGGTGTATAACTCCCATTTTGAAAAGCATTCGAAAAAGCTGAAGTTGGTCCTTATGAGGTTGTCAAAGATGTGGGTCAACTTTTTTGTTGGCTACTTGGCAGGGTGAAATAATCATGCCCACAGTAAATGGGTTTAGATTAAGGAGGCTAGTACAACCAGACTATGATGATTTACCTCATGAAGTTTAGGGGAAACCCATAGTTGCAGTCAATTTGATTCAACCATCAGCAATGTTACTTCATAGAGCAAGCCATGGGATTTTACCTCATAGAGCAGTTTGTGATTCTTTAACCCTTATGATTGTTTTAGGGTTTCTTGGATTGACTCTTTACAAAAATAACCATTATTTTATTGTCAGATGTTGGTGGCTGATGATGTTATTTTTAACATTACTTATGGTATTCATAAAGAAGCTATGAAAATTTCAATGGTTCTCTATGAAGTGCAGGATATTTTGGAGTTGTTTTTTGTCTTGTTACAAGTGCAAAGGAGCTTCATGAAGTGGTGGAACTATCTTGCATTAAAATTGGGCTATGGGAATTTGCCTTATGGTGGCTATATCTTTAAATTTTTTCCACAAGATATTATGACTTGGCAAAGTATTATCATGGCATTGATGGATTGTGCATTGAAAGGACTTTTATCTTTTAACTATGGACTTGTGCATGATGGTTTAGAAGGGCAATTGACTTCAACTGCATTTCTTTTGGTAATGAGCTGTGTGAGGACATCAAGTTTTAGTTGCATGAGACTTATTTGAAGAGACATGAGACAAATGTCAAACTCATAGTGAGTACATGTTGTCATCAGTATGTTATACACTCTCTCTTTTCTAGGAGATTGACTCATTGTGTGAAGTAGGGAAAGAAGAAAAAGGGGAAAGCATGGGAAAGAAGACACGAGTTTTGACACCTGTGCCTATTCAACAGTGCCATCCTACAAATCCACACCTTCATCTTTCTTCATATTCTTCATCTCTTTTCTTATCTGATTCTTAGCAAGTTATTGAAGCTACGATGGTGAAAACACGACGAAAGAGGGTGCCCAAAACCATGTCAAGAAAATGCGACAGCAGCCGCGAGGGGTTCTTGAGCAGGAGGCAGACTGGAGCGACAGCCCTCCGGACACAACTCCTTCCAAAGTGAAGGATTCTACACTGAAAGCATCTTCAACTATGTCTAGTGATGATGAGGATGAGTTGGCTACACCAATGATCGATTGTTCTATACTCATTGATACTAATGAGCCCAATACCAGGGGCTGGGTTAAGCAGATTGGTTTGCTTTCTTTTGCTGAATTTCCATGGTATTCTTGGGGCAATAGTGTACATGCCCAACAGCAACTTTTGATGATTAGAGAGAGTGGAAAATTTGGTGGACAAGTGGACCTCACACCTTCTCTTTTAGCTCAAGTATTCTCTCTTGAACTCAATGATAGACCAAAGCATTGGATATGTACTGATGAAGTGATGCAGTAGGAGTTTGGTAATGCTACTAGTGCTAGAAGTCGATATGTCTTGAGACATGCTGACCCAAAAAGAAGATTCTTCATAAAGTGGTTTATGCAAAGGTTGCTTCTCTTCATTAAGGCGGATGTCATTACAAAGGATACATTCAATATTCTGTGGTATGCCGAGGATGTTGGAGTTCCCTATTGGCCTCAGACTTTCTATGATAAGCTCATGCAAGAAGTGCATGTACCAACAGTTTGGAAACAACAAAGCAAAAAAGCAGCATTGGGCATATGTTGGCAGGTTTGTATGCTCACAAGGTAGTGTGCCCGACTTTGCATGCATCTCTTTGGGAGTCACCCAAAATGGATAAGGTTAGTGCATTCAAAAAGCAAAAATTGGTAGATGGCATTCTTGTTGATCTTTATGTCAAGGATTTGTCTCATGGTAATGCTTCAAATGATGCTGAAAATGGTCAGGGAAAAGAGCTTGCAGATTCATTGTTTATGGGTTTTTCTTCTCTTGAAGTTTCAAATGCTAATGCTTTGGGAGGTTCTATGTCTTTGGACATTTCAGAATGGCTGAATGATGATGTTAAAAATGACAATGTTCACGAAGATGTGGTTATTACAGGGGTGAAGAAAAAGGTTCGATTCTCCAAGGTCAAGATGGAGAATATGCATAGGCCTAAACATAGTGATTCTTTGCAGCAAGGTATTGGTTTGCCTTATGACAGGAAAGCTATTCTAGCTAGATATGTCCCTCAAAATCTTGATAAGAGATGAGGCTCTAGAGTCTAGAGCATGAAGATTGAGCGCTATGAGAGAAATGCTCAACGAACATATGAATGCGTCTTGAAAAAGATGGTAAACTCCGATAACACTACTTAGTAGTAGTAGAAGTCTAGAAGGAGAGAGAGGTGTTGGTAAAAGAGCTTTTGGCTGCTTTTTTTCAGCGAGGGCAGAATTTTGTGTGTTGTTGTTGATGGGGGGGGGGGGGGGGGGGGGGGGGGGGGGTAAGGGCTTTGTAGCTATACCATGCCGTTGCTACCGATTGCACCTATATAGCGAGTAGTAGTGACTCAAAGCCCTGCCTTGTTTTCACTCTACGTGTGATTCCCTATGCCCAGTGGTGAACCCTCTTATGTGCGACATCACGAGGGTGTAGTCCTGGGATGTGTCTATGTTGTCCCGCTTTTTGGATTGAATAATACAAGAGTATACCTTGAGCTCATATCGGGTTACCTTTCTGTGCCGTGTTGAGTGCGTAACAAGTGCAGGTTTATCACACTTGTATCAAGCAACTCTTGCTCGGAGTGAAGGAGTGCTCACAGAAGCAAGAGGAAATATCCAGTGCCCCGAAGAGATCGAAGTCATAACGACCCACAGCGTGACGCTCCGCGTCGTGTCGCCCCACGTCGCGACGCCCCACATCATGTCGTCCCACGTCGCATCGCCCCACGTCGAGTCAACCCACGTCGCATCGCCCCACATCGTGACACCCCCCCGACGCACTGCCCCGGCGTGACACCCCAACCGCGACATCCCACCGTCTGAAGACGTGACGCGACTTCCCCGCGGCACGACCCACACCACCACAGGTGAAACACGGCTTCCCCACGTCGACACCACCACCAACCACATGGAGGACGAAAGGGAGAACGTCACCCTCCCAACACTGGAGGAGAGGAAGAAGAGTAGGGGACAAGAATGGAGAGTGGCCCAAGAGGAGAAAGTGGCCGAACTAGAAAGACAGTTAGATGGTATGTCAGGCATGCTAGAATCAATATGGAGGAACATGCAAATGAAAGAAGAGGAGGAAGAAAGGAGGAAAAAACTAGAAGTAGAGCAGGGCTATAGAGAATGGGTGATTCAACAACAAGAAGAGGAGAAAAGACACCGAATGCAAGAGGAGATGGATAGAACGGGTAGAGAGGAGACATCTAGGAGGGCGCCAGATACAAGGAAGGAGAAGGAGAAAGTAGTAGAATTAGGAAGCAAAAAGAAAGACAAGAAGAAGGAGAAGAAGCACCATCGCAAAGAAGAGGAAGATAGCAGTAGTTCAGAAGATGATTATGGAAAATTCAAGATGCCCCAACGCGCCAAGTACAAGGGAGAGAGAGATGGTTTGGTTCTAAAGAAGTGGATCGCAGAGGTGGACAGGTACTTAAAGTATTCATGAATTACTAAAGACAGGAAGGTAGAGGTGGCAGCCATTTACTTGGAGGAGGACGCTGCCAGTTGGTACTTGCTAGAACAAGAGCAGGGCCACACATCTGTTCGTGGGAAGAACTCCAGGAAGAACTGAAGGACTACTTTATTCCAAAGCTGGAGAAATTCAAAGTGAGAGATGAATGGAGGAACCTCAAGCAAACACAGGGAAAGATGAAAGAATATGTCAGCAAATATAGGCAGATCATGCTGCAGCTACCAAACATGGATACAGATACTAAGCTACATGGATTTTTGTTTGGGATGCAAGAATGGGCTAGAAGAGATGTGGAGAGACAGGAGCCAACAAGCTTAGCAGAAGCCATGAGAATGGCCGTGGACCTGGAAGGCAAAGAACAGCACAAGGGAATCAAAACAGGTTCAACAACACCTTCAACAACAACAACTCATGGAACCAGAGGTCCAATGCTCCTAGAGGGGCATTCACAGATACAAGGAGCCAAAACAACACTATCACCACGGCCGTATCACAAACCGCCTTAGTACCAAGAGGAGAAGCAGGGAGATGGGGAAACAATCACTACAGGCCAACCCCTAGTACATCGTATGGGCCGGCAGGATCAAACACGTCATGGTGGAGACCCCTAGGCCCGTCTGTCGGAATCAGATGCTTCAAATGCGGGGGTCCACACTACCAAAACAGATGCCCAATAGAAGATACAGCTTCGTCAAGTGGATCAAGGGTGAATGTAACTAGTGCATATGGAGGAGAAGAACTACAACCACCGTGAATCTAGGAAATCCCTAATGGGAGTGAAGAAAGCATGGACCACCCAAGGGTAGGGTTAGTTAGCGCCCGACCCCAATGTATGGCAGCCAAAGTAGCAGCAGTCCACCATCTATACATCAAAGGCCGAGTGGGCGAGGGTAACCAACCTATCATGGTGGACACAGGAGCAACACACAACTTCATGACACCAGGGTGCACAGCAAAACATGGATTAAAACTGTCGAAGGCCCCAGAAGGATTAACAGTGACATTCGCACAAGGAGAAGCCAAGGAGGTGAAACAAGTCTTTGCAGTCCAAGTAGCAGCCGACAAGTGGAAGGCGAAACTCAACTTCTTAGTAATCCCCATGGATGATTTTGAAGTGATACTGGGATTGGAATTCTATGACAAGTATGTCATTGCAATGTTTGGTAAAGGTGTAAATGAAATGATGTTAGATATGCAAGGAGAAGGCGTCAAAGTACCATGTGAAAGAATGCAACTGCCTGGCAGGACCCCAATCAAAGTGAAAATGAAGGAGAATAAGCCAGGAGTATCATGCCAAACAATGAAATAGACTACAACCCAACCAAAGGGCCAGACCCAAAGTCTACCGGTCCAGGGGACCGTTATTAGGCCACGTATCATGACTTGGAATGCCAAGCAAGTCGAAAAATCAGTCAAACAAGGAGATATGGTCTATCTATGTATGATCCGACCGATTGAAGAAGAAGAAAGTGGCAAGAAACCCAGACAATAGAACAAGAAAACAGAGGTGGCAGAAATACTGGAAGAGTTCAAAGATGTGATGCCAGCCGAGCTGCCCAAAGGTCTACCACCCAGGCGAGATGTAGATCACAAAATTGAGCTAATCCCAGGGTCTGCCCCACCAACTCGAGCTCCCTATCGCATGAATCACACTGAACTAATGGAACTGAAGAAGCAACTGCATGAACTAGAAGAACAAGGATTCATCCGCCCTAGCAAATCCCCCTTTGGTGCCCAGTGTTATTTGTAAAGAAGAAGGATGGGGAACTCAAACTCTGTGTAGATTATAGGGCCCTTAACAAAATCACCATAAAAAACAAATACCCCATGCCCCTAGTGGAAGATCTCTTAGATAGGTTACACGGGGCCAAGTACTTTAGCCGTCTTCATCTTAGATCAGGATACCACCAAATCCGCATAGCCGAAGAAGATATCCCCAAAACAACATTCTGCACACGATATGGTAGTTTTGAGTGGTTAGTACTAGGATTCGGCCTAAGCAATGGGCCAGGCACATTTTGTGGCCTCATGGATGGAGTCTTTAGACCAGAGATAGATATCTTTGTCATTATCTACATAGATGACCTCCTAGTCTACAGCAAAACATTAGAAGAACATAAGCAGCACCTACGCCGAGTTTTTGAGAAACTGCGGCAGCATCAGTTATATGCCAAGCCGGAAAAATGTGAGTTTGCAGTGAAAGAGTTGGAGTTCTTAGGCTTTATTGTAGGAGCAAAGGGAATCAAAGTGGATCCTAAGAAGGTGGAAGCCGTCCAAAGATGGCCTGTACTCAAGAATGTAAGAGAAGTGCGGGAGTTCCTTGGCTTCACAATGTTTTGCCGAAGATTTATAAAAGATTATAGCCTCATCACTACCCCCCTCTCCCACCTCACCAAGGAAGATCACCCTTTTACATGGGGGAATGCGCAATAGGAAGCCTTTGAGCAGATGAAGAAGTGCATGAGCCAAACTCCCGTCCTAAAGGTGCCAAACTTCACCAAACCCTTTGAAATTTCCACAAATGCATCCGACTATGGCATAGGAGGTGTCCTGGTACAGGAGGGTCACCCCATTGCTTATGAGTCAAAGAAGTTCACCGGTGCTGAAACAAGGTGGAGCACGCATGAGAAGGAAATGTTGGCAGTCATACACTGCCTTAGAAAATGGAAGCATTATGTTCAAGACACGCATACAGTCGTCTTCACCGACAGTATCTCCCTCAAATACTTCCAATCTCAGCCCAAGTTATCGGCAAAGCAAGCCCGCTGGCTAGGCTTTCTAGCCGAATTCGACCTGGAGATTAAACACAAGCCCGGCTCCACTAACAAGATAGCAGATGCATCGAGCCGGAAAGCTGACCTAAAAGCTGTCAGTGTGGTCAGCAGCAACTTCATAGAACTCGTCAAAGAGGCCCTAGAGCAAGACCAAGAAATGCACAAGATAATCAAAGATGTGGAAGCAGAGAAGACCCCACATGGAATGTACACCTTAGAGGAAGGTATCCTCTTTCTAGGCAAGAGATTGTATATCCCCAACAATGTGGAGTTGAAGAAACTCATACTGCATGAGATACATGATGGCAAGATTGGAGGCCACAAAGGGCAAAGCAAAACCTTGGAGGCCCTCAGGAAGCAGTTCTTCTGGCCAAATATGAAGGAAGAAGTAATAGACTACATCAAAACTTGCCCCACTTGCCAAATGGTCAAAGCACCACGATCAAGACCAGTAGGTTTACTACAGCCATTACCAGTACCCAGCCGCCCTTGGGACGTCATCAGCATGGACTTCATTGTGGAACTACCTGAGTCCCATGGGTACACAATCATCTTTGTAGTGGTGGACTATTTTTCCAAACAAGCTCACTTCATCCCAGCCAAACCACCACTGAATGCCAAGGAGGTAGCACGCCTCTTCTTCACACATGTATTCAAACTTCATGGCTTATCGCCGCTGGCTATTGTATCAGATAGAGATGGAAGATTCATGAGCAACATGTGGAAGGAACTTTTCAAGACTCTAGAAACACAATTGAGATTCTCATCATCCTTCCACCCAGAGAAGGATGGACAAACAGAACGAGTCAACCAAGGCATCGAAGATTATCTCCGAAGCTATGCCCGAGTGGACCAGAAAGATTGGGCATTGTACCTTGATGTTTTGGAATTCCACTATAATAGCTCCATACACTCGGCAACCGGGTACAACCCCCTTCGAGTTAGCAATAGGAAAAGAATTCATTACACCATTGGCCTTAGCATCCGGAGCGGCCAAAGCGGAAGATCAAGATGCGGAAGAGTTCTTGAAGAAATGGAGAGACTGCAATGCAGCAGCTAAGCAAAGCCTAGAGCAGAGCAAGATCACCATGACATAGCAAGCAAACAAAAAGAGAAAGGCTGTACTATTCGCCAAAGGAGACATGGTCCTAGTGAGCTCTAAGAATATGTCACTTCCCAAAAACATGACCCCCAAGTTCAATCACCGTTACTATGGACCCTACCGAATCACTCAAGTGCTAAACGAAGTCACCTACAAGCTGGACCTGCCAGATAGTGTTTGTGTTCATAACGCATTTCATGCTCGTCTTCTGCGTAGGTTCTATCCCGACAACCAATGGGGACGGCGCGTACCAATGCTCCATTCCAACGGTCCCTTCGAAGTAGAAGCATTCCTCCGACGCTGAGAACAAAGAGGCTTCCCCGAATACCTCACCAAGTGGCGCGGGCGTCCACTCAAGGAGGCCACTTGGATCTCAAAAGCGGAGGCCCGCGAACGCGGAAAGGATGCCTTTGCCCTTTGGCTCGAGGAGAACCCCCCAGGTCCTTCCAACGACCCTTGAGCCTTTCCAGTACTTCAACAAATAATGCGGTTCTCAAGCATAGACCCACACGTGCCCCACTCCTCAAATGTAATCAAGTCGAGGGTGGACCCGCATGGTAGCAATCATCAAAAATAACTCCAGCAAATAAAAAGCCCCAACGTCCTAGTGCGGCAGACACTGGCCAGTCTGATAGCATAGACTGTGTTAAGACCCCGCAGTCCCTTAGACCGGCAGACACTAACCAGCTTGATAGGAAAAGCTGTGTTAAGACCCCGGATGAGTCAAATAACAAACGCTACTCTTAGATTGCTAAGGTCAGCAATCCAGTAAGCGGGGGTGAGTGTAAGGGCTTTGTAGCTATACCATGCCGTTGCTACCGATTGCACCTATATAGGGAGTAGTAGTGACTCAAAGCCTTGCCTTGTTTTCACTCTACGTGTGATTCCCTATGCCTAGTGGTGAACCCTCTTATGTGCGGCGTCATGAGGGTGTAGTCCTGGGATGTGTCTATGTTGTCCCGCTTTTTGGATTGAATAATACAAGAGTATACCTTGAGCTCATATCGAGTTACCTTTCTGTGCCGTGTTGAGTGCGTAACGAGTGCAGGTTTATCACGGGTGGGGTGGGGGGGGGGGGGGGGGGGGGGGGGGACTCGCGAAGGTGGTTGGGCGCGAGCGCGCGCGTGGGGGAGAACAGTTACTAGAAGAAATTCATTCATGACACGGATAGATTATTCTGTATTTGTCCCTCTAGACTCTCTCTCTCATCTCTCGCATAAGGTTGAAAAGAAACTCTTGAGTGACATGGAGGTTGATCTAGATGGGTTTATTTTTATGCAACAAGATTTGGCTTCAATGAGGGCTACATTGACTAGTTTGATGCATGATCAGTGGGATGGTATTGCCACCATGCTGTCACAGGTTATTTCTAGGCCCTATGCAATATTGCATCATACATTTGTATCTGAGAATATGGAAGCATTGCTACATGAGAAAGACATGTTTAAAGAGAAGTTGAATAGTATACAAGTTGAGTACCATAGACTTGTGGATATGGTTGCTAGTTTGCAAAATGCTATGCAGATTCATAGTGTTGAAAATCAGCATTCTTTCATAGGTTGTTGATGTGGTTAGGGCTTATATTAATGATTTTTTGCATGATCTTAACTAACAGGTTAAGATTAGGGATCTCACAGTTGACATGATTCATGATATGGATATTTCACCTATTGGATCACATGAGCAACATGCCCAAGAGCATTCTATTACAGACTACCATGATGCTCATGAGCCTCATAGCTCATGAGCCCCTTTGATGTACCACTATCAAATTCAGTTTCCTTGTTTTTCCATCATACTTATTTAATCCTTGTTATGTATGCCTCTATGTTATACCTTTAGGTTTTGTGACTGTCTCTTGAGGGGATTATGCAACCATTTAGAGGGCTATAAGTATCCTATTGGAGAGGCTCTACTTATGGTTACTCTTTGTGGCTTACTTCACCATGCAAGGCAGTGAGTAAGGCATAATTTTTCTCACTATATATGTCAATTTTTTTGATAAGGCATTTTGACTTCATGGATCATGCAAGGGTTTGTGTCATGGCTCTACCAAGTTTTAGCCATGGTCATGGTCTCACACTTTATGGATCATGTATTATGCCCTTAACATGACCTTAGTTATGTTAGTCTTATATGTGAGGCAGCCCCTATTTGCCTCATGAAGTTTAGTGCCTCATGAAGTGCAGTTTTGAGGCAGTTGTAAAACGTGACCTGATGAGGCATTTTGTGTGTCATTTTCTTTTATCTGATCATCCTAGATGTCCACACTTGATGTATGATGGATTCATATGATTATAGAGAGGATCTGGTAGTTGGCGCCATCATTTGTGGTGTTCTTGTTCTATTTGCAACATGTTCTTTGTGATTTACTTCTCATTTTCTAATCATTAGTACTAAAGTCAATGTTTCTATGTCTCTATATGATTAGTTATGAGTTTATATGAGTTCTTGATATGAGATTGGGTATTTTTCCCCATGAAGCATTTGTTGTCCTGTTATGTATTCTGCATAGATAGGGCTGCAACACTTCTAGTCTTGCTAACATTACAGAAAGTACCAAATTTAGATTGTTTTCATAATGTGCATAAAACCACTGCAGGGCAATAGAATACCAAAAGTTTTGGCATTGTATGGCACATCTTCTATATTGAACCTTCTACAATAATAGTCAAACTAATACACCTCACAAATTATGAAAATAATGTAATGAAATTACTTGAGAGTCATCTAGCAAATGCCATATGTTTCATAACACTTTTTTCTTCTATTCTCATCTTATATATGTCCTTGTTAGGAGAAACTCTAGTTTACAATGTCCATGAGGCATAAAGGCAACACCTCATCCTCATCTTTCACATATAGCCAAGAAGTTGCCATCACTATATTCCTTTGATGAACACCTAAGACAATAGCAATTTTAGATTGTTCCACTATTGTGTCATCTACAATATTCATGACCATAGTAAAAGAGTTTTTTCCACAAAAAGCTCATTTGCCAAGTGAGGAATCTTGAGTTGTGTCAATGTGTTGCGGATACCAAAGACAAGACGTTTTGGGGGATATCTGCATGAAAATATTTTCCGGTGCAACAATTGCTAGAATAGTTTCTTTTGCTCACTGATTTGGGAGATTTTGAGGTTGCTTGCACCAACATTGTGCCACAACTAAGCAAATGTTTTTCTTGACTTAATTTTTTTTAATCTTGCACTAGTGCCATGATCCCTTTCGTTGCTTCTTTGTTCGCGCTTCTTTGCAGTCCAATAGCAATGGATAAAAGCTTGGACTCTTGATCCTCCTCCCCCTATTGCCACCCATACGCACCATCCCTTCTCCCCTCGGCAAGCTGCCACTGCCCCTAATAATAAAAAGCCAGAAATGGCATAAAGCCATAAATGGTGTAAAGAAGGTTGTCTTAGTTTCCCCCCCCCCCCCCCCCCCATCTCTTTTTTTATTAAAATTTTTTATTTCTTCACAATATGGTTTATCCTACACATAATTCACCAAAGGCATGGGCTATCAAGGACACCACATTTTGTACCACCAAATGGTGCTTTCAATTTACAAATGAATTTTACAATCAAGTTAATCTTAGTAAGTATAGATATTGATAACAAATTCTTCTTGGTCTCTCGTATATTCAAAGCATTTATAAGTATAAGAATACTACCATTAGTAGCACTTAATACTATATGGCCAACTCCTTTAATAGGATAAGAGGAGTTATTTGCACATGGGACAGTATTACCTTTGGGGGCAAACTCAAGAGATTTGAAAATACTACATTGAGAAGTAATATGCTTAGTGGCACCATATCAAAGTACTACATATCTAAATCCATAACAAACATGCAAGAATCATACTTACATTGCATACTGAATTTCTATTCTCTATCCTACAAAAAAATTTGAAAATTTGATTTAGAGGGAGAGGCATCTGCAACAACTGTACTAGCCTCTCTTTTTATTAGTCTCTTTTACGACGACTTTAGGATAGTCCTTATTAATGACATGATCTTTATCATTTCTTTTCTCATCTTTAGTAGCTTTCTTTGTCTAAATAATGTTTGCATATTTTTGCTTATTGGTAGACATGATAGCATTTCTTTTACTTCTCTGACTGGCCACAAAAGCTCGATTTACAACATGCATAATTGACTTGTTTTGCTAAATTTAATTTTCTTGTGATTTTAAAAACACCAACTAATCAAATGATAAACCATTCAAATTTTTTGTCAGTATTAAATGAAAAATAGATTAAAAACTTGAATAATATTCAAAAATACCATTAAAAACAATCTGCATAAGTGAACTATTTGGCAAAATCTCATTTACACCAATCAACTCTTCCACAAAAGCTCAATCTACAACATACATAGTTGACTTGTTCTACTAAAATTGTTCTTGCAATAAAACAAAAACCAACTGATCAAATGACAAAGCATTCGAATTTTCTTTCATCATCAGATAAAGAGTAGATACAAAACTTGAATAAGAATCCAAAGGACCATTGAAAATAATTTACATAAGTGAACTATTTGGCAAAATCTCGTGTACACCAATCAACTCTTCCTTGTGAACTTTTATCTTTTTCAAAACCTTGTCCACATTTACATTAATCTATATGTTTACTCTCTAAATGTGTACGCAAGCAATGCATGCCTCATTTCTTCCTTGATATAAGTACACAAGTATATCCCAAGCATCTTTAGCTATCTTACATGAGTGAATGTACATAACATAAGATTTGAGCATAACATATTTAATTTAATCAAAGAACCTTTATTTCTTACATTGATGCACACAACACTACAATGGACTTTGCACTATGTTCGATGTATCTCTTTTTGTATACTGCATAGAGTGATTGATTTGCAAAGTATCTTTCCTCACTATACACACCTTTAATGAACACAAGTGATCGAGTAAAGTTAATTTCCCAAGCATGACTTTAATTGGGCACACACTATATACAAAACAAAATATGCAAATTTCCACTTTTCAATGACAAGATTAGAGCATAATATATTTAATTTAATTGACATTTATCTATTGCATTGATACACGTAACACTACCATGGAGTGTAGACTAGGCAATTTCTACTCGATACATCCATTCTTTTTGTGCACTGCATAGAGTATTTGATTTGCAAAGCATATTTCTTCACTATACACACCTTCAAGAAGCATGATCACAATCAAAGTTCATTTCCCAAGCATGACTTTAATTGGCATATCTTGCATATAAAACAAGATACTACTAACAACAAAATTATTTGAGGATGGAGATCCCCAAGATACTATTGAGCACTTCTTTAAGGATTTCTTTGATGTATCACACCTTGTGCAATTGGCTTTGGAGATGGTTTGTTGTACTTCAAGCTCCTACCACCATGCTTTGCATTATTATACGTATTGGTCTTATTTCTAGTCACACGACCTCAATCTTGTCATTAGCAAGGCTTGACCATCCTTTCACACTCCATGGCTATAGCGTGACTTCGATCTATATTACTTCACAAGGACAATGGGATCATAATTGGTTCAGCAAAATGGACTTCGCCTCATTATTCCCCGGAACTTCCACTTTTGTCCTTGCCAAGAGACTTCCACTCCATCTTGTATTCAAAGCTAATGTCTAGTCATTGCACATATGAATGCACCTTTCCATTCTCACGATTCCCTTTGTTGGTTGAGAAAAGAGAAAAAAGGAAAAGTGAAAAAAAAAAACAAAATTAAACAAATAAAAAAGTAAAGCCGAGATCATTGCGTTTGCAGTAGGGTTAGAAAACTAAAAGCTAAAGAGGTCCACAACCGCTCCACACTAAGAGACACTGTTTGCAACTCATCTATAGGATGCTATGAATCTTGTTGCCATAATTGGACATTTTAATGAGGCCTTTCTCTTCATGCCCATCTAGTGTAGTCTACCCATATGCAAGAGAAGGCTCATAGTATGAAACTGGGCATGTTGCAAGTAACTCGTTTATCCTCCATGACACCTACTTTGGTAAATGTGAAAGCAAGCCTACAAGCACATACCATCACCTGGAGCACAAAAAAATTGTTATTAAATTTGGGTAATACCAAAGGGGAACATCTAGTCACATTTGAGTAGTTGCTTCCAATTATGCTGAATTTGATGTTGAAGTACTGGGTAAGTTGTCAAAATTGGGCATGATTCTTGGTTAAGGCTCACGGGCCTCGGCCATCAATACATTACAGGGCCTGAGACAGAGGGAGACAGGAATTGTGGGTGACTTAAGTCCCTCGCAACTTCCGAAAATGTCAAACAACTCATCCTCGGCTAGGATTGCAGGTTCCTTCATTACGACAGTCCTTACTTCACAGAAAACCCTGTTTGAGTAACTCTTCAAAAGAGCTGGAAAACACATGTGAAAACTGCCCCGCCAGAAATCTTAAGCCCACTGTTTGTCAGTGTCGACGCAATACCCATGTCCATCTTTGGAGCATTGCCCATTGGGATAATACCTTCTTTCAGGACTTTTAATGCGTGTATTGAACTTATCCTCCATTTCTGTGTGTTGCAGCAACACGGAAAGCTTCAAGAGTGTATGCTTTCCTCCTTTACTCATTGATGAAACCTTCCCTTCGACCTTCAAATCCAGGTCGCATTAACTTCTTTTCCCTCTGCAGCCACAAAATGGCAGAAAACAGATCAGAAGAAGGTGAGGCAAACAACTTTCTGAAAACATAATATCTGAGCATAAAAGGGGCACTCTTTAATCACATTGGCAATTTTCCTTTCTTTCTTTTGTTGTTTACGCTCCTTTATGTGCTCTGAACGGGCTTGTTGTTTTGCCTCCATCATCTGTTTCGTGGAATCCTTTCTTTCCAACCTGTCAGCAAGATGATCAGCATACCTGACTCCCAAGAAACATAGCCACAAGCAGAAAATATCTATTTTGACAAGATCCAGAAGTTTTTGAAATATTGAACACTCTGAAGCAGCCCTCTTCAAAATGGCTCAAATAATCTAAATCACTGACTTCTTCAAGAGTAAAATCACATATACAAAAACACAAAGTAATCATGTGCAACCAACCATTTCTTGGAGCTTTTCAGTTGGTGCTGCTTCTCTCGCTTGATGCTTTGCTTCAAAAGTCTTGGATCATCATATACCTAATAGAAAACAGAGATTTGAAGTTGAAAGGTTATTGTAGGTGCTTGTATTCAACTAATAACTTTCAACTCAGAAGGAATCGTTACTAACATGCACAAAATACAATCGACCCACTGATCAAAGCAGAAAGCAAGGTTGATCACCCGGTTGTTTTAATTCATTTTTCCAACCAAGAGTTATTATGCAACAAATACATAGGCCGAGTTCAAAAAAGAAAAAGAAAGATAACTATGGAGAGTCAGGCCAGGGATCATGGGAATTAAGGTAAAACTTATGGAAATGAAAGGTCAAGAATAAAAATGCTTAAAGGCTATGAAAACAAAAAGTCAAATGTCATGACTTGTGTACCTTTAAATTTACCCTTTTTCCATTGTTCTATTAAGTTACATGAGCTCTAATGGAAGAGCTTTTGCCTAGCTTTGCATCAAAAACATTGAAAAACAAATCCATCTGGCACCAATCAATGTCCTGGTCATTAATGCATTTTGACTGATTGATCAATAAAAGCAAGTTGACTGCTCAATCTGTCTGGAATGAAAGGTCACATCGTTCTGATCAAACCCAACCCCAGGAAATCTGCTACTAGATCATCTAAATACGATTTACATGTAGTTCAAAAAAGATGAAACTCATTGCTCTAAGCCTGCTGAAATTTGCAGTGGAAACACACAGCAAGCAGAATTTTGCACTTCACTCCAGCATTTTACGACTGATATTTTAAAGAAGACCAAGTCACCATCGCACCAAAATCAGCCATGCCCCTTTTAGGGATATGACTCCAATCATTCATAAAACTATACATTCATGGTCCATTGCCAAGTAGATAATTCATGAACTTGGCCAACTATTTCAAATGACCAATCCACCAAATTGCTTCTATTCTTTGTGGACGTCAATTTGCTTAAGCTAAAGATATCAACTCTCTCACTCACTTCCCATGCATCCTCAACCATTGCTTTAGGAATAATTACACAAACGGGCTTCAGGAAGCTATCCTAAACTGGCCACAATACCTGTTTGAGATGTCATGAATTGACTCTCTGGAATCTGCCATTTAAAACACAAAGGGCAATAAACCCTAATCCGCAAACACTAATTACAACATTCACAGTAAAATCAGCGAGTAACACAAATGGCAGCTAGAGTTCTCCTACTCAGCACGAAGACACCGATTGCCTCAAAACACTGGCACCCCTTACTGTATTTCTTTAGCCTTGGATTGGCTACACACTAACTAAATTTTAGTAGTTTCTTGCACCATGCTCGATCACTAGATAAGCCCAACCAAGTTGGAGTCCAAGGCTAAGAATTAGGGAGTTTCAAACCCATGGGAAATTTTACATGAAGATTGCATTTCAAGCCCATGGGGAGACACTGATTACAACATTAACAATAAAAACAGCAACTAACACAAATGTGAGCTAGCACAAGGCTCCCCTTTTGATATTTCTTTAGATTGCTGAGAATGCCTTGGATTGGGTACACACTATTGATATTTTAGCAGTTTCTTGCACCATGCTCAATCATTAGATACACTCAACCAAGTTGGAGCCAAGGCCAAGAATTAGGGACTTGTTTGCCTAGGGAATTTTACATGAAAATTGCATTTCATTAACGATGAAAAGCTACAAACATTTGCAGAGAAACAAAATACTAACCAAGAAGACTGTGAGGGTAAGAAAAAAAATGATGTTTTAATTGCTTATCACCAAATCACTCTGCTTGAAATTGCCTTAAGAAAAAGAAGGGGGATGTTAAAGGTCCCAACAAGAGGAAAAAGAATTAATAAATCCATGTAATTCAAACCTTGGAAACTTAGGGATATGAAAAGTATAGACCATTAGAGGCTTTGCACATGGACAGAAGACGTAGATATTAACATGTTACCCTTCATGTGGCAGCCCACATTTGGGCCACATGAGTTGGTAATGATACATGGTTTGGTAAGAAGGACATAGAGTTAAGAGTCATGAGTGATGACTCGGCTACACATAATTTATCAATTATACCTTTTTCAAGAAGCTGAAGCTTTTCCCCAACTATCTAGTCATGAGTTGGTAATGATGCATGGTTTGATAAGGAGGGCATAGAGTTAAGAGTCATGAGTGATGACTCGGCTACACATAATTTATCAATTATTCCTTTTTCAAGAAGCTGAAGCTTAGTCAACATCAATACATTGTAAAGCTAATGAAAGGGCAAGGTTGTACAATATGGAACACAGCAGTGCAAAATTTAGAAATCAAGATTTAAATGTAAAAGGATAGCTTTGATTTCCAACTCATTGACATGGATAGGGCTACTGTCCTATGCAAAGAATGGATTTGGAGTCTAGAACCGATTTTTAAAAACAAGCTATCGAAATAATACACTACAATTAATTGAGAAAGATGGTAAAACTGTCTAATTCAAGGTGAATACATGTGCCAGACTATCCTTCAAGTAATCACTTGAATTAAATTGGCTGATGGAGCAAGCAGTGTGAGGTATATTTTGTTTGGCCTTTGTCTATTGAGCAAAGTTTTCCTAGTTTCCAATCAAAAACCCCCCCCAAAAAAAAGTACTTCTAAATGTACAATAAAATTGATTCCAATCAACTGTTAAGTGAATCTAAAGATGTAACCCCTAGTGACTTACTTGCTGGATTGCCTACTAAGAAGGATGCCAAACCATCTAATATAGTAAGGAATGCTCACCCAATTTCCAACATTGCCCTCTGGTCTTAGTGAAAACCAACATGAAAAAGCAACAAGACAAATCAAAGAATAACTTAAAAAGGGATTGAGAACAAGGTAACCACAAAACGTTTCATTCCTGAAATGTTTCACCCTTGAAATGGTGACTTTCTGTAGTGACTGGGAGCGCGAGGATCAAGACAGTCAGTGTGGCTGTTAGTAGCAAAGAGAGACAGAGAGTGAGAGTGAGCACGATTCTTTTGTTATAATGACAAGTGTACCACTTTAGGTTTTTAGATAGATATATATATGAGAGTACAAGTACTAAGGGTGTGTTCATACCGAGCACATTTAAAAGGCACGAGGGCCTTTATTCCCAACAACCTCCCACCTAAAGGCAATGTGCCTTAAGAGGAGAAAAGAATCAGCTAAGTCTAGGTATGTACAAAGCTAACTCCCATCATCTGTCGGCAATGAGCAAACCGCTCAGCTAGAAGACCCTTCGTGAGAAGGTCTGTAGGATTATCATCTATATGCACTTTGACAAGCTCAATGCTCTTGTTGCCAAGTACATCTCTAATGAAGTGGTACTTCACCTGTATGTGCTTCATCTTTGCATGAAAGACGGGATTCTGTACTAGCATGACAGCACTCTCACTATCACAATGGAGAACAGATAACTCTGTAATGCCAAGTTCTCCCACCAGATGTGAAAGCCATAAAGTCTCCTTGCATGCCTCAATGGCAACCACATACTCTGCCTCTGTAGTAGACAATGCAACACACTTTTGTAGCCTGGTGATCCAAGAGACTGTTCCTCCTGTGTGAAAGTAAACACATACTCAAAAGTGGACTTTCTGCAATCTGCATGACCAACATAGTCTGCATCCATAAAGCCAACAACAGATGCATTCTACTTTCCAAAGCAGATGCACAACTCCTTTGTGCCTTTGGGGTATCTCATAATTCCTTTCACTGCTTCCCAATGCTTTTTACCATGGTTTGCCATGTATCTACTAACCACTCCCACTGCAAAGGCAAATGTCAGGACGTGTAGCAACCATAGCATACATCAAACTGCCAACAGCTGAAACATATGGTATCTTGGCCATTTCAACCTTCTCATCATCAGATGTAGGGCTGTCCTCTGCACTGAGTTTCACATATGAAGGCAATGGAATCCCAATTGTCTCCCCCCCCCCCCCCTCCATATTGAAACACTACAAAACCTTGGAGATATACTTCTGCTGAGATAGATAGAGCAATCCTTTCGACCTATCTCTGAGTATTCTCATGCCAAGAATGTCATTCGCATCACCAAGATCCTTCATATCAAAGCTGCCATGAAAACTTTGCTCTAGTGAGTCCAAGACATGAGTATCCATGCCAACAATCAGCATGTCATCAACATACAAAACCAATATAATTAGGCTGCCATCTGTTGCCTTCTTGGTGTACAAGCAATGATCCACTTGACTTCTATGGAAACCTTGAGACTGCATAAATGTATCAAACTTATGATACCATTCTCTTGGTGCTTGTTTCAATCCATACAAACTCCTTTTGAGTTTACATATCATCTTCTCTTTTCCTTTTTCAACAAACCCTTCAAGCTGCTGCATATATATGTTTTCATGCAGATCACCATGTAAGAATGCAGTCTTTACATCCATCTGTATGAGCTCCATATCTTTAGCTGCAACCAAGCCCAAAATGGTTCTCAATGTAATCATCTTGACTACAGGAGAGAAGATCTCATCAAAGTTAATTCCATGTTCCTGCTTGTATCCCTTCGCAACCAATCTTACTTTGTACTTTTGGTGAGGAACCAGA
Source organism: Lygodium microphyllum (assembly GCF_053477565.2). Lineage (NCBI taxonomy): Eukaryota > Viridiplantae > Streptophyta > Polypodiopsida > Schizaeales > Lygodiaceae > Lygodium > Lygodium microphyllum. The sequence goes on from NC_141146.1 coordinate 80,068,979, forward strand.
AGTAACCATCTTGTGAACCCATTTGCATGGAAGTTTTTTTTGCCCTTTAGGCAACTACACGAAGTTCCAAGTGTCATTTTTCTCAAGAGATTCCATTTTTGACAACATAGCTTTATACCATTTCTTGTTGTCCTGCCTGTCCATTGCTTCCTTGAAGCAAGACAATTCACCACAGTCTGTCAACATGACATAATCAGCCACATTGTTTGCACCAAGAATGAATCTATCAAGTTGTCCTGTAGCCCTAGAAGATCTCCTAACCCAATGATCATTGTTTGCTGGCTGTTAAGTATTTTCAGCTTGTTGTCCTAGCATTTCAGCCTGCAAATCAGTATTAACAGCTTGTTGTCCTCGCTGTTCCTATACATATAGTGGCTCATTATCATGGGCAATAGCTGACTAATCATTTCCAACATTATTTTCTGCATTTACAAGTTCATTTACAGCAGGTATTTGCT